>NC_046663.1:84219818-84265795 GCF_010883055.1 Belonocnema kinseyi
AAATGCATGAGCTGCCGAGATGCCGCCTTTCGATGGCGAGACAAAACTCTTCTCCAAGCTCAATACATGCGTGCTTATTACAGACGTATAATGGGGCTTCTGCGAGATCTCGTCGAGACGTTTCATGAGATAACAGGACGAAACGAGCGAATTAAAGTGCGTATTATAAATGGCCGAGGGTGCAATCATTCAATTAATAACCAATAGCTTGCGGTATCCGTACAAGCTAAGGGCTGCCGGAACTTCGTCTAAAGACAGATAAGTAAAACTTTGTCGACGCAAATTACTTTATTTGTTTTATACAAAAACTGTATAAAACAAATGAATGTTCTATATAAAACTTCACACTATATATAAAGTATATATAATATTTCCGCCTGGGTATCCGGTCACTATTCGAGACTAAAAACAGAATTTTACTGAATTTTGCATACATTTGCTAAAAAGAAAGCTCAATTTATAACTTCTTGGGTTTGTATCAAATAAGAAATTATCTTATTAAAGGTTTCGGACTTATTTGAAAATTTTCAAAAATTGTCAATAGTAGGATAAATTTTGAAAAATAGTAGAAAAATAGTGTGGTGAATTTGGTTAAACATTACATCGAGGGGTTATCTATTGAATTATAATCTGGTAAACAGATACATGAAATCCATTAAGAACCACGGAAATCTGCTAAAAACCTCCGAGATTCTTGTAAAACAAGTAAATCTTTTATAAATCCTTTGAAACTTATGAATTTCCTGGATCAGTCGAAATACCATAAAAATCCCTGAAGTATGTTGGACTTTTTTTTTAAATACCTTATAACCTCTTTAAAAACCCTTGACATTTGGAAAATCTCCAATAACCCCACAAACATCCAATAAAATTCCCTAAAACTTAATGAAACCTATATTCTCTTTTAAAAATATTTCCACATTTATCAAATCTTTTAAATCCCCTAATATAGTTGAATTAAATACAAAAAGAAGACGACGTTTCATCAAAATAGTTCAATCCCCAACAAAAACATATTCATTTTCAGTAAATAATTTGCATTTTTAATAAAAACAGTTTAAATTTCTACCAATATAACTAAATTTTTAAACAAAAATGTTAACAAAATAGTTGAATTTCCAACCAAAAAAGATTTTCCAGTCACAAATGAAAAAAAAAATTCAACCAAATTTTTTAATTTTATCTACTAAAATATGTGACTTCTCAACCCAAAGAAGACAAATTTTGATCAAATCAGTTGAACTTTGATTAAAAAAGGATCCATATTTAATCTACAAAGATGAAACAAAAAAAATATTATCAACCAATCAGTTGAATTTTTAACCCAAAAAGACGAATTTTCAATAGAGAAATTGAATTTTCAACCAACTAGTTGAATCTTTATTCTACAATAATATATTTTGGACCAAATAGTTAAATTTTCAATAAAAAATATAAATTTTGAAAAAAATAGTTTAATTTTTAAATAAAACATACGATTTTTTAACTAGAAAATATGAATTTTCATAAAAAAAAATATATTTTCACACAGATAGTTAAATTGCAAAAAAATTTTCAACCAATCATTCGAATTTTCAAAACAAAAAAGACCAATTATATCACCAAATGACACCAAAATCTCGATTTCAGACAAGTATCGGGAGTTGCCTTTAACTGGCCTTGGACTGATTTCGGGGTGACAGAAACGTAAACGTGGGCCGCCTGACTTGTTTCCAATTGGCATATATAACTATATATATATAATGTCGCAACCGCTCTCGCCCTACTCCCCTGAGAAACTGCGTGAGCCAGCAGTTCTAGCAAGGCTGAGAACGGGGTGACTGAAAGCGAGAGTTTGGTGTAATTGAATTTTCAACCAAATAGTAAAATCATGTTAAAAAAAAAGACTTTGTATACCTTGAAAATATGTTTTTTCAACAATGTAGTTTAATCTTCAACCACTGAAATGAATTTTCAACAAAGTATTTAAACCGTCATCCAAGTAGGTAAATTTTCAAATAAAAAGGAATAATTCTCATATATTAAAAAAACTAATTTACAGCAAAATAATTTAATATTTAACCAAATAGTAGAATCTAATTAAAAAAAAAATCAATTTTAAACTGAAAATATAATAGTAGATTTTTCGATTGAAAGGTAACAACTTTTAACAGAAAATCATTGGCTTTTCTTATTGGGTTCTATTAATTCAGCTTGCAGTTAGGTCAAAAAATGAGAAAAAGGAAATATGGAAAGAATGTGAAGTCTAACAGTGTGACAAGAAGAGGGACACTCAAGTAGACGCTTTCAGTAGATGGATACATAAAGGCAAGACAAGTCTAACTTTTGACCACAATTTGTTAGAAAGTTAAAATTTATGAAGCTATTTTAAGATAATAAACCTGTAGGTTGTTATTCATATGCAATTGCGAACTGATCTTTTTTTTTGGTCAAAAGTTGTATTATTTGGTTCAAAGTTGAATCATTTGATTGAAAATTCAACAATTTTGTTATGTGGTCTATCTTGGTTGAAAATTTTAATGCTTCGTTCGAAAATATGTCTTTTTGTCTTGAAAATTAAACAATTTAATTGTAATTTGTGTTCTTTCTTCAATAATAAATTTTACTTGATCAAAAATTCAACTATTTTTTTTTAAATTAATATTTTTGTTTTAAATTTCATCTCTTTCTGTAGAAATTTCATCTTTTTTGGTTAAGAATACAACTTTCTGGTTGAACTTTAAACTTTTTTGGTTAAAAATAAACTTTTTGGTTGAAAACCTAACAATTTTGTTAAAAAGTCATATTTCTAGGTATAAATTTTACTATTTGGATTTTACTATTTGGTTGAATATTTGTATATTTTGTGGAAAATCTGTCTTTTTCGGTTAATCCAACTGATTTTTATTTAAAATAAACATTTTTTTGATGAAATATCAACTACTACATTTTTTGTGTAAAATTCATCTTTTTAGGTTGAAATTTAAACACCTTGGTTGCGAGTTTTACTACTTCCTTAAAAGTTGATTTATTTTGTTGAATATTTATAATCTTAGTTAGAAACTCTATTTTTTCTTTGTTGAACATTAACTTTTTTCACTAATTATTTAACTATTTTGTTGAAAATACAAATAATTGCATTTGAATAAACTATTCTGTTGAATATTTATATCTCGGGTTAAAAATTCAACTGTTTATAGAAAATTCGTCTTCTCTCGTACAAAATATATCTTCTTCGTTGAACATTGAACTATTTGGTTAACAGATAGTAGTTTCAACGAACAAGTAGTTGGGTTAAAAATTAATTTGTGTTGATTGAGCAATCAACTATTTTGTTCGAGATTTGTCCTTATAGGATCAATTTAACTGTTTTTATTTAAAATGAAAATGTTTGCCATTGTTAAAATATTAACTATTGAATTGTTTGTTGAGATCTTTTTTATTGAAAATTTAACTACTTGGTTAAAAGTTTAACTACTTTGTTCATTCATAAATACAGTAAGGTTTTTTGCAATCCCACTCTCTAACCGTAAATCTTCCACATTAGAGGGCAATTTCCAAACAGGGGTAAAATAGTGTAATTGCTCAAACAATTACAAAATAGTGTCAATAGTGTGGTGAGTCCGAGGCCTGAATCTGGGATATCTTTTTTATTATTTGATGAATCAAAATCGGCATTTTTTGACAATTATAAGAGAAATTTACAAATAGTACATAGTAGTAACTAGCTGCTCTTGTTCCTTCACGATACCCCGGATTCTCTTTAATTTACACGATCTTTCTCTCAAGAATGCAAAAAACCACTTGAGCGCCTCTCAGCGCTTCTGTGCACTTTTCTTGAGCTCCGTCTTGCAAAAAAAGGAGATACTCTCATGTTCCGCACGGAGTGGAGTTGTCTTTGGGAAATGCAGCTGAATCTGCAAGCGAGACTTCAGTGTCGCTACCGAATGAACGATACTTCCCAATAACAACCGGCATTCATTATATCTTATCAAGATCTACGATCGATAGTAGCGCGTATAAGGTATTTTGTGCACCATCAACGACTCACCAACCAGGCACATACTTCGTCTTTTTAGGTCCCAAAGATGTCAACGGACTTCCGTCCCAAGGGCGAAGGTCGAGAAGAACCGTTACTTTTTAGCCTTGCTGAGTAACTCCTTCGATCTTATGAATTACATGGGTTTCAACGAATGAGTCTCTTTTTAGAAAGAAACACATTGATTGATCTTTTTAAGACACTCGAACATGACCTGAAACTTTACCAATAATTCAATCACTTTCAGTTTTTTCTCTGATGTGAAATTATATTCAGCACAGTAAAATTCTAGTAGATTTTGGTGGCAATCCCCCTTGCTCCCAATTTGTTCGTTTTCCGGAAAAATAAATTCCATATTTTTGTTTCAAACCGGTGAAAATTAACCCGTGCCCCCGATGCTAAATACGGTATTTATTGGAAATTTTTCAATATGAATTACATTCAGATTTCAGTTTAAGCAAATTCGATTTATGGGTTTCAAGAATTACGCCGCGTCGCGGTTTCGGATCAGAGGGGATGTGCCGTGGTCACTAATGCATGACTAAAAAGTAGCATAACGATAAAGCGCAGTACCCCAACGGTCTAGCTGGATAACTGCGTCACATTGCGCAACATTGCGACACCACACTTACGTTCGGAGCTCCTAAATTGGAGCCGCAGGTTAGAACCAAAATTGTGCATAATTTAAAGTTCGACTGTATTTTTAATCGATAAGCGAAAAGTTTTACAGTAGCTTATAACCAGAGAGCGGACGAGCGTAGTCTGAAGTTGCGCACCGAGCAACGGTTCCTGCAGCGAGGATCCCTAAGCTAAGCTCGGTGCGCAACTTTAGACTACGCTGGTCCGCTCTCTGCTTATAACCAATTTTGAATTGTTGAAACAATTACTATTTTTTATCGTGCAAAGTTATTACCTTTGCGGGATAAATGACACACCATTTCAAGAATAATATATCACTTCACTGTCAGTGATCCATATATGCGCAAAGACAGTAGTGCAACTTTTGCATCATGACTTTGCTTAAGGGCATGTGATACTTACAGTTTCCCGGCTTTTTCCCCACAAAAATGAAAATTTTTAAAAACTGAATTCAGAGATGCTATAAAATAGCATAACGGACGTCCCCGGACTCTTTTTTGAGGGATAGTGACAAAAAAATGTATTGTGCTAAATAAAAATTGTATGCATATGCATTATTTTGAGGTTACGTCATTTTTCATCTCTGCCTTTCCGATAATCTGGAAATTATTTATGAAATAAACTTTTTTGATTCCCTGCAAACAAGGTTAGTTCCGGGAGATTAGTTACTATGTTTATTTGTAAGTCCAAAGTTTTCGGCCAAAAATATTGTGTAGTTTGGAAGTAACGCTCGGGTGAATTGTAACACACATAACCTCGAAATATATACGCACTTTTTTAGTAATGTCAACAAATTTTTGATAAAAAAACACAAAAAAAGTGTAAAGGGAAGTCCGTTAGCATGTTCGCTATCATTTCCCAGATTTTGAAGACAAAATATTTCTTATCCTCGGAAAAAAGCCGGGGGAATCTAACACCGAAAAAATTGATACTATTTCCTAATCGCCATGCAAATTAATCACATTTTTCTAAATTAAAACTTTTTTGAGTTAACCTGCAAAAAAGTGTGTGGGGACGTCCGTTAGCATATTCGCTATCATTTCCCAAATTTTTAAGACAAAATATGTATTATTCTAGAAAAAAAGCCGGGGGAACCTAAAACTGGTAAAATCGACAATTTCCTAAGTATCAGATGCCCTTAAGTATATTAGGGTTCTTGGGGTCGCTGAATACAAAGCTCATGTTGGATTTTCAACATTCAAAATGGCGGATCCAATATGCCAGACAAAAATGTTTTGACCTGCATAAAATTGGTATGAATTCGTGTTTTGGGATCGCTGAATTCAAATTTGATGTTATTTTCGAAATTAAAAAATGGCAGATCCAATATGGCTGACATAAATAATTTAAATGTTTGGACATTGATAAAACTGATAATAATTGGGTTTTTGGGTCGCGCTGATTTCAAATTTGTTTTTGAACTTTTGAAATTCAAAATAGCGGATCCAATACGGTAGACACGATTTATGAAAAAGTCTTCAGACCTTGATGAAATTGATGATACTTAGGTGCTTCAGGTAATTGATTTAAAATCAGATGTTGAATTTTTAAATTGTGAATGTTGGATTCGATATGACGGACATGAGTTACTAAAAATGTATTGAACAGATTTTCTTGCAGGCAAAATATAGGTACAGTATCTAGAAAATTTAGCTGCCATGTCTATATTTCTATTGCTAAACAAGTATAGGTGTCACACCTAACCAGTATCAGCTATAAATTCTAGGTGAAAAATATAACTAAACTTGACAGCCTATCTAGCTGCGTTTTCTGGCTGAAGTGTCTATAATTTTTTCTAGCTGATAGGCCGATATATTTTTAAGAATTATGACGCAAAAATATATCAATTATATATATAAATACTTGAATCTTTATTTATGTTTCAGATACATACATAAATTAATAATTAAAAAATGTAAATTTAAAATAACAAGTTATAATCAGTACCTATCAATATGTACAATAGGGCGTATCGAAAAGAAATGATAAACAAACCATTTTTGAGGTTATACGCGCATTGAAAAACGAATACTCTCTTTCGTTTGAAAGCTTAAATATAATACTGGAGGTTCCAGCTAATCAAAACATCTCTCATCTCCGTCATCGGATGCATCATTGGCGTTGCATTACTGTATATATTATTCATTTTTTTAACTCTTTCAAGCCACACGACACGAGGTTCTTGTATTTCCGAAAAGTACGGGCGTTAGTGTTGTACGAAACAATGCAAGGCGGTAATTTTGTAAATGCATTTCAATTTATAGGCATAAAACTGATGTTACAATTATTTTAGGTTAGAATTTTTAGCTGTGCGAGCAAACTAATTCTAGGAAATATACTGTTTGATCATGACTGCTCGAATGTTTAGCAAATGAGGATAGAATTATCTCCCAAATTTTCTGTCTGCAGGAGACAGACGGTTTATATATCTTAGCTATCTAGTTTGCAGTTCTACCTAAACTTTATTGCAAATTCAGCTATATCTCCCCATCAATATATTTCTAGCTACAATAGCTATACCATTTTTTTTTCAGTGTACGTTGTTAGGGTCGCTTAATCTAAATCTAGTGGTGGATTTTCAAAATCCAAAATCAAATTTTCAATATCCGGACATTTTCCATAATTCGTACCCGCCATATTGAATAAGCCATTCTGAATTTTTAAAATCCAATACTAGATTTAGATTCATCGACTCCAAAAACCTAAGTATTGTCAATTTGATCAAAGCCTGCTCATTTTTAATTATTTATGTCCGCTATATTAGATCTGCCGTTTTGAGTTTTAGAAATCCAATATTAGATTTGAAATCAGTGACTACAGAAACCAATGAACCACCAATTTTATCCAGATCCAAACATGTTTACTACTTCATGCTAACCATTTTGGATCCGCCATTTTGAATTTTGAAAATACAAAATCAGATTTGGATTCAGCGAGGAAAAAAACATCGACCCTGTCAATATAACGTGATTCTATAATATTTTTGGTCGAAAACATTTTTGCCAACAAATGTTGTTTTTCGCCTGACTGTGAAGGCGTTAACGAATGTTGAGAGAGATGTATTTTTTAACGATATTTAGAAATTATTTCAACAATTTTTATTTATTCAAACAATGTTTTTCCCTGTAAATCTCAAAAATTTACTACCTTCTGGCATCAATAACGCAGTTTATGGATGCTAAAGATAATATTTTGTGTGAAAGATAGTTAATGCCAGTGTTTTCTATAAGTATAAAGTATTAAATATAAAGTATAACACTGATAACTATAGATATATTGTATGACGAAAGATGCAGCTGAATATAAAAATATAAAGGAGGAACAGGTGTGATACCTATGAAATAAGACATATGATTACAGGCAGACAGGTACCTCAATGAGGCATCTCTTGCTCCCAAGAACGATATATCATGAACAAGAGAGCTGCGTCGTTGATTCATGCGGCGCTTCTTCCCGAAGAACGCATATGAAACGTGATAACTTCCGGCAATGGTCATAGCCAAGTACATGCATACGAGAGCAAGAATCTTAAAGAATCTAACATCGCAGAAACATGAACTTATTTCTCATACACAGTATTGCTATGATTTGTGTTACTTGTTTAAGATGTTTAGAAATAATCCGCTTATTCAGTAAGAATTTGTTATACAGAAAAACCTGGGGGTTCACTAAAGTTGCGGCGCAAATAAAAGTTGTTATCATTTAGAACTTGAGCTCTAATAGATACCTGTAGAGAGCCAAAAGGGTTCGCTTAGAGCGCTCTTGAAAAGAACATGAAGACGCATTCACAAACCAAACGCTTGCAAAGTAGAGCTGGTAAGTTAGTAAGCGATTTACAGTTATCGACCGATGACTTTAGACGAAAAGTTTCTTGCATTTGAATATGCCTTTGTGTTGACAATGTTGCTACATAAACTGAAAAATTATATTTATCAAGTCATTATATCTATTTCAATTGCGGTATTATTTTGTGATTTAATTCTCTTCATTAAGTTATGCCCATCAGAGTTCAATTACATGTGTGCTTTAAGGTAAATATTGTGTTATTGATTAGACATAATATCCAACTGGCATAGCGAAAAATAGGTTCTTTAGAAATAGGCTCAATTACAATTGAGATCCTTTCGAACTCTACTTGCAGTATAATTTAGAGCTCATTTATCGTTTTGGGTTCCTTTTCAGCAAGCGGAGTTCATTTTTGTTGTAGATTCATTGGAACCAAAAATGGGTTCCAATGGAAACCTCAGTTTTTTCTGTATAAAATTTAGTACATTATTTGAAAGAGAGATCTATTTAAGGAAAAAGACAGTCCTTTCTCTTTTGATGGTGAAGCTCATGGGCCAACTGAAAAAGAGAGAATTGGATATCACTTGGCTTACTTGCCTGCTACTCTCAAACTCGAGGGATTGTTGTGATACCTTGCTGGCTTCAATCATTGTCAATCAGTTTGTACGAGGCACCGTTACAGTGTCTTCGTTGTTGGCCAGCCTGTCCTCTTGTACGCCTAATACCATTCTTTTACAACATTCCAATGTTTCCAACCAGTCCCGTTTTTCACAATGCCACTTTGTAGTCCCTAGGATAAGACAAAGCCTAAACAATGTCGAGGAACAAGTGCCCCATGTCAAGTGTCATTGAAGGAGAAACTGACAATTGCTCAATCTTTTAGAGAAATTAATTATCCATATTTAACGCCGCACCTATCAAGGCGGTCGTAACTGAAAAAATGGTTGGTTGAAACAACAAGCTTTTTATTCAATGAATAAAACGTTTAGGTATATTACCTAGAATTCTTTCTATCCCAGCTAGGAAGTATCGCTGTATTTCGTCTTCGTACAGTACCAAGAAAGTTTAATCGCCATGTCTATATATCTATTGCTAAACAAGTGTAAGTGTCACACCTAACCAGGTTCAGCTAGACATTGTAGGTGAAAAATATAACTAAAATTGATATTCTCTCTGGCTGCGTTTTCTGGTTGAAGTGCCTATAATTTTTCTAGCTAATACGATGATATATTTCTAGGAACGATGACGCAAAATATATAACAACCGTATATATATCGGCAATTCCATGTCAATCGGGCCACCTAAATATCTCGGAAACGGGGTTTTTTCACCAAATTTGGCACAGATTATCTTTAACATGTGTGCAGTAGAAGTCCGATAACTTGTCGTCCGATAAGTGTACACTCCCCTTAAAACGGCATCACGCGTACGGCACGCACAATAATTGTGGTTCTCCCAATACGTGTGCTATTTTGCTCATTATATGCGCCCATAATTTACGCATGCGCGCACCTAATATCGCGCTAATAGAGGGGGCATCTGGTAAGTCCGCAATTCCTGGATTTTTCCGCCCCTACAGTCCCGAAATTGGAAAGTTATCGAACTTGTACTGTACTTCCATCTCAAATTTTTTCAGAATTACTTTTTCTTTTGTTTCAAAATGGCGGACCAAAATATCTCAAAAAACGTGATCTTTTACATGCTCTCCAGTTATACCATTTTTAAGGTGAAAAAAAACAATGATTAACCCGAGATTATTATTCAATTTGATATTTTTGGTGTTGCTGGCAATAAATAAACTACTAAAATACTAAATTTCAACATGGCGGCAGAAAAAAAAGTTTTTTTATTTGTATTTAATGTTCGTTTTGAAAACTAATTTTCCATAATCCTTATTATTATTACAACAAAAACATCTAAATCGAGTCTAATATGGCAGATAACAAAATGTTGTATAATAACAAGGCCAACGCCAACTCAATCTTTCAAACTCTTCTGTGACCGTAAGATTTTTTAACCTCGCACTATATAAACCAGATATAGTTTCAAGGGTTTGAGGCATCGCTGATTTTTAATTTGCCATTACATCGCTGATTTCAAATTCGCCATTACTTTTTCAAAATTAATTTACTTAAACAATTTGTTTAAACAAATTTTTGTGTTATTAACTAATTTTGGGGGTTACATAAGGGGGTTTTGAGAACACTTAATCCAAACATGCGATTAGTTTTGCAAAATTATTTTTTTTAAACAATTTGTTTAAATAAATTAGGGGTCATTCACAAAATACATGATACGTTTAGGGATGGGTGGGGGTCTGCCGAAGTGTCATTCTGTAATGTAAAAAACAAAATAAAAACCCAGCCATAAATGATATTCATGACAGCCTAAACGCGGCGGAATGCTGAGAGTTGTTGCTATTTCTCTTATAAATAATTGAATATGTTATACAAAACGTTATGAGATGCTTTTAAATATGCCATTAGTTACAATACTATGTCGTACGTAATTTTTGACATAGAATCTAATTATGTCATTTTATATACAAGAAAGGTTTTATGCAATAATTTGTTTAAACAAATTGTTTAAACAAACTAATTTTACAAAACTAATCGCATGTTTGGATTAAGCGTACTGAAAACCCCCTTAAATTATTGATGTCGTATTTGTATTTTCTTTGCCTTCCTTATGAACATAAACAGTTTTATTAAATTTACAAAATTAACTAATTATTAATTTTTTCATTAAAAAGTGTAATTGAAGACATAAAAGAACTATTCCGGAGGTAACTTTTGCCATTCAATCTGATTCTGGTATTTGTTCGGCAAAATTAGTTAATAACGCAATAATTTGTTTAAACAAATTGTTTGAAAAAATAAATTTTGCAAAAGTAATGGCAAATTTGAAATCAGCGATGCCTTAAACCCTTAAAACCATATCTGGTTTATATGGTGCGTGGCTAAAAAATCGTATGGTCACAGAAGAGTTTAAAAGACTGAGTTGGCGTTGGCCTTGTTATTATACAACATTTTGTTATGGGCCATATTAGACTCGCTATTGATATTTTTAAAATAATAATAATAAGGATTATTGAAAATAGGTTTTTAAAACGAACATTAAAACGATATTGCGTTATTAAAACGAACACTACATACAAATTAAAAATTTTTATTTTTCTGCCGCCATTTTAAATCCGAAATTTTGAAATTTAGCATTTTAGTAGTTTGTTTATTTCCAGCAACACCAAAAATATTAAATTGAATAATAATCTCGGGTTAACCATTGTTTTTTTACCTTAAAAATGGTACATCTGGATAGCATGTAAATAACCCACGTTTTTTGAGATATTTTGGTCCGCCATTTTGAAACAAAAGAAAAAGTAATTCTGAAGAAATTTGAGATAAAAGTACACATGTTCAAGATAATCCGTGCCAAATTTGGTGAAAAAAAAAACCCGTTTCCGAGATATTTAGGTGGCCCGATTGACATGGAATTGCCGATATATATATATATATATATATATATATATTTAAATCTTGATTTATTTATTAGATACATACATGACCTGATAAATAAAAATCTTAAATTGAAAACAAGAAGTTGTGATTAATAAATAGCACTATGTACAATAGGGCAGAAAGTTCGGGCGTTAGTGCTGTACGAACTAAGACTGAAAAAATGGTGTATCAGTCCCAGCTAATCGTTTGGGTGTATTTCGTCTTCCAGAAAAATATAGCTGCTTCGTCTAGATTTCTAGCTGTTTTAGCTAAATTTGCCATCTAGAAATTTTCTAGCTAATTTATCTAGATTATTTCTAGATAACAAATTTAGCTAAAACAGCTAGAAATCTAGGTGACATAGCTATATTTTCTTGGAATACAAAACCAAGCTAAATGGTTAGATGGGACAGCTACACCATTTCTTTCAGTGAATGCAAGGTGGTAATTTTAAAAATGCATTTCAATTATAGGCATGAAACTGATGTTACATTATAAGCTCAACACATAAAAGCATTTACCTTCACCCCCAAAGCATTTGCCAACAAATAAAAGTATAGGAAAGCTGACAAGTTTTAGAAGTACCGCCATGCTTAGTATTTCGGAAGTTTAGGAGAAGTCGCATACGTTGATTAATGATTTATACTGGAAGTTCATAATCTGCTGAAAACTTCAGAGATAAGAAGATTACCTAAAAAACTCTAAGTTAAGCAAATAATAGTTAATTCGTTTGACGTGGAGCTTTCAAGATTTCATCTAAATAATATAACCTCCTCAAACCCATGAGATGTCCAGGTAAAAATAATTAGAGAAAATTCACATTAAACCCACGTAGAATCCAAGTATAAATTCACTTTAAATTCTAGAATCGTTTTGTAACAATTTTCTCCTGTGGGTCTTCATGTAATTTACACACTTCGTGGATATAACAAGATTAGGTTACTCAGATAAAATTTTGAAAGTTCCACGTGTCACTGGAATACCGTATTTTTTAGCTACTTTTGAGTTTTTTTGTTTAATACAAATCATCCAAGCTTTTATATACTATATTTTCTATACTTGAGAGGAAATTGATTTTTGGCGAATAATGTATTTTTCCTTTCAGGACTTCAAAACATACAAATTTTAATACTTAGGAATACTACTTTAAGTACGCAGAACTACTAATATAATTGTAAGGCTTAATAATTTTAGAGTAGGACTTACTGCTTAAAGTAGTAAGTAGAATTACCTGAAAGTGGTTATCCACTACCGGAAGTTGTTGCGACAACATGTAAAGTAGTAAGGACAACTACTACCATTCTTAGAAAGTAATACAATTTTCAACAAACTAGCTCGCAAAATATTTTAATTTTAAGCCAAATAATTAAAGTTTCAACAAAAGAGTTAAATTTTAATTGAATATGCAGTTGAATTTTAAACCTACAAAGATAAATAATTCTCAGAGAATAATATTTGATATTTTAACAACAAAATAATTAAATTTTAACTAGTCTATCGAATTCTAAAATAAAAAATGTGCCCGCCTAGCGGGCACATTCTCATCGCGCGCGCGGCTCGCAAGTTTGACTCGATTATATATTTACCTCGCGCTCGATCTTTATATTTTCGCACATTCTTGCGCAAACATTTTAAACTTAAGACTCAAAACATCCACCACTGTAATTTTGTAATTGTGAATCCTCTTTCGTTAAAAAAAAAGAGAGTTTGAGCGCACCTACGGCATGCGACTGATGGCAATCGCACTCCGCACTTGGTCTTTGCACCTCTTCCACATTCGGGCACAGACCTTTTAAAATCATAGGTGAACGGACCGAGAACTATAATTTTGTGATTTTGGACTCTCTTTTGTTAAAGCTCTTTTGGCTTTAACGAACACATTCTCATCACGTATCTCGTGTTTCGCACTCGATTTTATCCAACATTTAAACTTTTCTGCATTATACACAACACTTTTATATCAATTATAATACATTTTTTATGTAACTCTGATTGGGATTACTTATTAAAAAATTGCAAAATAAAAAGCAAATTGTATTTATCATGATTATTTTTGTATTTGTTTCTTATTTTGCTTTAAATTGTATCCTAAGCTGCACTGAAACGTACATCATTTCAATAAATGTATATCATTACAATTCATAATATGCATAAAAATGGAATCATACTAATTCTTATTTCCTTGCTTTTATAATTTTTTATTTTTAATGTTGTTTTTTACGATTGAATAAAAAATACTGCGCATCTGCATAGGGTCTAATACAGGAACCTATACAGGGTCCTATATAGGAGCCTATATCCTCTTTCGTCTTTTCTGCGCGTTTTCCAAAAAGTTCATTTTTGAATTTTTTATCTTATGTTTTACGATCAAAAGAAGATCTGCTCGTCCAATCAAAAAATTATTAATAATAAATTTATAGATCTTTTTAGGCGAACAACTTTTGTCTTGTAATTTAAGTTCATACCTTGTGTCGTTTTTTCAAACAAATTTAATATTTTTATTTTGAATGATATTTTTTACGACTAAAGCAAAAACTACGTGTCCTATCAAAAATTATAGCTCTTTTTTGGATGAACAATTTTTGTCTCATTTCATTTCGTAGAAAATATCGGAAAATGATATATTACAAATTTGTAGTTCTTTCCAGGGCGCGCAATTTGAGCTTTTTCATTTTTTTTCGTATCTTGCATGGTTTGACCGAAAAATGGAATTTTTGAATTTTTCATTATTTTTGGTACGATCAAATTTGGAACGTTCAACTTTTCGACCAAATTAAAAAAGTTGTTATCGTAGTCCTGTAGGGAACTTGACCTTTAGTTTAAGACAATAAACGAGTGAGTCAAAGGGCAATCTAATAGAATAAATTTTCGAAAGTTATCGGGTCCACAGACAGACATACAGACATACAGACAGACACATTCGTAAAAACCTGTTTTTCAGTTTCAGAGGGTCTTAAAACTTGGACATTTGATAAAAACTGGGGGGGGGGGGCAAATTTTACACAAATCTAATACCTTCTCTGATGAGAATGTAAAAATATTAAACTTGAACCTAAAAGAATTCCGTTTTCAAGCACACAATTGAATTTTTTAGAAGATAGCTGAATTTTCAACAAAAAATATGACTTTTCAACCAAATAATTCAACTTTCATTAAAATATTTGAATTTTTTAGAAAATACTGGAATTTTCCACATACAAAGATAAACTTTTAACCCAGTAGTGAAGTTTCAAATAAAAAATATTAAACATCAACCAATAATCATTTAATTATCATGCCAAGAAGATCAATAAAAAAACGTATTCTCAAGGAATAATAGTTGCTATTTTCAGAAAAAAAAACATAAAAAACAAGAAATTTTCAACAAAATAGTTGAATTTTTTACCAAACGGTCGAATTTTTTAAATAACAGCAATTCCATGTCAAATCATCTGAAGAATTTCAGATATTATTAGCAATTTTTATGAAAATTCTAAAATCCATTCTTTAAAATGTTCAAAGAAAAATCCTAAAATAAATCTTTAAGAAATCACAAAATCTTAAATTTTTCAAAAACTAATTTTGATACTTAATTTATGAAAAAACCCTAATTTTCATTTTCTTTAGTTTTTATGTATAGATAGAAGATAGCATACAATGTACTCTAGAAGTACTGTAAATATCAACATGGGATCATCCTTATTTTTCGAGAAATAATTAAGAGCTTACACCGTGGCATGGTGTATCCAGAGCCAGAGATTCTGAACTCTGAAGTTCGTGCATATGATTACAATATTCTTCTATTGTTCGTCTATCATTTCCACGGGTTTTCACATCGTGTGATTACCCAAGTGCGAAGTCACATATGGCCCAACATTAGCCCATAGTCGGTCAAAAATATTGCTGCAAAAATTCTTGAATTGAAAACTTTATTGAATACCAATACAGTCAAACTTGGATTCAGTGATCCTCCATTTCATGTTTCCAAGAATTAACGCCGCGCGGTGGGAATAGGTGAGAGGAGCTGCGGGAGGATGTGCCGTGTAAACTCAAGCGTCACAGAACAGAGAGAGAAACAAAAAAAAAAGAAAAAACAGGAGAGAAAACATAGTTCTGAAACTCTGGATTTTATGTCACGCTCAGTCCCAAAATTGACGTTAAATCCAAGTTTGACTCTAGTTGAATTTTTAATTTACGCAGATCCATTCTCAACCAAAAGAGAAATTTTTTAACAAGAAGATTAATCTTCTACCAAAGAAGATGAACTTCAAACTAAAAAAGATCAAGTTTAAACTAAAAATATACACGTTAAATTTGCATTAAAATAAATTTACAACACCAAAAACTAATTTTCAACCCGCAAATATTAATGTTCGTTCCAAAAGACGAATTTGCAACAGAAATGTTTAATTATAGTTTGATTTTCAATCAAAGAGATGAATTTTCAACTATAATTATGATTCCTCAAGCAAAAAAATTCATTCTCAACTAATTAGTTTAACTTTAAAAATTAAAAATACTAATTTCAACAGAAAAGTTCATTTTCAACCAAACAGTTGCATTTTTAAGAAAAAGAGGAAATTTTGAACAAGCAGATTAGTTTTATATTAAAAAACGAAGTTTCAACTAAAAAAGTTCACATTTTCAACCAAAAATGAAAAACATACATTTTTAGTTAAAAAAATTAATTTTCAACAAAAGAGTTACATTTTCACCCGAAGAGACGAACGCTAAATCAGAAAATTAAATTTTTAACACAGTCATTTAACATTTACCCAAGTAGTTGAATTTTTAATTTCAGATATAAAATTTCAAAAAAAAAAATTTATAGAAAAGGATCTTCGATATTTTTTCAAAATTCGACACTAATTCCAGGTTTTCTCGACCAGTGGCCACCTGATATGCGCGGAGAATAGTGGATAGTCAAAATTGGAGTGTCAAAATTTAAATGAACAATTTGATCTTCTAAATAGTACCAAGTACCATCCTTAACTTTTAATTCATATTCAGTCAGACCATAATTTTACAGTATATATGAATATCCACAGGTGATTTAAACTCGAAAGACATTTTAGCAGCGAGTGACGTTCGGCGTGACGAGAGCGTAGTGGAAGATCGATTAAGTGGTTTTGATTTTAATTTTTAACGTCAAATTCGATGCTTCCTAGGGAATACGGACGATCGACTCTCTTACGCTCATGAATATATATGTAGATAGAAGGACAAAACATACCATAGTCAACCTTCTGGTATTATAAAGCTCAAAAAAGAGTTATCCATTTTGCTCCACGTGGCTAATCCGGTACTGGTTTTTACAAAACGTTCATGTTGGGTCAACTTTTCTTTGCAGCAGCGTACAATATCAGAAAATAAGTGTGTCTATTTTCATTTAATGATAGGAAGGATACACATTTATATTTGTCCCTTTGGAAACTAATGTTCTGAGAGAAAACTCAACCTCGACATTTGACCCATGAAGACCGCCAGCCGACTCTTTGACCAGAGCACAAAGTAGAGGAGGAGGATATTTATGCTTGGCAAATAGACTTTACGGTTTCACCGTAACTACTCTCGTAACAGTAACCTCACTAGCTGCTGTCTCCGTGACACATTTCTCCTTCATGTAATAACGATCATTGGTAAGAAAGAGATAAATAAATGAAAAACACTGACTTTACGAAATGATGTGTTTAGCCGTCATAAATCAAATGTGTATACGTTTAAAGACAGCAGAAGTAGAGTGTGCCAAAGAATTTCCATGAAAATATTAATGCAACATCTTTAGAAAAACAAATACTGTTTTCATTTTCAGACAATATCATTTTTCAAGTTGCAGTCTGTGCATGCAGGGAAACAAGTCTAGAACAAAAGAAGTTTTATGTTAAAAAACAGGACCTTGTTTTATTACAAAGCGTTTTTTTTAAGACAACAAATATGCTCAGTGTAATTTTTAAAAAGAATACTTCCATCTAATTTTTTAAACTGAAAACAGGTTTAATGTAAGGCGTAGCAAAATTAAGTTGTAACAAAAGTAAGACTATCTCTGTATATATTTTTCGTTACAGTTTAATTTTGTAATACCGTAAAATAAGCCCATCTGAAAAAAAATAGTGTGTCCACCGAAATTTTGGATACATGTATCATAATTGTACACAAACTAAGGTTTTTGAAAAGAAAGGCTCATATTTTCAGATCAAAAATTTAAAAGCATATGGATGCATAAATGTTATTTAAATTTTCTTGATTCTTGATTTTATGTTTTAAAATAAAGTAAAATTCAGAAAGTTTTAAATTTCTGCGTTCATGTATTTTATATTATTTATAAGATAAAAAAATGCTATACTATATTTTATGATTTGATAAATCTTAAATGTTTGCAATATTAAATATTAAATACGTCGCAACAGTTTGAGGTTTTAACATATTCAATTCTGAATGCTCAACAGTTAAAACTTTAAAAATTTTGGTGGTTTTGATTTGAATCAGATGTGATTTTAAATTTACTTTAACTAAAATAATTTAATTTTGAAAAATTAGAGGTGTGATTTGAAATTTATAATTTCTCAATTTTAAGTTCTTGAATTTTACATAAATGCTGAAAATCTTCGAATTGGTTTCATTTCAACCATGTCGAAGATAAAGTTGAAGGGTACGTAGTACAGAAAAATGAATCAACCCACATTTTGTCGAATGTGAGATTATTAGAATGAAAATTCTAATTAATACAAAAACACATCCTCACAAAAATAATTTGATATAAATTGTTTTTTCTATTATGCAAAAAAAGCATAAAACGATTAATTATACCGGGACCAAAATGTCGTTTTTTTATATATTTTGAGTCCAAAATCCGAAATATTTAAATTATATCATGTTTTTGAGAAAAGTAAGGACAAACGCGTTTTGGCTATTTAAAAAAAAAACAGCATAGTGCAAGAGCATATTTTCCGCCGCCTATCTTGAGCGCTAACAGGTTTATGCTGCGCACGCGGCCGCAGACCACTTCTTCAGCACCTGGGCAAACGCGCGCAAAGCAAATACCTGTTATTGCTAAAGATAGGCGACGAGAACATTTTTTTAATGTACTCAGCTTAAAACTCAAGATGTCACCTTTAATTTGATCCACATTAGAAGTATATAGAACATCAGGTTCGGACCACAGAAGAAATTGAAGTTAAATTTTGTTGCGTGTAAAATTTCCCGCTGTTAAAGTTTACATGTTATTTGGCGAAAGTTTATCCTACGATGGAATAAAATCTGTCGTCTGCTACGGCGTCCTAAGACGTAATGGGAAAACGGCAATGTATGAGTGAATTCGAGCTATAAATCGGGACACCAGATTTAAAACGACACAGAAAAAAAACAAAAGTTAAAATTTTTTGCAGGTAAGACTTGTAACGGTTAAAAATAAAAAATATTTCGGCAAAAGATTCACCGACGTTAGGAGAATAATTCTGATCTCGTCCACTGCGTGACGCTGAAGTAAGCAAATTTCGGTAAAACATGTAGAATCAGTAACAGAAAACACGAAAAAAATTGTTCTTACTGACATATTTCCTCCGAAAGAAATTGGACTATTGTAGAGGAATTAAAACTTACTTAATACCATTTAGCAAAAAGCGCAAGAAGCAACTGACAAATGGGAGTCCCTGGTTCTCTAAAATGCAATGAAGTTAAACGACGATAGATAGCAAAAATTTAGCGATTATAAGGCGAAAGATTATCCAGGCAAGTTAAAAATCGGAAATTATCTTCGATTCATGTCAAGTTTATGCGACAAGGTTTATTTTTGTTGCGGTGAATCTTTCACCTGGAATCGATTTAAACTTTATCTTTCGTTTTGTCTGTGACCCTACGTTTTTTCCAAAACTAGTCACAAAAGTTAATATTCTCAAAAACTTTCTGCTTCCATTATCTCAGAAACGATTTATTTCTTTTTTCTAAAACCTTTTTCTCCTTTATCCAGTAACTAATAATCTAGAAAATGATTTCTCCGTTTTTAGATCATTTGAGACATCGATTTTTACTTTCCGTCCAAATTAGGTTTTATAGATCGTTTTTTGTCTCTCCCGAAAATCAGACAAATATAGGTTGGTTCATGCTGCTGTGCTATAGACTTTTTGGTGATTTTACAACGTGCAACATTTTTAATTGCACCATTTAAAACGTTTAAATTAATAAATGCATAATTTTGTAGGATATTAAAAAGGAATTTACCGGTTTCAACCTAGTTTTTTTAAACGTGTATTAATGCGATTTGAAACAATAAATTTGAACAATTCTGACCTCAAGAAGCTTTTCTTTTAGCATGTGAAAACATAAAACAATATGGCGAACTTTTGATCTTTTTTTTACGTCAATTATTTAAACAAGATTTCGAAAGTCCGACATTTTGTTTTATGTTATAAAATGTGAATTACCCTAGTTCACACGATAATTACTTTTTTATATTTCAATAATATCACAATTTTTTCTATTTCCGATGGCCCTAGTCGAAATATCGTGTCAGCCAGTTTCAAGCAGGAATTAACTTCAGGCTGCCGTAACAGCGATATTTACATGAAATTTTTTTATAAATTGCTGTATTGTTTTTTTGAGAACAGTTCCGTTTTAAAGATTTACAATTCAAGGTTCATTAGTTTGGAATATTTATAGTTTAGAATTGATATTTTGAAAGTTTTATATTTTTACTATATAGTTCAATTTTGAAGATTTATAATAGAAAATCCTGCAATTTTTAATATTTGCAATTAAAGATCCATAATTTTAAGGTCTTATAAATCCAAAGCCTTAGATGTTGAGGAGTTACAATTTTAAAATCTTGATTTTTCAAAATATAGATTCAGAAATTATTCAATTTTTAAGTTTTGTAAATGAAAATTCTTCAATATTTAATGGTTATAATAAAAAATCATGCAATTTTGGAAACTTTTTATGAAATAGTTACTAAGATTTTAATTCAATTGGCAATAAATGTGTAAAATTGTTTAATTTTTTAAAATTAAACTAAGGTCCTAAAATTAAATGCATGCCCTTTTTGTGGTTTCGTAGTTCCAGTCGGAAATCCTTATAGTTTCGGTCGGATCTCCGTCCGTCCTTCATCCTTTTTTGTAAAAAGAGGAAGTGAGAGGAACTCCTATCTCCTAACTCACAACTCAGGAGGGTAGGGGAAATAGTGAAATAAGGCGATGGGATGTAGGGAAGATGATGGGAGGGAAGTATAGGAGAGGAAGCTTTAAATTACTTATTTACGTCCTAATAGGCTATAAAGCCCTTTTTTGCAGACATAAGGTGCCTACTTCAACTCATTTTTAATATAAAAAGTCACTTTAATATTCATTAACGCTTTCATAAACTTTATTATCTTTTTCTATTGGGAAAATGAAAAACGACTGATATTTCAATTATTCAAATGAAAAAAATAGTACAATATACACGCAAAAAGCAGTCTTGATAACAAAAAATGCAAAACCGAAATGACCTGAGAATCAGCAGATTAAGAGACTCGATAGGAAGAATAAAATACGCAGGTAAAGGTGCTGGCGGAAGAGAAGAGAATTATGAGGTGAGAGTGCGAGTATGAAGGAGGGAACATTTGACGTGCTTTTTGCAAAAGTGCGCTGAGTGAGCAATAATTGCCAATAAAGTGTCACGAGCGATCGTTGAAAAAGGGAATTTACGGCGATGTAGAAAATGAAACGGCACTCGGGTGAAACAGGAGAAATGGAGGAGAGTCGAGAGAAGACAGATAAGACTCTCCAGTCTCTATAAGGCCAAGTTCGAGATCAACCTGTGGCTGCCATTATTGCAAGAGAAATTATTACCATTACGCCATACACGTGTAATCTCGTTATGGGCAGTGATTAATATTCGCTTGTTGTTCCAATCCAACTTAATATTATATTCGTTGCCTAATTAGCTATAGGAGAAATGAGATATTTCACTGGAATTTTTCAACATTCTAAACACAATTTACAATCTCTAAAGTTTCTTGACGACAGTATTTATTATGGATATTACTGATTGTCTACAGTAAGATTTGCAATAATGAGATTTTCAAGCTTCAGGATATTAGCATTATGGTACAAGATTTCTTGAAAAAAAATTTAAAATTTTATAAACAAAATTGATACTAGTGCCTATAACTTTATACGTTCGGAGATAAATCATGTCCTCGTCCCCTTTGCTTAATAATTTATTAATAATATATGTGAAATAATTTTCAAAACCATGTACTTTTTCAATTATGTGCGCATATTGAATGGGAATTATTTAGTTTGAATTCAGGAATAAAATTTTCATCATGTTAGATCGATAACAATAATTTTTATCAGAATTTTGGATCATTTAAAATTAGAAGCAGTTTTGGGGTAGTTCCTTAAAAAGGGAACTGATTGCAGCTACAGTCACTACGTATAAAGAGAAACTTGTGACATTTCAGTCAGCGATTAATCACTGCCTGAAAAACAACTAAAATTGAAGTTCCTTTTTTATATACGAAAACGTATGTTAAATAGTTAAAAATTATAAGAATTTGCTCAAACTTCATCAGTTTTGTCACTTGTACTGTTCACAATTGAAGAATTTACAACTGAAAATTTAGAAAATTGATTAAATTTTAATTTTAAATATTCAAAATAAAAAAAGTGAAAAACAAAGAATTCGAAATTGCATAATTTTTATCATACATATTTATTATTAAAGACATTTCATATCATAAATATTTAAAATTAAAGAATTTTTAATTAAAATTCGTCAACATTTGCAAATCTTCAAAATTGAACTATTCCAAAAAAACGTTCAAAATTACATACCTTAAATACATCAATCTTTTCAAAAATTAAAAATTTTCAATTATAACTCTTCACAATTGTAGATCGCTTATTTGTAGAACTTCAATTAAAATGGAATAGCTTTTTATTTTTAAAATTTCAATTAAAAACTATGCAACTTTTAAGTCTTAAAATTAAAAATTCTATAATTTTGATTCTCTACATCTGACATTTCTTAAATTATTGGAAGATTTAGAATTATTGAAAATTCAACTTTATTTCCTAAATTATAGAGGTTTCATTTTTTGTGTGTATCTTTAAAATTCAAAAGTTTTCAATTGTAGCTCTTTATAATCCTGGAACTTTGAATCATAAACTTTAAAATGGAAGTTTTTATCTTAACAATTTAAAATATGTAAATTATAAGTTTTACGATGAAAGATTCTGGAATTTTGATGAATTGATTCAAAATTTCTTCAATTTAGATGATTTAGAATTTAAAACTGGACTTTGATCGTCAAAATCATCAAAATTCAAGAATTTGTATTTATACATTTAGAAAAATAAAGGGTATCTAACTATACTTAAATCTTTAGCATTACATTATTTGACTGAAAGTCATTAAGGTTGACATATTCCAAAAATAAGATCAAAATTTTATGATTTTAAACTATAAACATTCAAAACCAAACAACTTGAAAATTTATGAATGTAAACATCTTCAAACTGGATCAGTGTCGAAAATGGAAGAGATCAGTAAAACTCAAAATCGCGTAATATATTTTGGGAGCATCTTATTAGGATTTAAATAATGAAAAATAAAACCCTTATTAACTTATTAATTTTTTCATTCATTGTAATTCCTCTGGTGATGAAAATTAGATTTAATCACTGAAAGCCGATTAAAATAAAAATTACAATTACAAATTAAAAGTTATAAAAGCCGATGTAGCTCTTTTAATATTTTTAGTAAGATTCGTGAAATTCTGTTCCCGCTTATACTTCCACTCGATTTTGAATTTTTTTGAACGGAAACTTAATACATTCTTAAGAGATCTGTGCGAGTCGATTAAAAAAAAGTTATTCATAAATTTTGTTATTACAGTTACTCATACATTGGTGGTTATTCATACATTTTTTTTAAATAACATTTTTAAGTTTCTAAAGCATTATCAATGCATAAATTATCCAGTTTGAACGACATTATGAGTATTTGATAAATGCAGATTCATAAAATACAAATTCAGTGTTTCAAATAAATTAATGATTTGTTATTAAAAATTATCTTCCCATAAACAGCAGTTTGAGATCTTCTGATGATTTTGAATATTTATAAAGTGACTTTTGTTTGTAATTCAATTTTAAGCCATTTACAAGCGTTATAAAAATAAATGGAAGCATATCATTGCGATAAACAAATGCAGAGTTTAAGCAATGTTTGATAGTTTGAGATACTTTTTTCTCTTTAAATTGCTTTCCCAGTGATGTTCCGGAACAGGACATAGACATTTTGTAAAAAATCTGACTGCCATAAACAAATGGCATAAACAAATGCACTGTTTGTGAATTTTTTTAAAAGTTCTAGGTATACTTTTTTGGGATATGTGTTTCAATTGATTTACTAGTAATATTCCGGGGCTCTGAATTTATATTTCATGGAAACTGTCATTGTTATAAACAAACAAAATAAAAATGTTGTTTTTGTGCAATTTTTTAAAATTTGAGGTACTTAGTTAGAGGTAGGTATTAAGTATACGTTTGCGTAATGTGAGAGGTCGATTACGGTGTACGGTGGTCAGTTACGAAAAGCTTTTCCTATTTCAATGGGTCATCGAGCTACGATTTTTTGCCCTCTTAGTAAATCGAGTTAATTTCCTGTGTTGGAATTCAATTAAAGGCGTGCACACTTCGTCAAAGTCTTAAGGGAACTGCACGTGGACTATATTAGGTTAGGTTTACCTACCTACCTACTTTCAGAAATCCTGCGCTAACGAGCAATGAACTTATACAACTGGCAATGTGTGCTCCGCTTTCCATCGAAGATGTCGCGCTGCCCTATATCTGCCAAATTGTCGCGAAACCGCCACATGACGCATATAAGTCACCATTGCCTTTTTCGAGTTACTTCAAGATTTATTACCCGACACACATGTCTTCGTGGGTGGACGGGTGGTGCTCTTTCGCTTTTAACCGTGGCCAAGAAACTCACCACGCATGACGAGAAATTGGTGGTCATTGTTAAAGAAGAAAGAGAAGGAAAAATAAGTCATGCATTCAAGGTTTCAAGTACAGTCAAATTTATCGAATCGAAGTTTGCTTCATTTATTAATTGTGTCTATTGATTGGGACTTTTCTTTTAGTCTAAAGGAGCGTCCACACGTTGAAAAATGGATAGTCAAACTTGGAGTATCAAAATTTAGACGGTCAAATTGAATATCCACAGGTGTTTTATACTCACTATATGAGGATGATCAAATCGACACTTTGGGAAATGTATTTTTGAAGCGGATGACGTTCAGCGGCATGTTTGACGATTTACATAAATCTTTAATTAGTTTAAGCCACTTGTTGATATTTCGAACATGTGTGGAGAATAGTTAAAAGATAAAATTCGATAATTCCCAGAGGGACTAAGGATAAAGGCTTCACTCATCAATCAGTGTCTTTTCCCAACATTTTTGACCGGCGTTAAAAATATTTCAATTTAGTGTTGTGACGTCATTTTCTTAGCCTCTCGTGCGCAAAGTAATATGTTGTCAAAGTTTTTGTGCATATGCAGTAATATCTAAGGCATCTTACTTTTTAAAAATAACAAACATGCTTTCAGGCTTGTGAAGCATTTTATAGCAATTTTCCTGTTTTTTAGGTTTCATTTAATAATTTAAATTCTCGTCTTTCTTAATCTCATGAATATACGTGCAGGCAGGAGATTGACAAAACATAATAAAATGTATCCTCTGACATGATTAAGAAATAAAAGAAATGGTTAGTTGCGAGAAGAAAATCTTTATTAGTAGAGATGGTATTAACTACAAGAACTACTTCGACGGTAACAGTAACTAACCAGTTTTGTGCGTCAACGAGTTGCCGTTAGTCCTCTCATGTAGTTTACATTAATGAGGATAGTAATTGTAGTAACAACAAATAAATTAGTTACATTTAACAAAAATTATTAGCCAAGAAATAAAAGTAGCAAAGGTTACAAGTTTCGCCCCTTGGCGATATTGGCAGAACTGAAACTTGAGAAGTGCTGCCAACATTCGCATCGAAATATAGCGTCATGTTTTCGATGGTCGACATTTTAATCTGAAGCTTTCGGCATAATGTTCAAACAACCAACTATTTTTTCAGTGAGGGATAATCAGGTTTACAATCCAGTATCGTCAAATTCACACTCTGGGATAGTGAATCTCACCATAGAATTTTGACACTCCGTTGATGGCACGCTATACACCGTCTAAAGGGCTGTCCCATACGGTCAGTCTGACACTCTAGATGTTCAGGCTGGCAAGCGATTTTTCTCCGTGCGAATATTACGTGAAAATGAGGCAAAACTTTTGTAACACGTGACACTTCTCTGATCAAAAATAAAAATTATATCGGTGGTGTCAATGCATTAAGGGGCAATATTATCGACACCAAAAATTTAGTAGCTCGAAGCAGGAAACGAGTTCGGATGTTGTTTTTAGAAAGCTCCGCTTTTAGGAGGCGATTATGTGATTTCGTTTCACTTTCGCGTTAATTTCGTATTAGCCTCACTTAAAATTTTCATTTAAAAAATTGGATATTCACTGTGAATGTTGGCCGAAAAAAAGTGACATGAATTTCACATTCACCTGAACTTATAAAAAAAGACGTACAAAATAATAGTGAAATAAAAGTACATGATTGCATTCTTGTCCCTGGTCTATTGGTTGCATTTTCAACCTAATAGGTGAACTTTTAACCTGAAAATACAAATTTTCGACAGAAAGTTTCATTATTAGCCAAAAGAGGTGACTTCTTTAACCAAGAAAGATGAATAGACTGACATAACAATGACATTCAATACAAAACGACGAATTTTCAATAAAACAGTTGAATTTTCGACTAAAAACATGATTTAACAACCCAGAAGATTAATTTTTTACCAAAGTACAAATTTTCAACAAAATATATGAATTGTATACTAAAAACATAAGTTTAGAATCAAAATGGAGTAGTTAAATTTTCAGTTTCAAAAATTACTTTTCAACAACAAAAAACGAATGATCAACCACTTGAATCGAACGAAGTCAGGCAAATCTTTAACAAAATATTTGAATCCTGAACCGAACAGATGAATTTTCAACAAAAGAATAGAATTTTCAAGCTAAAAAGTCCAATATTTTATAAAACACTTGACTTTTAAACCGGACAAGAAGAATTTTTAACAAGAGAGCTAATTTTCTATCAAGAAAGGTGGATTTTCAACTAACAAAGCAATTCAAACAAAACTGTTGCCGTCAAATTAAAAAAAAAAAATAATAATTTTAAGCAAACAAAAAAACGAATTTTGAAACAGTTAAATTTAACTAAAAGAAAGAATTATCCACAAAATAGACAAATTTACTAACAATAGTTAAATTTTCAAAAAAAAAATGGAACGGTTAAATTTAAAGAAAAAACAATTCATTTTTGCAACAAAGAAACTAAAACCCAACAAAATATTAAAATTTTCAAATAAATAGTTTGACTTTCTAAAAATAGTTGAATTATCAACCAAGACTAGTAATTTTAAACATAAAAAGTTAATTTCCAAACGAATAGTGTGGTTTTGCACCAAATCGTTAAATCTTCATTCCAAAATGACGAATTTTCTGCAAAACAGTTGAATTTTCACCCTAAAAATATGCATTTTCAACAAAAAACTTCTTTTACGACCAAATAGTTTAATTTTACAATTAAGGCGATGAATAAGTTCAGTTTCAAACCAACGAGTTGATTTTGCGATAACAAAAAACAGGATTCTCAACAAAACATGGAATAGCCAATATTTTAACCAAAAAGGACGAATTTTCAACAAAGTAGTTGAATTCTCAACCAAGATATATTAATTTAAAAAAAAATGAAATAGTTACAATTTCAATTAAGAAAATTGACTCTCAACCAAAGAACAACAAATTTTCAGTAAAATACTTACATTTTCAAACAAAGAGATGAATTTTGAACTAAAACTTATAACTTATAACAATATAGTAGAATTTATATTAGAATTTTAAACTAAAAAATTATAAATTTGCAATCAAAAGTGGAATGGTTAAATTTTCAATTAAAAAAATATCTTTCAACGAATTAGTCGAATTTTTAATTAAACTGTATGAATTTTGAACTAAAAATGCAATGGTAGACTTTTTAATCAAAAATAATAGCTTTTAACCAAGCCTAGTTGGTTAGTCACATGTAAGTGAACAATTTTTTGGCAAGTCTATGAAATCATGAATACAAGCGCAATACATTTTAGAAATACAGTTTACATTTATGATTTCCTACACTGTGCTATGCAACTTATTTCTAATGCATTTTCACCAGTAGAAAAGTACATTTTGCTAACGCACATGTTGTCATCAATCTACACTAGTTCCAATTTCGATTTGCATCCTCTTTTTTTACCCACCTTAATGTGCATCATATACATTATATACTACACCTCCTTATTTTCAGATTTTCTAAGAAACCCATCGACTGTTCTATTTTGATTGATTTCTTTCTTTAGTTAGAGTAGTTTGCTTAGGCATACTTTTCCTGAATTTTGTATTTGACAAAACTGAAATTTGTGAGTATGGCCAATTTTTTGTATCGCTTTACTGAAAAAATTATCATGGAATTTCGAACTTCGAAGCCTGTTATAAGTTATTCGATTTCCATGTGAACATTTATTATCTTTTACTCCCTGCTCTGGTTATCTGCATTTCCCGTTTCGTTTAATGTAGTCTGTCTCGACCCTAACTCGTACTGTTATTTTGCAGCACAAGGTTTCATTTCATTTCAGGAAGAAAGACGGCAGAGACCCTTCGATTTATCATTTGCCTGCAGCGCTGTTCGATTAAAACGCTTCCTGGCTAGACACGAGTGGCGGGGTGTGAGAACCCTCACAATATAATAATAATCTGCTCTTGCGGATGATCGTATTGTCATTCTCACCCCGAGTCGTAGACGGCTCTCAGGTCGAGGACCAGAATGAAGAGCACGTGGCACTTTGAGTGTTCATCCATTTTGAAAGTGGCATATAGCAACAAAAAGGGTGATCTTCGGCGTGTTTACAAAGCACCGAATTAACTCACCACAGGAATTCGACCCTACAAATCATGATAATTCAACGTAACTTTGAATTTCGATAATGTACTTCTATTAAGTTGCAAAATCGCATATTTTATTGTTGAGGTGCCTCACATTTTTGAGTTTTATATAATAACAATTTTTGTTAATTGTAATATAGGAGTACTAATGTCCCGTTTGGGAAAATCTTCTGGCCAATAGCACTGTACAGACCAGACCGCGTAGGCGGTTATTTACCAGCCACTGGTTAATGGCTGACTAGAAACTAGTACGAAGCCGGTCAACCGCTGTCTGAACTACCTTTATTTTTTTGATGACTTGGAAAAAATAATTTTCACTATAAGTGCATTTACCTAATCTGCAACAAATCTGAAGCCAGGCCAGACAGTCAACGTTGGAAGAAACAAAACCTTTTTTTGAAAGCATGAACTTCCTATTCTCTATCATTCTATGATTTTAGACAACCTGTAATTTGTTCGTAAATAAAAAAAATTACTGATCAAAATTTCTAGAACATATTTCATTCTAGGATATCTCTTCAGGGTCCGTTCTGGACTCGACCAGATCCTCCAGACCAAACTTAGATTTTTTTGTATTTGACTAACTGATCAGTGCCGAACCTAGATAAGACCATAATTTCAAGGTGTCAAGACAAAAATTCTTATTTTGATAGTGCCAATTTCTTATACTCTATCATTTTTGACACATTGTAACTTTTTCGGAAAAATGTTAAAGGAAACAGCTGATCCAACTTATAACTTTTTTTAAATTCTAGCACAGATGATCAGCGCCAATCTTGGACCAGACCAAACCTTCCAGACAAGATTATCTGGTTAAAGTCAGACCTGGACAAGACTAGCGTTAAACCTGGGCCTGATTAGATCTTCCAGGCCAGACAGTCTAGACTCTAGATGAAGAAAGAACTGGACTAAGCCTGACAACAGAATGCCATTTAATTTTTCCGCAAGGTAGAGACAATGAATTCAATCGGTAAAGTTTTTGGCTTATTTTGATCAAACAAAAATTTGTAATCTTCTTTGAAATCCAATGATTTTGAGGTACCGATTTCAAACTTCACAGGCAAAAACTCTTTCAAAACAAGGAAAATTGAGTGATTTTTAAAGAAAATAGAGGAATAATAAGGGAAGAAATTTATTTTGAATAAAATTCTTGCAGGTGCCATATTGATTGCAACATGAAACAAATTTTAACAAGAATTAAGTTTTAAATCATACAGATGATTTTTCAACTAAAATGATCAAATTTTAAACAAACAATGAATTCTTAACAAAGCAGTTCGACTTTGAACCAAGTACAGTTAAATTTTGAACCAAAAAGATGAATTTGCAACGAACAATATTTACCTTCTTGCAAAGAGGACGATTTTTCAACAAAATATATGAATTTTTAAACAGAAAGTTGAGTTTCAAGAACAAAAAAATCACTTTGTAATAATTGATATTTCAAACAAAAAAGACTTTTCTTTGAAATAAAAAACATTTGGATTCAATCAAAGAAGACGAATTTTAAACAAAATCGTTGAATCCTAATCCAAAGCCTATTAATTTCATTTGGAATGCTTGAATGAAACTTTATCAAAAAAATCTCTATTAGATCGCAGAACTTGTATGCGTCTTCATATTCTGAATTTTCTGCTTACATAAGTATTAAATTATTGAGATTAAATTTCTCAAAGTTATGTAGCCTTTGAGGTACACATTCTCATCGTGACATTCGCACTGCGTGCTCGATTTTTGACAGACATTTGCAAATGTATATTTTCTGAATCACCTTTAAATAAATAAAAACCTACAATTCTTTTTTCAGACATTTTTATCTATCTCGCGTTGTTATTCCAATAATATGATTTTTGTTTTCATATTATATTTATGAATAAAGAATAATATCTTACAAGACTTTCTTTTAAATTTTTTACGCATCACGCGTCTTTGGGCGTAATATTGGAATTTTCGATTTTTTGCATATTGCGTACGATAAATAAAAAAAAAATTACGAGTCCTATTGGAAAATGGTTAGAAGACATGTTGTAAAATTTTTTTGAAAGCTATAATTTCTCTTTGAAACTTTTTTGAAACTTGTTTCCAACGACGTTGGAATTCACGTCGGAAACGATGTCGTTTACTATCTGAATTTTCGACTTAGTTTACGACTTCGTATCCTTCGTCGTTTCCTGTAATGTTTACGTCAGAATTTTTAAAAGTGTAGTTTTTCCCAATCCAGAATTCCCAAGCAAAAGAAAAACACAATACAATTAAAAACAAACGTGTTCTGTTACATAAAAAATTGCAGCACTAGGCCATGGCCTTTATGCCCTTTAGAGTAAATAAGGGACCGCTTCTAGTGTAGTTGTAAACTCTGTACAATTTCTCCCACGTTTGTTATTAAAAAAATGGTTTGATTTTTCACCTGATTATAAAGTGCAGGATATTTTAATGTGAGTAAAAGGGTGATATTATGAAATACATGAATATCCTTTTCGCTGCCTACTTTCTTCGTGCTTTACTAGAAAGTAAAAAAATAAATTAAAATAGTAGCAATATATCTTCCTCCTTCCTATGACACGCCTCTTTGTAAGCCGTGACTCTAACTACGTTTACCTATCAGTTCCATCTACACTTCTACCATTCCGACGCGCATTAAGCGTGTGCACTCAGCACTGCAGATTTCTGTGTTACCGCACAGCGAAAGCAGAATTACTATTAAAACTTTGCAAATCACTTAACCTTTTGTGCTGAGCAACGCATGCTTTTCCTTTACCCTGACCATATTAGAGTATTAAACAAAGGTCCAACGAAGAAACTTCACGCATTTTATCATTACTGCTGTGACAATGTACACACATGTTAGAAACTGAATGTATGCAAGCAGCCCTTTTTTTTATTAATAATTACTTCAATACGGAGAAGAAACAGCGGAGAGACTTTCCTCTTCCCTTTTTAGATAAATCTTTTTAATTTACTCACCCTTTCTGTTGTAATCCGCTTCACTTCCTCAAGCAAGTTGGCGGCAGGTGACAAGTAACTTTTTACAAAGTTCTCCAGATTTCCGTGATATGCACACACAAGAATATCCCGCGCTTGTCTTGTTAGAATATCAAGCACATCTTCTCCGTAAATTGGACCCAAAAAAGTGCGAACTAAAGAGGCTGCATCACCACGAGTCTGAAACATTATACAGTTTTTTTGTAAGAGGATATAATTTCTACTTGAATAAAGTCTGGCCTTAAATTACAATTTTTGTTGCCTTTTTAACAAACGTGCAGAGATAAAACTTCTGCAATCGATGGTCCTGTATGTACACTGAACATTGTAAGCCCAAAAGGTATGAGGTCTGTCTGGAAAATATCCGACTTTGAGTTCTAACTTTGTACCTAGTTATGTTATTGTCAAAGTCAGGTATTGCATTTCAGGGTGACGAAGCGCACAGAACAAAGAGTGTGCATTATATTTGGCCGAAGACTTGGCCATTCATGTTCGAAAAGCATCTTTGTAATTCTAAAAGTGTATGTTGGTGGGTTTGTGAATGATACTCAAATTAAAGAGTGGTTCAGGCAATTTAAAAATGGCCATAATTCAGTGGAAAGTCACTCATGCTCTGGCAGGTCCGCAACGATAAAAACGTCTCACATTAAAGGTTTAGCTCTCCCTGCTAAACGTTTAGCTGGGACAGCTAAACCATTTTTCTCCAGTGGAAAATGTGGAAGGAATGCTAGTGTTAAGTAATAGAAATAGACGTTTAAAAGTGAGAGGGATAGACAAAGACCTCCTGATTGCAAAAACTATTATTTCGGAAATTTTGGGCCAAGATTTGCAGAGAAGCTCAGAAAGTGGCAATTGGGTCCTTCACCACGATAGCCTGCAACTGTCCTTGTGATTTCTGGCTGTTTCCCAAGTTGTTGTATTCTCCAAAAGGAAACCGATTTCAAGACGTAGAGGTAATACAACAGAATTAGACTACTTACTACCTACGAAAGAGGGAGGATTGCTGGATAAAGGTTCTGACTTCCAAAGGGGAATACTTTGAACGGGATATCATCGCAATTGGCCACAATTAACTCGTACTGCTGGTACACCACAAGGTAGGAAACTTTCTGAATAGACCTCGTACTTGAAAAAAGTTAGAATACTAGGGACAATACAAATTTTCTGTAGGACTTAAAGAATCTACATTAATTATTATTAATTATTATTAATTAGTAGTATTATTAATTATTTGCAATCAACCTTGATAAGTCGATTTTTAACTCTAGTAAAATCTTCGTAAGCATAAAATTAGCAATTTTAACCCGAATTATGAATAATTTGAATAGTTATTTTCGAGTTTTATTCTAAAATAGCAATGGCGCATGACAAGACAAAAACTGGTGGCATAGATTGATTTTTAAAGTGATTTTTAAAATTATCTGCTCAAAAATATTGAACTCCACTCTTGATTTGATACTTTTCAAATCAATATAAGTGACATTTGTAAATCTTTAAATATTATAAAAATTCTGTTAATATTGATTAACAATTTTTTATATGAACTTTGGGGAAGTTGCGTGAAAATACATTTTGCGTACTCTTTTGTTTATAATTTCTAAAAGAATTTGTTTAAAATTGGGAAAATATACTAAATATTACTTTGATATTAAGTACTTTACTGGGAAAATTCAAACAAAATTATTATTGAAAAGGAAAGTTGAAAATGAGTGGGAATTTAAGTGGTGAACTTTTTAGGAATAACCTTTAAATTATAATCATTTCAGTGTCCGAAATATTTAAATATTAAATATTATATTAAATCATATTATATTTTTCTTATATTATTTTTAATTATATTGTATTATATGATATTAAATATTATTATAATATTAAATATTAAAAATATATTTAAATACGCACCGCTCTGAAATTTAAAACTAATGAATGATTAGGATTTGAATTATTGTTGAATTTTCGACACTACAGATATTAAATTATTTAATTTCATATAATTCGATGTTTATTCCTCTTAAATTTTAAAAACTTGTAATTTAATTATTATACGAGTTAACAACTGTTAAGTTTAGAATGATACATCCGAGAATGACATATTTGGATTATATGAATTTTCCGATACTATTAAGAAATCGCAACTTAATTACAATTTTGGTAACTAAATTTTTTAAATTTTAAACTTAAATGACTGCTTTTAAATAGATTATTTGAAGGGTGTCTGTGTAAAACTAGACAAACAGAAAATGGAAATATTTCAAAGGAGCGGAAAAACATTTCGTAAAATCGAAAACACTATTTTAAGAAAAAGAGAATTTCAATTCAATTTTTCAATTGAAATAACACCAAAAAAATTGTATGAAAAAAAATTATCCAGATTCGCGAAAATGTATGTGGAAGTTGACAATCTGAAAGTGACATTAACCTAAAATTGAATCAGGCTGGACTTTAGATTGCAATAAAAATTCAATTTTCAGTATAAAAATAAAATACAATCTTGCTTACGAGATATTAAGTTTCTGAATGCGGTTAAATAAAGTTTGAGGTAAAAAAATGAGTTAGTTTCGAGAAAATCGACCGAGCATTTTGAGATCAACATTTCATGGGTTTTCATCATTGGTTTTGGATAGCGATTACGAAACAAAACTTAAATTAAAAACAAATATGCTCCTGGGATATAGATATGCTGAATAAAAATAAAAATGTTTGATAAAGAAAAAATGATTCTATCACGAGAAAAACCGAAGTCGCACTTTTTTCGGCCGAGGAATGCGATTTACACGAGGCAAAGTGCCACTTATGGGCCGAGTGTTGCATACTATTTTTTATCGCACCAGTAAATCATAACTGCAAATAAGTGACATAGAGGCCTAAAATAAAAACACGAGACGGTCCAGAGATGGAGTTGGGTAATGTGCGTGGGGTAAGAAGTCGGTACTAAAATATTCTAAGTACCCTAAATAAATACCCAGAGTAAAAATTTTACGGACTACGGTAAAAAGTGATATTTTATATCGTTCGCAGTACTTATGATGGTGGTGTGATAAAAAAATGATTATTACGTTAAAACTGTACAAATTGTAACTAAAATATATAATATATATTTTAAATCATTGTATCAAAAAAAGATATTTAAAAAAAGTTCTTTTACCAGAATACGTATCTGATTCTTTAAGATTTTTTTATGCAGTGAAACCATTATTGATAAAAATGTTGGTTATCTAGTTCTATACTGCAATCGTTTGTTTACAAAAGCTGACAATTAATTTTCACTTTAATTTAGATATAATTCATGCGAGTTAAATGACAATTCGGGACTGATTATCTGAATCGATAGGATAAGGATCTAGAGGAGGTAAAAACAGTCCAAAGTCAGGTCAACACGACCATTGCCAAAAAGAATACAATAAACAAAATCCATATGATAAAATTGCAATCTTAAAAGTAGTTTTATTTAAAGGGAATAGCAAGAGAAATGTAACTGTTGTTTTGGTATCAGAAAAAGAATAAGAGAGGTTTGTCAATAGTAACGGTAATAAAAAGTGATAAGTGTTATGTGTATTCGACTTTAATGTTAAATTTAACATGTAAAAATGAGAAGGAGGAAAACAAAGACGATAAATATGAATTTGGTTCTTTGGTTTTATTAAAAGAAGTAGGTTTAATGGCAGAAGTTTACAGCACAGCAAGAGAGAAGTGCTAAATTTAAATAATGATGTGTGGTCTCAAACTAGGGTAATTTAAGTTAGCTCTATAATTATTAATATAAAAAAAGAAGAATTTTGAAGACTCTCAGGCCCGTAAAGGAGAAAAAATATAATAGATACATACATACTAATTGACCACAAAGGCATTGTCAGATGACTAGCAGACATTATTTCATTGCTTCTTACCAATAAAAACATAAGAATATTTAAAATGTAGTAAAAAGAATCGATATTTATCCTTGATACAAAACAAATACCATACACATTTCTGCATTTCTAGGTTTTCTTCATAATATGCACTTCCAATGAAACTTTCGCAACATAAAAGCAGTCTATAAACCTAGACGAAATGTTATATCATGTGGTGACGACACGAGAGCGGAAACCGGAAGGTGCTGAAACGCTCAAGTTAAATGGAGGGGTCATACTAAACTAGCCATTGGCGGTGGGTTCATATGCTGTGGTGACGAATGGTGTGCGTTTAATATCATGCGGAAGAATATATCAACACCGAAATTGCACCCTTTGGATTAGGGTGACAGACAGTAAACGAAGGATCAACAAATTGAGGTTTGTGGGAAAAATGTTGATGAATGAAGCCCCCTTAGAATTAGGATTGTTATGATAACTAAAACGACATATTATGATTATATAATTACAAATCACCTCCTATTGTTTTGACTATATATAACTTCAGGGAAATTTGTATACATAAATATAGAAGTAGACTAATTTACCCACGATTTTTCTTGCTCACTTTAGTGTGAACATTGTTGAATTCGCGATTTACTTTCTTTTTCGTGGAAAATTCAAGAAAGCACATGCCTGACCAAATTACCATTTGAATGTCTATATATTGGCTTGCCCACTACTTTAGAAGTGGGTGGATGTAATTATAATTAAAACAGAATTTCCAGCAACAGGCAAAACAAATTATAAGTTAAATAACTAATGAAACACCTTAACGTCAATTTTAATCGCTAACGAGGCGCCAATCGTATAACTATTTCAAATACAATTCCGTTATCTTAACTATATAAGGAGGCAAGTAGAATTCCGTTAAAGCAGCCAAAAGCCTGATTACTTCATCTCCAATCTTTATAGACGTGCAATGTTCAATCGTCGCCCAGGAATGTTAATTTCCTTGCAACAGCAACATGAAGTTAACAACTCTGGTCATCGTCCCCCTGTTATTGCACGAGTTGCTGTTTCATTTCCCACTGCACCACATCACACTCGCCTAATCCGCGGCGTTGGGCAATGTAGCTCGTTCCGCAGGTATGTATTGGCATATTTTCTGCGAGCGAGAGGGGACAGAAAAGGAGAGAAAAGTTCACGTTCCGCATCACAAGTGTCGTCTCGTCGAGAATGTGGGTGCATTGTATCGATCGTCGGCATGAAGTGCATAAACATCGTGGTTTAGTGCGTCAGATTGAAGAGGCCGCGATGTAACCATTATACTCGTGAGTGGCCGCCCACGTGCTTCCGCCCTCATGGTGCGTGTAAAGTTGACCATAACATAAGAAGAGAGTCTAGTACGATGTGCGAACTCTTCTTATCGGGTCTTCACTCACATTTCGATGATGATATTGGAAAAAATTCAGAATTGTCCCGAAAATGAACGTCATATGATGCTATTTGGTTAAGATTATTTAGATCACTAAAAGCCTAGTACAAAATGTACGGAAAATAGCTTTCTAGTGGAGTCCATGTCAATTGATAACAAAAATTTTTCTCTTAAAATGGGTGTCGGTTTGTTTTAATAGCCGCCGTTTTAAGAATGTCATCAATACCATCACAAGGCCCGTTACCATGTGCAATTTTATGCCAGTTCCATTCTAATTTACATTTAAAATCATTCTCATTCAGCAGCAGTCATTGGCGGATTTAGGTATTTGCCGCCCTTAGAATAAAAGAAATTAACTAATAGATTATGAATCCACAGTAATCTCAAATATTACCTGCCGTGAAGCGCTTTTATTTGATTTTTTTCATAAAAGAGATCAAAGTAATGTTTTAATAATAATTCTTTAATATTTTGAATTACTCAATAAATTACATAAGTGGGTTATATAAAAATTTAACATTTCCAGTCAATCTTTATGACAATTTCTCCCCCACGCTCAATCTGCATCTATATGTAGAGAAAGAATTCAAAATTTTTGAAAATTTATCGTAAAAAATTCTGCCGCCGCCCAAATTTTTCAGCCCTAGGCTGCATTCTATGCAGGCTATATGGCAAATGCACCCACTGAGCACAGTAAAAAAATCGTAAGAACTTTACCAACTTAACAATACCCGAATACGATTTTCGAGGTAAAGCCAATATCATCACAACGCCATTTGCCACGTGAAATTGTATGAAGGTTCAATACTGCTTTACATCAAAAATCTTTCTCACGCAGCAGCATAGAGTATAAGAAATCTAAGAACTTTGCCAACTGAACACTCCACGAACAAGATTTCAGATGTAAAGAAGGAAGGAATTTTCATGCAACTGCGCATGGCAAAGGGTCTTTTGATGGCATTGGTGGCATTTTTAAAAGGGCGGCAATAGCGATGATTACAAAACAGAAAGTAAAGATAAGGTTAATCGTAAGAGTTTGAAAGAATAATTGAAACATCTATTTGTCGCAGACACAATCTTAATTTGATAAGGTAAGGATTTCGGAAAAAAAAGTCATCAGGAATCGATGTATAACCATACCAGTAGTTATTTTGAACACAAATGTGATTTTCTTGCAAGAAAAATCTTCTGGACAGAACAAGGATCTCCTCGTAGCTTAAGGGCTTAGAGAATTCTCTTTTGTTTAAAAAAGTGTCGCGAACAAAATCCTCTTTCCTTACCTTACTCTTGCCTCTTATTTTCGTAATATAATAGAAAAATTGGAGATGTTGAACATGATGATATGTATGAGTCAATTTGCGAAACGTATGCCTCTAAAATTCTAACAGGGATATCAGATAGAAAAAAAGAAAGAATTGCTGGATTGAAGAGTTGGTTTGAAACTCTAGCTTAAGGGTTTTTTTTTCTTTTATAGATGGAGATGAGACGACGAAAAAAAGAGGCGAGAATTAAAAAGGAAGCGAGACAAAAGTGTTCCTTGTTATCGTTAAGATTTAACGCATTAAAAATAGAAGTAATAAAATAAAAGAAACAATTAAAAATAAAACCATTTGAAATGTATGGGAATACAGAAAGATAGTGAAAATAAAATGAGTAGATAAGGTCAAGAATGAACAGGTATTATAAATGGTATACAAGAGAGGAAAAATCGAGTAGGATAAAGAAAAGACATATCAGCTTGATAGAACATATCCTGAAACATGAAAAGTTGTGAGATAAAACTCTAGAGTCTAGACAGAGAAGAGCAGAGGGGAGAAATACATTCTAATTGGACTGTTGACTCTAAATCAGTACTTTAAGAACTATTCAAATTTAATTGAGAATATTGATAATATAATAAATAATACTGATAAATTATTCAATGTAGAGAAAAATTTGCTTGAATTAGTTGATTTATTTGAATAACCAAATACTTTGTTTTCTTTATGTTTTCCGAAATTCTTGTAATTTATTATATTGATCTCTTTTCGTAAACATCAGGTATCAGGTATTTCCACTTAATCGTCAGTTAACTTCACTTCGTTGAGTGCTGAGAGGAAACAATAGATGAAATGCATGGGATTTGATCCATATTTGTCCTATTTTGTTATACCTTCGTAAAAACTAATTTTTTTATATAATTGTATTCGGAAATGAGTTTTTATTTCTTAATTACTGATAAATGAAATGACAAAAATTACAAAAAATATGATTTATTACGAAGATATAGCATAAATAAAGTTTTGTCCCATACATTTGGTCGATTATTTTCCCCTCAGCACTTAAAGAAGTGAAGTTAGCTGGTGGTTAAAGTGAAAATACCTAATATGAAGTTTTTCAGAAACCTGGCGTCTCATTTTATTATATATTTTAATATATAAAAACTGGAATACTTCTTTAAAAAAATAAAATGTAGTAGGCCTTATCTGCATTAGTGCAAGGATGCGTTACAGGGCCGTGAAGATTCAAGGTGTGCTCGAGGGTGTAACCGGATATAAGTAACAAATAAATAGGAGCGACTGACGACCTTGTACGATAAAGCGGCACGTTCACAAGAGAGCCTAATTAAGGTATTTAAATACCTGAATTCAATTTCAAAAGCTATTCATTCTGTCTAAAACTCCAAAAATTTTCAATTTTAGGATTTTTAAAAATAAAATGGAATTAAAAAACGAATATTTCATCTGTAGCACTTTAAAGACCACAATTATAATATTTAAAAACTTTAATATAAAATCCTTTATAAATGAAATTAAACAATTAAAAATTTCAATTTCTTATACTCAGGACTGCGACAGCCTAATTTACTTAAAAAAAAAATAAATTTATGTTAAATTTAAAATAATTCAAGTGAATTATAAAAAAATCGTGCTCCTCGTACTCCACTCTCGGTCTTTGTATATTCCGAACACTTGTGCATATACTTTTTAAAACTAAAGGTCAAAGCATCGACAACAGTAATTTGGTGATTGTGAATTCTCTTTTATTAAAGCTCCTTCGGCTTTAACGAAGACATTCTCATCGCGTATTTCGTGCTTCGCACTCGATTTTATCCTTGAAATTGTATATCATTTCCATAAATATATATTATTACAATTCATAACATGCAATGTCATCACTTAAAATCTTTGAAACCCTACGAAATTTTTCACTTCTCATGTATACATTTTTTGAAATGCATTAAAATATTATATAAACCCGTAAAATTCTATAAAATCTGATGATAATTTCCGAGATCCTGGAAAATTTATTAAAATACCTTAAAATCCATTAAAATCTTTGAATTCCGCGAAAATCTTATAAAATCCATTACAACTATTTAAATTCTTTAAAAACTTTATATGTTCTGTAAAATCACTCAACATCTTTCAAAACTTTACGAGTTTCTTTACAACCATATACATATTTTTTTAAATTCCTTCATATAACGTCTTGAAATGCCTTGTAGGTTTTTAACACACTCTAAAATATTTCAAACTCTTTGAAATCCCTTCCAATTCATCAAATCAATACAAAAATCCTTAGAATATTTTGAAATTCCCTAAATTATTTTGTATCCTTTGAAATGCTTTGAAACTTTTTAAAGCTAAATGCCTTAAAGTCTTTTGAAATCACTTCAAATTATTAAAATATATTAAAGATACACCAAGATATTTTGAATACTTTAAAATCTTTTAAAATCCCTTGAATTTTTCAAAACTGTAGAAAATTCCTCACAATTTTAAAAAATAGCCTAAAATCTTTTAAATTCTTTGTAATTTCTTAAAAACTATTTGAAATTAACGAAAGCTTTCTTGGAGTGTTTTAACCCGTTAACCGTAGGGGGGCGGGGTCGATTTGACCCAGGCCGAAATTTCAAATCAGCCCCATTTGCGAACCCAGCAAGAACACGAGCCCTTACCCCCATCCAAAAAATTGTACTCTGGGATAGGAGCCTCACGCATAGTTTCGAGTCACTTGTATCTTTCAGTCAGCTATAGGGTGCAGTCAAAGTTCAGTTTTGGTCGATTTGACCCCCCCCCCCCACAGTTTACGTAAGTATTTTTACAGATGACACTTGACGTAAATTTACTATTTTTTTCTGTACCAACGAGAGTAAAGAGAATGCAACCTCCTACATTCTCACCTAAAATAATGCATGAGTTCATGTTGAAAATTAAGGTTTTCAATTCCGTCAAAATTTCTTGCAACTTTTTTCCGTTGAAAGGCACACTCTTCCCCTTTAATTTCGTTTTTAAACCGTTCAATTTCGTTCATTTATCTCTGAGTTATGAATGTTGGAATAAAACTATTTTTTATGTGAGTTTATTTCTTTATTTCTAATTATATGAACAATAATTTTTAAAAAACACATATTGCAAAATTGTACCGTTAAGTTGAAGGATCAAACAAGAAACATGCATTTTTTCAGATTTTTAGGAACACGTTTTTGATTTTTTTTAAGCATCAGGCCCCCTTCGGTTAAGTGGTGCAAAAAAAGCCCTACGGTTAACGGGTTAAAATACCTTAAAATGTTTCAAATCCTTTTAAACTTTTTGAAATCTTTTGATGCCTTTCAAAACTCTGGAAAAATCCTTGAAATTATTAAAAATACCTTTAAGTATTTCAAATCCTATGAAATATTTTGAAATTTTCTGAAACTTTTTAAAGTTAGGCACTCAAAATCTTTAAAATCCTTTTAAATGATTTTAAATTATTGAAATATATTGAAATAACCCTAAGATATTTTTAAATTCTTTTAATCCTTTGGAAATGCCTTTCAATTTTTCAAATCTATATATAGAAAGTACCTTGGAATCTTTTAAAATGCCCTAAAATATTTCAAATACTTTACGATCATTTGAAATCCCTTAAAGTTTTCAAAGCTAAATACTTTTTTAATTCTTTAATATCCTCAAACCTTACAAGCCCTATAAAATCGTTCCATACCCTTCGAAATTCTAGAAAATTCCCTTGAAATGTTGTAAAATTCTTGAAAATTCCTTGGAAGTTGTAAAAATACCGCAAACAATTTTGTAATCCATTTTAATACCTTCAAATTATTGAAATCTATTAAAAATCCATGTAATCTATTAAAATACCCTAAAATATTTTGAAAGAATTCAAAACAATTCAGATCTAGGTGTCTGAGTTCAATCGCGGTTTATCTATGGGTCAATTTATTGATAGAAAGTGACTAAAGTGATATTTTCATTTTAAAAAGTGACTGTAAAGTGATTTGAGAAATAAGTGACTAAAAATGTCTGATGTGTGGTACCCCTGATTATTTTTGCCAGTTACTTAAAGAAATTCCCGGTCTGTTATCATTTTCCCTTAACTTTTCCTGGCAAAAAAAATCCCTGACTTTTCCTTGATTTACAGGATTTCTCTGACCTAAGGCTACCCTGAATTATGAAAAAATATTAGTATCTAATTGAATCCACCTTAAAATAATTTTTTAGAGCTAGCCAAGAACTGAACTTTTGAGAACATAGTACAAAGAACCAATCTATAGAAAAAAAAACATCACGGTCTATATGGCGCAATGTCTATTAAATTTTTGGAAGTAAATGAAAAAAAAACATAAAACTTAAAAAAGACAAATTATGTACCAAAATCGCATAAGAAGGCTTAAAAAAATATTTTAAAAAATCAGTGTTTAAAAACACATATACTTAAGAAATTCAATTTGTGCAACATAATTGCACAAAAAGAGTTAAAATGAGATAAATATGCCATTAAACAATATTGTATTTCTATGTTGTACTAATATTAACTAAAATATTAGGTATGAATTTGAATTTACTTATTAAGATATTATTTATTGTTGAACTTAAATATTTTTGAGTGGTTTTTTATATATCTTTAATTGTTTAAACAACAATTACTGGAAATAAAAAAATATTACACTGTATTCAAGATTTCCGTGAATCGATCTTTTGAATACGTTTAATTGTAAAATCCTGGTACCTATCAAAAGTAGCATTACCAGAAGCATGTATATATGTATTACTTATATAAATTAATGAAAGACTTTCCATAAATGAAAGTATTTCCATCAATACATGCAATAATGGTATTCTGAGGAATATTTTCAGAATATGTACATTTTGTACACAAAACTTAAAATACAGCTGCAATAACTAATGTCCAGAATTGGTATTTAGTTTTTGCATTGAAAAAAAATTAATTTTAATATTTCAGAAGACACTGAGTTGAAATGAGTGTTTAAATATTTACTGGGAAATAAAAAATTTAAAAAATTTCTTAAAAGAGAAACTCGAGAGTTTTCTAAGAGAATCAGTGAATTCGTTAAGAATATTGAATTTTTAATTTCTGTCTAAGATTCTCAATAATAGAATAATTATATTGTTATTAATATTTTATTATATATTATATTATATATTATTTCTGATAGGATTTAAGGACAAAAACAAATAAATGATCAGTTTTTCATGTTGATCGATATTGAAGCTTCATTGACTTTATGTTAATCATACATTTGGCATAGAATGACAGTTAAACAAATTCAAATGATCGATTCACGGAGATGGTAAAGAAAGAGAAATATTTTTCAATTTTTGGGCATTGTTGCGCAAACAATGAAAAATGTGTACAAAAGCTCTCAAAATATTAAAGATCAATAAATAGTATCTTAATGACTAACTTCAAATTCATATCTACATTTTCAATTAATATAAGCGCATAAAATAGAAATATTCCTTAGTAGTTTCATATCAAATAGTCTCCTAGATAATAAAACCCAAAAGGCTTCGAAAAATGTTAGATCCTGGTAGAATAAAATAAAGGGATAAATAATAAAGAAAAACGAGTAAGATGGTTAACTGTATCTTTTTTTCGCCCGATTATTTCATTTGTTACATAACTGTCTCTAATGAGCAGATAACAATGTTGTTTAGAAACATATATCTCTCATTTTAACTCCTTTTGTGCTATTATGTTATACAAATTGACTTTCTTGAGTATACGTTTTTTTTCAAACTAATTTCTTTTCAAGATACTTCTTTTTAAGCCTTCTGGTGCAATTTTGTCACGAAATTTAACTCTTTTAGGTTTTATGTGTTTTAAGATAATTTACCTCTAAAAATTTAAAATACAGTAATTAATTTTAAACCTTAGTATAACATTTTTGATTAAATGAATTAATTTTCACTACCCCTTTTCATGAAAATAGCTCTAATAACTTCGAGATACTACTTCGCAATATATATTCGCGTGTCAGATAGCGCTGGTGTACACAGTTGGCTTGCAGTAGAAATCGGAGCACCACTGCTGCTCGACGCGATCTCGCCATCGTACTTATTTGCGTGTGCCATCCGCAGCGAGTCAACTGTCGGAACGCCATGACGCAGTTACATAGTTAGGCCGTTAGAGTAAAGCTCCTTACCGCAACGCTCCTGTTTTGCCACGTATGAGTGAGCCCCTCCGCAGCTCCTCTCACCCCTAGTCGCGGCGGACCGTCAATTCTCGGAACAGCTATCTCGAGGCGCGCTATGTCCCAGTTTGGCTGTAATTGTTCTCCAGTTAAGAAACTAATGATATTTACATGATAATAAATAAGCGGTTTCACCCCTTATCTTTAAATAGCAAACTTGTGCTCTCTATTTATTAATCGGTTCCTAACAAAACTCGCAAACAGACCGATATCAATATTTGATCACCGAAATTTACGACAAAAAAAGGGGTAGAAACGGTAGACGAAGTATTTGGATGGAAGACACAAAAGACTTTTTTGTGAAGGGTGTCTTCAGCCCCCTTGTGTGATGGGGTGAGGAACACGTTCTGCTTTATGAGAGAACAATCATAAATTAAGCTCGATTCACGTAGGCTATTTTAATCGACCACCTTATGGGCAAACGTTGTTTATTAATGCGTTTTCGCCGTGCGTCGACCCTGATTTATGACACTCTCATCTATGGGACCGGGTGCTAATGTGGAGTGATTTATTCGACGGAAAGTAGCTTCAGATCGAAGGTACAGTTACATTTACACATAGTGGAGCATCCTATTGTCGAATAGACAAAGTCGGCTTACTAAGCTACTTAGCATGTTGAAAAATTGCTCTTCATTTGAAAATATGAGTATGACAACAACAAACACATTACTAAATAAATAATTAAGTAAATCGAGAAAAAAGAAATAAGACAAACGATAAGCTACAAGATCCCAATTTCGAAGTTCCCTGAATTTTCCCTGAACAATTTTTCATTTTCCCTGATTATTATAAACTTTTCTTGTAAGTATAAAAACAACCTTACACCTAGACGGAGATAAATTTCAAGAGATTAATTCATGAAACTGCTCCTTGATTTTACCACACCCTTGGCGCGAGGACTAAGATCTCCAAACCCTTGATTTTAAAGCATTGATCTTTGCTTTAAAAGGAAGGATTGCGAGATCTTATTTTTCACGCCAAAGATGTAATAAAATGAAGGAGCAGTTTCATGAATCAATCTCTCGAAATTTCTTTCCGCGTAGGAAAACAAAAATGTTAATGTAAAAAGGTATGATCCTAAATAAATTTTTGGGGCTTTTAGTGGCAATAGTCATACAGAATTTGATAAGGGGTCATCTAAGAACTACGCAAGATGATTCTGGGGGTGTGGTGAGCGAGGGGGTATTAAAAGATATTACGTAAGAATAATTAATACTTTCAATGAATTTTTAACCAAATATAATA
>NC_046663.1:84265895-84292357 GCF_010883055.1 Belonocnema kinseyi
TATAATATAATATAAATTTATAATTCAAAAAGATCAATTATAAACAAAAAATGGAGCAATTAAATGTTCAGTTGAAACATTTTATTATTAACCAAAAAACAACAAATTTCAAGCAAAGTAGTTAAATAAGGTTACCAGAAAATATAGAGGAGAGTACCCAAATATGAGTGACCAACTCTGTATGGCGCGAATGTCGGAATTCTATGTACTGAATTTAAAAGTAATATAGATCATTTTAAAGGAAATTTAGTTTGTCATAAGAAGCTCAAATAAAAAATTTTATTATAAATTTTTTTATTCTGAAAATACAAAAAATGTAAAAAAGTGCTTTTTCCAAATTCGTCAAACTATTCTCATAATATGAGATATCCCAAGAAATAGCTAATAAAATGCTAAATAAAGTATAAATATAGTATAAATTTACTGCTATTTAGATATATTTAGTTTTTGCAGTAGTCACAAAAACTTTTGTAACCAATGTCCCCCGCGCAGCCACAGTGTTATATAAAACCACAGGTATCTCATATTATGAGAACCACACTGTGCAACTATGCACTTACTATGCCTGACCTGTACAATGAAAAACTTCAATACTATCGATATTTTCCTACTTATTTATTGAATCCCCATCACTCCAGACAAACTTGACTGCTAAATACATATTTAATGAATAATAAATAGGGTTTAAAGAATTCCCTTCCAAGAGCTCGACCACCATCGATTTCACAAAAAGTTTACCTATAATCTTTAGAAGCCCAATGAAAAATGGACTCTTCAAGGGCTACAAGTTAGTGATAGAACCAACAGAGTGGGTTTCTTAGTTTAGCTGATATCCCGCTTTCTCATATTACGAGAATATCTCATATTCGAGTACTCTCCTCTATTAATTTTCTACGTACATGAAACAGTTGAACAGAATACAAAATTTAGAATTCGCGACAAATTAGTTTAATCCTGCAACAAAACAGATTAATTGTCTACCAAAAAAAGATGAATTTTTAACAAAGTACATGAATTTTCAACAAAATGGTTAAACTTCCAAACAAAACAATCAATGTTTAACAACGTAGTTCGTTGTTAAACTAATTAAATGAACTTTTAAACAACAAAGATTAATTCTCAAAATAAAATGTACTAGACGATATTGCAGCGAAAAAAAGTAAAAAATTTTAGACCAAAAACAGTTTAAATGAATCAAAGAACACGAATTTTCAACAAAAAGAGTGAAATTTTTTAATGAAGAAAGATTTTTCAGTTAATAAAGAAAAAAATGATGTACAAAATATTTAATTTTCAAACTAAGAAGAGGGTTTTCCACAAAAAACAGTCGAATTTATAAATCGAAAATATGAATTTTCAACAAAAAATTTAATTTAAAAACAAATAGTTTCTTTTAAATTGAAGGATCCCCCCCCCCCCCAAATCAACAAAATAGTTGAATTTTCAAATGAAAAAAATGACTTTTTAACAAAACTACTGAAGTTTTTAGGAGACTATAGCAGTTTTAACTATTCTTAATTAAAAAATTATAAACTATTACGTTAGTATAATTAACAGAATTTGCATGTTCGTTCTCTAAGTTTATAAAAGCTTAAAAAGATTGTACGATTTTCTTATTCTCAAAGAAGTAAATTTAAATTAAAGAAATTTAAATCAAATTAAAATCAAATTTAAAATTCTATCCAGCGCCCAAATTTGGACAACCACCATAAAATGTTCGTATTGAAATTAAAAAAAAAATTCCTAAAAAAGAAAAGAAAAAATGTATTTTTTGGGGACAAAAATAAGAAAAGGGAAAAAATGAGAAGGCAACCAACCAACTCCTCTTTTTTCTCTTATTTATTTCTTTCGTCTTTTTTATATTTATTATTATCAAATCACGATAAAAAACAGATTTGTGAAAAATAATCACCAACGTTTTGGCACTCATACAGCACCCTTATCAAGGCCAACAAAAAACATATTCGAGCAAGCAAGAACAGCAACGAAACCACTATGCAACACAGTAAAAATAAATACTTAAAGTTATATTCGACTTAATTTCAGATTTGACTTGAATTAAGGAAGTAACTGACTTTAAGTGTACAAACTATCTTGAATAAAGCACTAACTTTTCTTAAATGAGAAATCAGCATTTTTCTACTGGAATAAAGTAAAGTATCCTCCGAAATTTCAATATTCAGTTCTGAAAGTAAGTTGAAGACAACCTGAAATAACATGTAAGGCTTTCGTCACCTAAAATAAAGGAATATACCTTTCCTGAATTTCAGGTTCGTACTACCTTGCATGACGTTACAGAACGCTGGCGCTACTATACAGCTCGTGGCGATTTATTCTAGTGCATCCTACTCCAATACTCCATGTCGCGTTGGTCAGTGTCGGCTATGATACTATGTTTCCATCATTCGAGGAGTTTTCGTTTCACATATTTAGAAAAGTTCTGCAGCAAAATCAGTTCCAGTTATCAGTCAATATTTTGATTATTAAATCCATCAAAGTAATTAAACTATTACAAAACTTTTTACTTCGCAGCGTGAGCGCCCTTTCAATACATTACGGAACGCAATTGTCTGAAGATTTTGGATCGCACCTGCCCCTAATATACCGTTTTTTCCATTTGTTCTAATTTTCCTGTATTTTCTTACAAGTTTGGACCCAACCTGTATATTTTCTAAAACGAATATATATTATATAAAAACAGCTGAGGAGTGTCGGTAAGGCGTGAGAAATTCCTGGTTTTTAGTTAGAATATTACCCTTAATTTGAGTTAAGATAGTGTATTAACTTAAGGTTACACTAGCTTTCAGTATAAATATATTCTTAATTGAAGAGCGGTAACACCTGAATTTCAGGTCAAGCCTCCCTGAATTTCAAATAGTACCGACCTGAATTTCAGGAATCTAATTCCCTTAATTTAATGTTCAGATGTAATTCTTAATTTCAGATTGCCTATGCTTCTTTTCGTAACACCTTAAAATAAGCCGAATTTTCTACTTAAATTAAGCACTTGTTTTTCTGTGAAGTTTGAGCGCGCCTAGGGCGCGCGACTGTTGGTTCTCGTGCTTCGCGCTCGATTATGTATTTACCTCACGCTACGCGCTCGGTCTTTGCATTTCTCCCTCATTTGTGCACAGACCTTTTAAAATTAAAGGTACACAGACCGACAACTGGAATTTTGTGATTTTAAACTCTCTTTTGTGAAAGCTCTTTCGGCTTTAACGAACACATTCTCATCACGTATCTCGTGCTTCGCACTCGATGTTGTCCACAATGTCAACTTTTCTACATTATACACAACACTTTTATATCAAATATAATACATTTTTAGGTATGTTAAGCTGACGTAACCACATCATCGAATTCTGTATATAATTCTACCTGAGATTGCTTATTCAGATATTGCAAAATAAAGCACAAATTGTATTTATTATAATTATTATATTATTTGTTTCTTATTTTGCTTTAAATTGTATTCTAAGCTGCGCTGAAACATTTATCATTTCAATAAATTTATATCATTAAAATTCATACTATGCATAAAAATTGAATCACACTAATTCTTATTTCCTTTTTTTTATATATTTTTTATTTTTAATCTTGTTTTTTACAAATAAAGAAAAACTACTACGCATTTGCATAGGGTCTAATATAGGAACCTATATAGGGTCCTATATAGGACTCTATGTCCTCTTTCGTCGTTTCTGCCCTTTTTCCAAAAATTTAATTTTTTTATTTTTAATCTTATTTTTTACGACTAAAGCAAAAACTACGTGTCCTTTCAAAAAATATAGCTCTTTTTTGGATGAACAAGTTTTGTCTCATTTTTTTCGTAGCTTGCGTCGTTAGTCCAAAAAATTTTTTTTTTAATTTTTAATGCTTTTTTTACGACTAAAAACAAAAACTACGCGTTGTATCGAAAAGTTATTCATCATAAATTTGTAGGTACTTCCACGGCGCGCAATTGTAGCTCATTCATTTTTTTCATATCTTACATAGTTTGACCAAAAAATGGAATTTTTGGATTTTTCATTATTTTTAGTACGATGAAATTTGGAATTTTCAACATTTCGACTAAATTAAAAAAGTTGTTATCATAATCTTATAGGAATTTTAAAAAGCAACCTTTTTCTTTTCCTGACTGTTTTTCATATCATGCGTTGTTTGGCTTAAAATGTTCATTTTAGTTTGTTTTTTTGGATTTTAAAAATGCTCTAACTCTGATAATTTTCTTTTTATAGAAAAAAGTCATTAGAATACATTGATTGAGTTTCCGAGCACTATGGATAACCGTTCATAGAATTTTGAAATATTGAAAAAATGTTGTTTCAAAAATTTTTTAAATGCGCTCACTTTTTGAATTTTTATCCAAAATAGCTGGTTCACGAATTTGTTCTTTCTTTTTAGGCCTTAAAAAAGTTTGCCAAAGCATAATCTAATCTGATCAATTTTTCGAAAGTTATCGTGCCTATAGTATACAGACTACAGACTGACAGACGGACAGACAGACAAACACCTTCGTAAAAATCCTTTTTTTCTGACTCAGTGGGTCTCAAAACGTAGAGAGTTGATGAAAACCGATAAAGTGAAATTTTACATAAAACCAATACCTTCTCTTTACGATGAGAATGTAAAAAGAATTTTTTTCTTGTCTTTTTTAGGAAAATTTTTATCTCTTACTTAAAATTTAAATAGGAACATTTTATGCTAGTAGTCCACATTTGTTCGTTGGATTTTTGGTTTTATTTTCAGGAATTATGCCCATTAATTTAGCAGTAAATTAAATGTCAAATTGAATTATCCTGCGGTCGCAGTTACTTTATAACTCAGATTGTCCCTGGCAGAGGCCCCTAGGTGTCGGTTTCTCTGTGAGGGGTGAAAATCGATGAGAACATTGAGGGTGGAGAATAATGCTCGAGCACAAAGGTGCACTTTTACATAAATACAGAGGGTCCAGCCTTCCTTAAACTTTTGCTTTTCTGCAGATACCTGATCCGCAATCCTCTTTCTGCTCTAGAAACAGAGGAGCTTCTGATGCAAAATCGAAAGGGAGGGTTACGAAATTGCAAGATGAAAGAAATAATAGACAGACGGATAAAGTGAAGGGTGCATGGGCTCTTGATTACCCCTTTTTTAAAAGTCAACTTAGCAGTTTAAAGAATTCATTTCATTTCAGTGAATTGATAATAAATTTAAATTCTTTACAATACCCCCCCCCCCTACACCCACATATACAGAAATAAAACTACTTGGTTAAGAGTGCCCGCTTGTTAAAATTTTTTTTAGTATGTGCAGTAGATTTAAATAAAATATTTTGGATTTTAATTGAATTTTTTGAATTAAGATACAAGCTAGTAGTATTATAAACCTAAAATTATATCTATCATTGTCATCATGAAGAAAGCAGTAACATAATGATTGGCCATAATATCTTGCTTTTCACCCATGTGAAAAATAATTTTTTACTCTGCTTAATCATCATACAACATAGTGCCATTCACTGTCCTTTCAAAATCGGTAGTCCAACGAGCGAGGTGACCAACGAGGTGACCAACGAATGAGATGATCAACGACTGTATTTTACATTTCACTTGCCAATCATACAATCATTGGCGTATGCTAATCATTATGTCGCCGTGGTATATCTATGTATCTTTCGACATTATTTTTAATTTTTTGAAATGCGAATTATCTATTACTTTTAACGCGTAACTTACTGTGGTTATTATAATCCTTATAAGATTGATTAACCATATGTGTATTTTGGAATTTCATTCGAAGTTTATATTGTTCTTTTTTTACAAATGAGGACCTGTTAAAAAAATATGTCACGACTTTTGGAGACGGAGGGGGGGGGGGGTCTCTCCAGAGCGTTACGCCAGTGTTACACTTACAGACAGTTATTATAGAAGAAGCGTTGTGGGTGAGTGGGGGGGGGGGGCAAAATGCCAGGAAAAACAGTTACGTATTTTTTTAACGGCCCCTGGTTGAATTCGAAAAATTCCTTAAGTGGCCAATCATGGTACCGATTACCCTAATTCGATTCATGTTTAATAATCACTGCTTGTAATACTCAAGCAATTAGGTTTTTGATTCAAAATTTTCTTGGCATCAAAAGAATCAATACAAGGAAATAAATGACGGACATTCTCGAAAAATCAGGAGGGTCTAAAGGCATTAAAAAAGGAATTATTCGTAAAAGTGATGTTCAATTGGCAAAGATACTGCAATCGAGACTGCTATGAAATCCCTAAATCAGGCGTAACTTCAAACGAGCGGCAAGTCGCAGATTTAAGTGAATTCCATAAATTGCTTAACGATCCTTCCTCTAAAGCTTCATTTAATTAAACTCAATAGATCTATGATATGATCAAACTCGCAATTAAATGCAGAAAACTCTCAAACAAAATTAATAAACTTTTATGCAATAGTAATTTTGAATGAAGACAATATAAAATTATTCAAATTTTTCACAATTTCAATTTTCAATTTGTGCTGAAATTATAAAATATTAATACATATGGCTTTTAGTTTTAAATTGCTCTATATGGGACCAAATTTTGCATGGTACAGTTACGCATGCTTATTTCTTAATTTTTGTTTTGTTTTTCATCTCAAAATTCTCTAAATTTAAATGATGCACCTTGAAGTGCTTCAATTTTTCATTATTTACAGTACAGGATGAACGCAAAACTTTATTTTCAAAATTTCATGATTTTTCTCTAATTTTTCCATGCCTAATTTTTTTTTCCTGGCCAGTAATAATTAAATACCAAAATTCTAATATTATACATTTTTTAATATCAAACCTTTTATAAATTGAATTATTAAATTTTAATTTCGAATTCATTCTTCTAAAGGCTGCGACAGCCTACTTGACTTGAAACAAGTAAAAAAATAACCTATCAAAACCGTAAAACTGATGAAAAGTGACTTCGATCAAAAGTAAATTCGATTATATTCATGAAAATTCGTCGAAATCCCTTCAAATTATTAACGTCGAATGAAAATCGATTAATTTTTTTAAATACCCTAAAATATTTCAAATCTTTCAATCTTTTGAAATTCCCTGAAAGTTTTCAAAGCTCTTGAAGATTCCTTCCAAAGTTTGAAAAATGCCTTAAAATCTTTTAAATCCTTTCGAATACTCTCAAATTATAGAAATCTATTGCAAATTCTTTGGTATATTTCAAAATACCCTAGAAGATTTTTAAAAAAGCAAAAAAATCAGGAATAAGTGTAGACCTGAATTCAATAGTGGTTAAACTTCGGTTAATTTATTGAAAAAAAGTAGTTAAAGAGATTTTTTCAATTAAAAAAGTGATTTGAGAAAACTAACTAAAAGAGACAGATGTGCGGTCAACAAAATTTCGCGACTTTTTCCCGATTTCCAGATTTTTCCTGACCTGCCAAAATCCTGTAGAGTTTCTTTATTTTTTACTGCTTAAATTTGAAGTTTTCAAATTTTTTGTAGTAAATCTTTCATTCTGATTGAAAACCATGAAGTTATGTATTCCTAATTTTGAAATTATTTACTTTTGACATCCAAGATTAAAAAATTATTAAATTGTAATTTTTAATTTTTTTTTATTAAAATTCCATAAATTTTTTAAGTTTTTTATATTTGAATGCTCAACATTTGTCAATAAATAGTGATGAATGTTTCAAACTTAATTTTTTTACTTTTTAACTTAGAATAATTGAATCTGTAATTTGTTTATATTGCCTCTAATCTGAAGTTTTAAATTGTCTAATTAAGAAAATCTTAAACTTGAAAATGTAAATTATAAACACATGTATTAAAAATGGCTTGCATTTAAATGCTTAACTTATAAGATTTCATATACGGACTTGTTTAATATACAAACTGAAGATATACTTTATACCTTTGGATTGTATCCTCAATACTAGTGAACAGTAAGTCAATATTTGTTAAAATGTTAAATAATTGAAACCGTTACATATATATTTTTCTCTCAAGGCAATATTTGAAGCACGTACCTCTGCTTTTTTTTTCCTTTAATCAAAACTTTATTTTATTCCTTCAATTCGCTTCATTCTATCTAAATTATTCACGCCCTTCACTCCCGAAATAAAAAACTCCCAGCCCTGCTATTTTTTAATTGGCAATCTAACTGGAAATTCCAATAAAAATAACATATTTAGAGTTCATGAGAGGGTACTAAGGTATTCAAAGGGGAAGAAAGTTTAAGATGAGAAAAAACACTTTTTTAAGTCTGCAGAAAGAAGCGAAGGACCAAAGTTTCATGAAGCTTTGAAAGTTTTAACCAAATAGTTGAATTTTCAAGCCAAAAGATCAATTTTGCAGCAAAAAGATAATTCTTCTAAATAACAAAAAATAAAACTGAAACAAATTATCTGAATTTTTAAGGAAACAGTTACATTTGCTACCCAATAGATGAATTTTTGATCAAAATATTGAATCATCAACCAAAAAATAAATTTTAAACAAAGTAGTTCATCTTTTAGCTAAGTATTTGAATTTTAATAAAGAATGATCAACTGTCTAAGAAAAATATAATAGTTTATATTTGAATAAAAAGAGACTTTTATTTTAAATAAAAAACAATTTAATTCAACCAAAAAGGATAAATTTTCAACAAAATGGATGAATCCTCAGCCAAAACCGATTCATTTACAAATCTGTAGAATTGAATCAGCCAAAATTTCTATACAAATTTCAATCAATTTCACTGATTTTTCATTAAAAATAGCTGATTAATAGCTATAGTTTAGTCACAAATTGAATTTGTAAAAACTTTTACAGCTTCAAATTTGTAGAGAACCGAAAAGTTGTAGACGTTTCTACAGAAAGGGAAGAATTTGTTAATAAAAAATTAGAATACTTGAATTTTTAGACAACAAACTTATCTCTTAATACAACAAAAAAATCGAATTTTCAACAGAATCGTTACATTTTTAACCAACGAGATTAATTTTCAACTAAAATGATGAATCCCCCACAAAAAATAAATTTTCAATCAAGTAGTTGCATTTTCAAGCAAAAACAGATGCAGCAAAAATTATTGTTAACTAAAGAAGATGAATTCTCAACAAAAAACGTTGTAGTTGATGTTCCAAACAAAAAATATTTTTATTTTGAATCAGAAAAGTTGAATTTATCCCAAAATAATATTTTCAATGTAATGGTTGAATCCTTAATCAAAACCGATTAATTTTTCACCAACAAGTCGTATTTTTTACAAACGAATATTAAACTTTTACCAAAGGTGATTTATTAAAAAAAATATATATTTTTTTTCAAAAAAGTAAAAAATGTCAATTTATCAAACCAAAAAAGTTCATTTTCAACCAAATAGTTGCAGTTTCTATAAAAATAGTGGAATTTTCAACCCCCCAAAGAATAGCCATTTAACAAAACAGTTTAATTTTTAATAGAATAATTATATTTTGAACCAAATAATTGCATTTTCAGTTAAAAAAAATAACGCTCAAATTAAAATAAAATAATAAACTTGGGAGGAAATGAACGGGGCAAAGGGAATGAACGTTCAACGAAAAATATGTAGTTGAATTTTTATCTAAAAATATGAATTATTAAGGGAAAGTCTGTGAAGCTTGCGATAAATAAATAGGAATTTTTATTCATGTTTGTTTTAAATTTGCTTAGAAAACTGGAAAATTTTCTCAAAAGAATAAAGTTATTTTGTACTACATACATTTAAATCCGGTCTACACATGGTCTGTTCTCTTTAGGCCCTGAAATTCGAGGTCATGTTGGTACAGGATTCAATATTTATATTAATTTATATTTATGATATTTAATAGAGTTTTTTAAACATTTATATTATCCCGCCTTTATATTCGTAACTTTTCAACCCTAGCATTAGTAATACAGCTAAGATTTATACATGCTGTTCTGCATAAATGGAACACAGCACTGTGAATGTCGAAAGAGAGGGTGAATTTTCGTGTTTGCCTTGAAATTATTTTCAGGTTAAGCTACATTTATATGCAAATTACTACCTACAATAAAATCCGCACTGATAGATTTTTATCTGGAGCTTGACATCATTCCAGTTTTCGCACAAGTGGAATTTTATTGCAATTTTATTCCGTTTCCACTATAATGTCAATAGAATTACCTTTTTACAATGCAATACAAAATCTCTCTTTTTATCAGAACCAGCCACACTAACACCTGTTGTTTGGTCTCAAGGCTTAGCTCAAATATTGGAAAGTATACACTATACATGAAACATAATTAAACCCTTATCTGAATTTTCAGTTTTAAGAATTTCAGACTTCATAGCCAAAATGCTCTCAAACCAGACGAAACAGGGTGATTTTTTATGAACCTAGGGTGTAATAGGAATATGTACCTAAGATTTCATGTCGAGACATGTATTTAAACAAAAATAGTTGAACTTTCAAGCCAATAAAATTAATTTTATACATGACAGTTGAATTTTTAACCTAGAAATATGAATTTTCAACAAAAAACTGGTTATTTTCAAACAAATAGTTGAATTTTCAAACCAAAAAGAAGAATTTTTAACCACGAAGATTATTTTTTACAAAAAAGGATGAATTTTCAACAAAATAGTTAAAATTTCTACCCAATAAGACAAGTTTTCAACAACACAGTTAAATTTTCAAGAACAATATATTTTTTTTGATAGTTTTGAATTTTTAATAAAACAATAGAATTGTTTTACGAACAAGAATATTACATTTGGGTGGCCGCAAAACTTAGTTTTCCCTGACAACTAATATTCAAAGACCAGAAATATTTAAGCCTTTTATAGAAATTCCCTGACTCATGCAAGATTTTTTTCAAAATCCGTAACTTTTTCCTGACCAACAAAATTCACTGACTTTTCCCTGATTTTGAGGTTTTCCCTGACCTACGGCTATTAAAGTTAAATGAAAACAGTGCTTACTGAAATTTTTTTGAAGGAAAAATGTTCTATTCGAATGATGATCAGATGAGATCATGAGAAGCAGCAGACTGGCTAATTGGATTAGTAGTTTGCAAATGGAGTGGTTTACATCGGAAATGAAACGAGGGCCGGCCGGAGTTATGCAATATATACTATACACCAACCAGAACAGAAGGACTATAAATATAAACTCGTAATATCCATCAATGCTCAACGATTCGGTTAAGGATAATATGGTGGACCACCACGAGGGTAACTGGAAGAGAGAGTTTACCGAGAGACATGATGAAAACGCGCATTAATCAGAGTCCCCAACATCGAAACCATGCATAACGTGCATAGATGAATAGTCAGCTTCTTTGCCCAAGTAACTCACGAGAAATCGTTGAGAGCTTCAATATATCGCTCTGGCGATGAAGTTTTAATTTCTGCCGAGAATGAATTATGAATTCGTATCCTGAAGTCTGAACTGTCTGCGAATGACTCTATTACTCCTGCTCAAAGCCTCTCATAATATAAAAGAACGCACTCTCTGCTCTCTAACTCAATTGAGGTTTACTGCTCGGAAATTTTCTGCTCTGCAGTGTGGAAATCTAAGATTTATTATTATAAGCTCAACCATTTTTAATTCTCATCAATTCCAGAAAAATAACGTAGACCCAAATAGGGGAATAATAGGGACGTAGATTGTTTTGAAAACAACTATTATACAAATAGCTTATTGAATTTATTATGATTTATTGCATTTTTAATAAAATAGTTGAATTTTCAACCAAAAAAGATTTTCTAAGAAAATGGATGAATTTTTAAAACCCAAAAAGACTAGTTTGGAACAAAAAAAAATTATGTTAAACTAAACAGTTGTATTAGCAACCAAATAATTGAAATTTCCAGCAAAAAAAGTTCATTTTCAACCAAGAAAGATAAATTTTCAATCAAGAAAATAACTTTTTTTTACCATTAACGATGAATTTTCTACCAAAAGACAAATTTTAAATAAAATAGTTGAATCCTAAGCCAAATAGATGAAGTTTCAATAAATAAGATGAATTTTAAATTGAATAGTCAAATTTTGAACTGAAAAAGTTTGTTTTTAAAATCATAAATATCATTTTTTAAATTTTCAGTTTAAAAAGTTATTTTTTGAAAGAAATTAATTATTAAACTGTTGAATCAAACCCAGGAAAAAGAATTGTTTACCAAATAGTTTAATTTTCTACAAAATTGTTGAAAATTTTAAGCCAGCAGACGAATTTCCTACAAAACAAATCAATTTTCAACTGAAATCATGCAACAATTGTAGCATTTTTTTAAAAGTACTTAATGTTGAAACCACATAGTTAAATTTTCTAAAAAAAAAAATATAATTTTTTAACAAAATAGTTGAATTCTCAACCAAAACAGATTAATTTTTAACCCTAAAGTTGAATTTCCCACCATGGAAGGATGAATTTTTGACCAAGAAAGATAAACATTTAACCAAAAAAGATGACTTTTCTACCATAAAAGATGAATTTTCAACCTAAAAAGACAACATTTTAACCAATCAATTGACTTTTCATAGAAAAAATGAATTTATCAAAATATTTTATTTTAAAGCTACAAGGTGCAACTAGAAAAATGACTTTTCCCATTAATGATGAAATTTCTACTAAAAGAAAAATTTGTAACAAAATAGTTGAGACCTCAAGCATATAGATGAATTTTCGATGAGGAAAAATGAATTTTAAGCCAAATAGTTGTACTTTCAACTAAAAGATATTTATTTTTAATCAAAAATATAATAGTACAAATTTTCAGTTTAAGAAATTAATTTATAAAGAAAATCAAATTGTTGAATTAACTAAAAAAGATATATTTTTAACTAACTAGTTGAATTTGCAACAAAAAATATGAATGTTCAACAACAAAGTTCATTTTCAACAAAATAGTTTAATTTTCTGCCAGACTATTGACTTTTCAAGCCAGACAATTCTTCATTTTCAACTAAAATAGTGCATAATTGTACAATTTTTTTAAGCAGTAGTGAAAATTTAAACCAGTTAGTTGACATTTCAACCAGAAAATACGAATCTTCAATAGAACAGTTGAATCCTCAGTCAAAACAGATTAATTTTTAACCGCACATTTGACTTAAAAAAACGATTAAAGATTAAATTTCTACCAGGAAAGACAAATTTTCGACAGGAAAGTTAATTTTCAATTAAGAAAGATAGATTTCCAACCTAAAGAATTGATTTTTCACCAAGCATTTATTTGTACTTACAAATAAATAGCTGGAGTTTCAAATAAAAAAGACTTTTTCAACCAAATAGTTGCTTGTTAAATCTACGAAGCTGAATATTCAACCAAATCATCAAGTTTTCAAACAAAAAAGATTAAACTTCAACCAAAAAACAATTTAGTTTACAATAAAATAGTTAAGTTTTCAAGTTAAAAAGATTTATCATTTAGAAGACAGTTTGATTTCCAACCAAGAAAGGTGAGCTTTCAAATAAAAAAGGTTATATTTGTCTACCAAAATTTGAATTTTCAATTAAAAAACTGAAGTTTATATCCAAAAAGACGAATTTTTAACAAAGCAGTTGAATTTTATGCGAAAAACGGTGACTTTTTAAGAAAAAAGTTAAATTTTTAGGAAAATAATTAAATTTACAACCAATTAGTAGAATTTTAAACCAAAAGAGATGAATTTTGGGTAAAAAATATAATAGTAGACTTTTTAGTTGAAAAGAATTAACCTTCAATCATAAAAGATGAATTTTCAGCCAAAATACCTTTTGACAAAATATTCGAATTTACAACAAAATCATTAAATTTTCAACTAAATAGTAGAATTTTTAATAATAAAAGATGAATTCTGAACACAAATATAATAGTTTACTTTCCAATTAAAAAGTTTTAACTTTGAGCCAAAAAGAGTTAGATTTTCTTATTGGGTTTTATTAATTCAGCTCAGATTCAAGCGAAAAAACGAGAAAAAGATGAATTTTCTTACAAACAAGGGAAAAAGAGAAATACTTTTTTTTAAGGGTATTGGAAACAACGATGATTCATACTTGAAACTCTACAGAGAGACTAATTCTTGTACTCAGGTAGCTATGCTTCGGCTGAGGGTATTAGCCCTTGGTCCTCAGGTTCCAGATTTTAGTCTCGGCTTGTCCTTTGAAACATAAAGATATATCTCGGTTCGGTTTCACTTATTTTATTCTTTTAATGTAACATAAGAATCTGTCGATCTAAAATATATGTATCAAATTTATGTATAACTGTGTTCATTTATTTATTGTTCTTTACTTAGTTTTTCACACTTCCAACAGGTTATGGGCCTAGGCATTCAATTTTATTAACAGTAGAAAAAATTTCTAAAGACTTAATTTGATAGATAAATAGTGTGAATAAGGGATATATAAGTGAGTGCGAATAAGGATAAGCGCATAAGGATATAGTGTCGACGAAAGTATTAATAAGTGAGTGCGGTTAAAGACAATCAATTGTGTAACGACAAAGTGAGTTAAAGATGAGTGTACCGACGGCCCCCGAATACAAAATCGAGAAACTCAACAATGACAATTACCAAATATGGAAACATAAACTGTAGTTGTTACTGGTTTCAGAAGATCTTTGGGATGTTGTTAATGAGGAAAGACCCACCAGCATACCGCAGACAGATTGGACAAAGAAGGATGCCAAAGCGCGTGCTAGAATTGGTTTATTGGTGGAGAATGATCAGCTCAACTACAGCACAAGAAACTTGGAGAAATTTAAAAGAATATCACGAAAAATCAACTGCCAATAGCAAGGTATTTTTATTAAAACGTATTTGTAATCTCAAATTGGAGGAAAATGGTGATATGGTAAAGCACTTAAATATGATGCTGGATCTCGTCGACAAGCTGGCCGCTATCGGTAGGAGTATGGATAAAGACATGATTGTTTCGCTAATACTTATAAGTCTGCCAGAGTCGTACAGTACGCTTATCACAGCTCTGGAGTCACGAGATGAGAAAGAATTCACCATTTATTTCGTCAAAGGAAAACTATTGGACGAATATAGGAGACGAAAGAGACCACCAGATAAATTGTTTTTTCTGCAAGGAAGCTGGCCATTTAAAAAGGGACTGTAGTAAATACATAAGATTGAAGGCAAATAAGGAGAAGGAGCAAGCTCGTAAAGCTGGAGACGTTCAAGATTCAGCAAACATCTGCTTCCTAACGAAAGTAAAGGAAATTCACAATAGTCAAGGAGATTGGTTTATAGACTCAGGGGCGTCAAGCCATATGACAAATGACCGAAGATTCTTCTCTGATCTTACTCCGATAAAGACAACAGTTCAGGTGGCCAAGAAAGGGACAAGACTAGAGGTACACGGCGTAGGCTCAGGTGTCATAAACTGTCTAGACGGCTGCGATAATCCAGTCACCATAACTGTCAAGGACGTCTTCTATGTGCCACTGCTGGATGAAAATTTGCTTTTAGTGAAGAAAATTACCCAGAATGGCTTTGAAGTATCATTTAGCAATACAGAATGCAGAATTAAGAGGGACGGCAAGACACTAGCTCTTGGACACTTCCACGGAAACCACTACAAACTGGACACTTTACAAGCGGTTTACAGTGCAGCAAACGAGGATCATTATAAGGATAATTGCCAGCACAAGTGGCATAGGCGTTTCGGCCACAGAGATCCCGACGCAGTTAAGGAACTGGAAACAAAAGACCTCGCTACAGGTGTCATCATAAAGGATTGTGGTATCAGATAGACATGTGAATTCTGTATTAAAGGAAAAATTACTCGGAAGCAATTCCCCAAACAATCAAATTCAAATACAGATGCAATACTGGAACTAGTGCATACGGACGTTTGTAGCTCTATGCAAACCGTCACTCCAGGGAATAAAAGATTTTTGGGGCTAAAAGAAAAAAGAAGAAAGTTGGACGCCAAAGCTGATAAACTGATCTTTGATGGATATTCCAAAGAATCGAAAGGATACCGGCTACTGGATCCGGAAACAAACAAAAGTCAAATCAGTAGGGATGTCATATTTGCTAACGACAAAATTATGAAAACCAAATTTTCGGAAGAAAAAACTCGCGAAAAATCCACAGTTAAAATAAATGCAAAATTTGAGGAAGAAGGTACGGTGGACAGAATACTTGAAGAACCAGTACAAAGTGCAGAAGCAGCTGATCAAGAAGATGAGGAATCAAATGATAAAAATACTAAATCTAAATACTAAATATCGAGAAAACCGAATCAACATCGAATTCAGAGGAGGGATCAGTGAGCATTCAGGATGAAAATATCGAAGAGGATAAGCAAGAAAATCGATGACAATCTGGGAGAGTGAATAAAGGAATGCCCCCTAAATTTTACACAGCCGGACGATAAACCGACTGATTTTAGGGAAGCAATGCGTAGTGTCAATGAAGAAGAGTGGAGAAAAGCAGCGGAATAAGAAATCGGCTCGTTAGTGAAAAATGGAACGTGGACGTTGGTCGAGCCACCAAAAGATAGAAAGGTAATTGGATGCAAGTGGGTATTCCAACTGAAAAGAGATGCTGAAGGAAAAATATCTAAATACAAGGCAAGAGTGGTTGCACAAGGTTTCTCACAGAAATACGGAGTCGTTTACGATGAAGTATTTACACCTGTCGTAAGATTGAGCACTTTCCGAACTTTTCTCTCACTCGCCGGGAAGGAAAGAATGAACGTTCATCACTTCGATGCAAAAACTGCCTTTTTGAACGGAGATCTTAAGGAAACAATATATATGAAACAGCCAGAAGTATTCAAAATTCTAGGAAAGGAGCACATGGTGTGCAAATTAAATAAAAGTCTGTATGGATTGAAACAAGCAGCGAAGGTTTGGAACGAGAAAGTCGACAAATTCTACGAAGGCACGATTTTATTCAAGGAACGGCAGATCCCTGTCTGTACGTCAAGGACACGAAGAATGGAAAGATGTACTTAATTTTATATGTCGATGACATTCTATTAGCCAGCAACAAGGAAAAAGATGTCATCGAGATGGGCGAAACCTTAGGACAAATGTTCGAACTCACGAGTTTAGGAAAAATACATCACTACCTTAGAATGGAGATTGAGCGTGACCAAGAAGGGATGTTATTTATCGGCTATACGGGATATATTAAGAAGATTTTAAAGTCGTTTGAACAAGAAGACGCAAAATCATCGAAGATACCACTGGATATAGGGTACTTAAAGATCGAGGATGACCAGGTGATGGGCGACAACCAGGAATATGGCAGGTTAATCGGGATGCTTTTGTACATCTCAGTCAACACCAGACCAGACATCGCGGCGAGCGTCTCCATATTGAGCCAACATAATGCCGCAGCAACAAAAGTTAATTGAAATGAACCAAAAAGGGTTGCTAGATATTTAAAGGAGACCAAGGATCTGAGGCTAAAATTTATGTACAAATGAAAGCGTTCTTCTAGATGGCTACGCTGACGCTGATTGGACGTAAAACAATAAGGATAGAAAATCCAACAGTGGATATGTTTTCAAAATCAATGGATCCACCGTGAGTTGGGCCAGTAAAAAACAAGACTGCATTGCCTTATCATCAACGGAAGCAGAATACATTGCTCTAGCAGAAGCAACTCAAGAAGGAATCTGGTTGAAGCGGTTACTTGGAGATTTTGGAAGAAAGCAAGACTTTCCAGTACAAATAAAAGAAGACAATCAAAGTTGCCTGAAACTTGCTGATAATAACAGTTCAGTAACAGAACCAAGCACATCGCGACGAAATACCACTATGTGAAGGATATGAAGGAAAAGGACCTGACGAAATACATTTATTGCCCAACAGATAAAATGTTAGCAGACATGCTGACGAAACCACTTAATCACATTAAGCTGTCAACTTTCCGGAGGGAGTGTGTTCATTTATTTATTGTTTATTTATGACGAATTTGAGTGAATACTTTTATGTACCCGAAATGACCAGAAGTGGGTAAATTTTAAAGCAAAATATAAACGTGAGCGTATGGCACGGTTTTTCAATGTATGGGTGAAACATTTATAGTAGAGGAAAGTGGGGTATGGTGCCGGTGCGTGGCACCATTACAAATAACGTTCGTCTTTTTTAATTTTCATATTTTTTTTTACGTCAAATAGCTTCCTTTAATATTAAAGAAAAATATTTTATTTAATATTTAATATAAAATTAAAAAAAAAACACTAGCGTTATTTAGTTAAGTCTCCGTACCCCTCAACGACACCATACCCCACTTTCCCCTATCCCTAAATTTTACATTTATTATGCTAATTAATTATTAGTAATTATGGTTATATAAATTTAGTTTAAATATTTAACAACTATGTCAATTATTCAAAAAGCAAGTTTAAGTTCTCATCTATAAGTGGGACTTTAATATTTGAACGATGTATCAAGACAATCTTAAATACCTAAATATGTATATATACCATTCATTTTTCAACGAAATATACCTTGAAAACTTTAGATATGAAATGATATTTAATATCTTAACGGAGCAAAAATCTAGAAACATTTTTGTAAAGGTGTGAGACGATGTATATTGCAAAATTAAATAAAAACGAATCTGAAAAATTTCCAGTTTTCAGAAAAATTCCCGACTTTTTCCCAGTGCTCAAACTTCCAGGCCACTTCCCAGTCAGTGGTATACTACCATTTTCGGGTTTTTATATATTTTAAATCCCCCTTCCATATGAGATAAACCCCCCTTCCCTAATACCCAATTACCTCAAACCTCTCAATAAGCCTTCAAGTAATCCCAATGTTCTCAATTCTGTAGGTTTTTTCAATTTCTAAAATTCCCTAGCGTCTGCAGTCAGATTTTTGTTAGAAAACCTCATATTCGTCTGAATATTTGTCCAGAGAAGTGGAGAACTGCAGAAAACCAAAAGCTCCTGAGCACAGCCGGTTACCGTCAGACGACTTTGGATATAAACATTCCATCAACATATAGAAATGTACCGACAATGCTGTGGAGAGCACGGAAATGGGCTTTAAAGAGAGAGAGAGAGAGAAAATTTGAGAGTTAGATATGTCTCTTTCTAGACACAGCTGATTGGCTGAGAGCATTTTCGATGGATGAAGCTTGACGAAGAAAAGGACCGTGAATATGACAATCCTGGAATAGAAAAAGGCAGACCTCTACACGCAGAGAAATTTCAGGAGAGTAATTCACGGCACTCCTTAATTTTATTAGGCTTTGTCGCGAGAGCTAAGATCTCGGATCTCTTGCATTTAAAGCATAGGACTTTGATCACGCAAAAATTGTAGCTCCAAAATCACGCGCTTCCGTGAATTATTCTCTTGAAATTTCTCTCCGTGTACCTCTAAAACGTTTTCTTGCTCTCTCTCTCTCTAAAACCCAATTCCATTCTCATCAGAGTGTTATCGGTACATTTTTATATGTCGATGAGACATTCGATGGCATCGAATGCCCAAATTGATCACGAGAATCACGAATTTCAACCATTCGAGCGCTAAACCGCACCCTTCTGTGCTTAACATTTGAGATTTCGACGAGTCGAGAATCACCACTTAGCTACTCTCCTCGGTTAAAAACAGTTGGTGTTAATATTATTTTCATACTTTGTTTTAAAAATTGCTATAAGAAAAAGTAGTTCTAACGAGAGAACAATTGTTTTCAAGCATTTCGTACGCACTCGTTCGAATACAAAATCGATGGACAGATCAAGATCGTTTCCAGTGAGAGACGCGAACGCGACGCGACAGTGCGAGGGCGACGAGTGGGTACTGAGTAGATACCTACTACTCTTATTCAGTCGAGAGCCGCAGTTACGAACTTGCAACTTGCAACTAAAACGACTCAATCCTGGTTCACAACGCGACATTCCGTGGTTCTGTTTCCACTCAGATTACATCGGCAGATACTGAAGTGACAAGCGACCAATATTTTATGTTCGGTACGACTTCAAGCCATACCGATAATAACTTACCGATCGCTCCAACTACTAGGAATAACGTTCCAAGTTCCAACCACTCACAACCCAACTGAGTGAACAGCGCATAAACTATTTTTAATGTCCACCTAGAACATTCACAAAACTTTTTGCAAATTTTCAACTAATTAGTAACTGCGAAACTCTTGCTGAAAATATTAATTCAACTAATTTTTAACACTTGAACAGTTGAACCTACAACCTTCGGAATTTTCTATGATTTCATACTCCTTCCAGGAATAAGTCATAACCAAACTTGTAATATTCTAAAGCAATATGATGTATTCTTTTCGGCCATTCTTGAGAAAAACGGCAGCAAAAAAATCCACGCACTTTAAGTTGAACGAAAAGCGAGAGTATTCCAACGGTTTTTCGTTAAAAATTTAACTGTTTTGTCAAAGATTTATATTTGCGGGTGATAAAAAGTGAGAGGTTGATATTGGATGAATTTTCTTTTTTCTTCCTCTATTTTCAATTTGCTATTTTTACATTCTCATCATTTATGATTGAGGAAGTATTAGAATTGTCCGAAATTTGACACCACCGTTTTTTAACGGATCTACACGTTTCGAGACCTCTTGAATCCGAAAATCAAGTTTTTTTTACGATAGCGTCTGTCTGTCCGTCCTTCCGGCTATCTGTTCCGGCCGTCCGCCTGTAAACACGATAACTCTCGAAAAAATGAACGGATAAAATCAATCTTTGGTACACTTCTTTTAGGTTTGAGCGTTTTCAACATTTTTGATTCCATTTTTTTATATTTAAAAATTGTATGTACGCCTATTCATAATACTCAGAAAGCCAAACATTTTATCCTGATGACTATTTTCGATAAAAAAAAACACAGTTATAGCATTTTCAAAATTTTTATAATCAATCGAAAATCAAAATTTTAAGCCAAACAACGCACGATATAAAAAAATGCCAAGTAAAGAAAGAAATTGCTTTTTCAAAACCCTACAAGATTATCATAACAACTTTTTGGATTTTTTTAGAAAATTGAAAATAATTCAAATTTTGAATGCATAAAAAATCATGAAAAATAAAAAATTCCATTTTGTGCTTAAACTATGCAGGATAATTGTTTGGTTAAAACTGGCGAAGTGTATGCACTGTCGGTACCGGTAAAAAAAATTTTCGGTACCGGGGGAAAAAAATTACCGGTAGCGACAATTTTTTTTACCGGTTTTTTAGAAAGCATATTTCTATCAAGGAAGCGGCAGAGCGCGCATATTCATGAAATTCATGAAATTCAATGAATTCATGAAATTCAAGGAATTCATGCAATTCAAGGAATTCCTACAATTCAATGAATTCATGGAATTCAAGGAATGCATGCAATTCAATGAATTCATGGCATTCAAGGAATGTAGTAGTTAGCGTGGCGGTGCCGGCAACATTGTTAGTTGCCGGTGCCGACAAGATTGCATGTTTCCGGCTTTTTTTCCTTTTCCTTTTTTAAAAATTTTTTAAAATCGTATACTGATGTATGTTGATGCGCTGAATACAAACCTGGACATAAAAACACCTGCAGATATAATTTTCAGTGTTAAAACTTTTAAAAAATGACGTTTTTTATTTACGAAGTTTATATACATTATATGTACCAGCAAACAGCATATTTTAAGCATACGAAAGGGGCTTTTCCGCATTTTATAGTAATAAAATTTTTTTGAGTAAATTGAGGAGTTATTTTGATAGTTTTTGGCTTTTGACGCGTTTGACGAAACGTTCTATGTATAAATCACACTTTATCGTCGATTTTCGACTCAAGAATTACTATTGACGTCTCGTGGGGGCGGAAATGCACCCCTTTGTCTAGTCGAAGAAATAAGTTCGCACATCTCCCCTTTCCAAAGTCTCGTGGGGGGCACCCCTGTAACTGGTCAAAGAAATAATTTAAAGTCGCACCCCTACCCCTTTTTCAACGCCATGTGGGGGCGGGAAGGCACTTCTGTGACTGGTCAAAGAAGCAATTTAAGGTCGCACCCCTACTTCTTTCTCAATACCACGTAAACGCGGAATACACCCCTGTGGCTGGTCACAGAAAGAATGTAAGGTCGCACCCTTACCCCTTTTCCAACGTCATGTGGGGGCGGGAAGGCATCTCTGTGACTGGTTACAGAAATAATGTATGGTCGCATCGCTACCCCATTTCCAACGCCAAGTGGGGCGGGAAGGCGTCCTAGTCACTGGACACAGAAATAATGTAAGATCACACCCCTACCCTTTTCCAACGCCACGTGAGAGTGGATAGGCACCCTTATGACTGGTCAAAAAAATCACTGAAGTCCACACCCCCACCCCTTTTCCAACGTCATGTGGAGGAGGGAAGCCACCAGTGTGACTGGTCACAGGAATAATGTAAGGTTGCACCCCTACCACTTTTCCAACGACACGTGGAGGAGAGAAAGCACCCTAGTCACTGGTCACAGAAATAATGTAAGGTCACACTCCTACCCTTTTCCAATGCCACGTAAGGGCGGAAAGGCAGCCTTATGACTGGCCAAAGAAATAGCTGCCGGTCGCACCCCTACCCCTTTTCCAACGCCAAGTGGGGGAGGGAAGTCGCCCTTGTCAAAGACATAATTTAAGGTCGCACCTCTACCCCTCTTCCAACGCCTCGTGGGGGCGGGTTGGTCCCCCTGTAACTGGTCCCAGAAATAATATAAGGTCGCACCCCGACGACTTTTCCAACGCCACGTGGGGAGAGAAGGAACCCTAGTCACTGGTCAAAGAAATAATTTAACGTCGCATGTAGACTCCACCTTTAAGAAATTCGTGGAATTTAAAGAATTCATAGATTTCGAGGAATTCATGGAATTCACGGAATCCAAGGAATTCATGGAAGGCAAATTTTTCTAACTTTTCTTCAACATCGCATGGGGAGGGGGACTGGAAGGCACACCCGTGTCTGGTCACAGAAATAATTTTGATCAAAATACTTACCATTTTCCAACATTGTGTTCTCGGACTAGAAGGCACCTCTGTGACTGGTCACAAAAATAACATTTTTCCAAGGATTTTGGGCCTGGGAAACAAACTATCAAGATGGCCGATATTGAGGATCGAACTGTAGCAGTAAACACATATGCAAAAAAAATTTAATATCTTCTTCCCGCAGTCTAGGCCCCATCCTTAAAATATGCTTTTTAAAAAAACCGGTAAAAAAATTGTCGGTACAGTTAATTATTTTCTACCGATACCGACAATTTTTTTTACTGGTACCGGCTTTGTATGCACAACCTAAAATTTATTCTTCTTTGCTTAAGGATTTAACGATTGTGTTGAAAATTCTTTTTTTTAAATAAAAAATTATTTTGTTTTAAACTGAAAATTAAACTATTTTACAGAAAAATCGTATTTTTATATGAAAGTTCAACAATTGACATGAACTTTTTTTCTATCTTCACTAAAAAATCTTTATTGGTAGAAAAATCGTATTTTTTATTGGAAATTTAACATCTGGGTTCAAAGTTGAACTACTTTGTTAAATTGGTTTTGGTTGCAGATTCTTGATTTCACTTGGAAATTCATCTATTTGATTGAAATTTAAAAACAAATATTTTTTTATTGAAAATTTGATTATTTCAGTTGTATTGACTTTTTATGTTAAATTTAAAATTCAAATACTTGGGTAAAAGTTGAATCCCTATGTCAAAAATTTAATTTTCTTGTTGAATGATAACCTCTTTGGTTTTAAATTAAATTATTTTGTTGAATATCCTTTTTTTCTTTAGAATTTATGTTTTTAACTGAAAATTTAACTCTTAATTTTTTTGGTACAAAACTGATCTAAGTCGAAAATTAGCCTATTTTGTAGAAATCTAATCTTTTGTTCTTAAAATTTCCTCTTTTTTGGTTTAAAATGCATTTGGTTGATGGAAAATAAACTTTTTTGCTGAAAATAAATATTTTCGATTTAGAACGAAACTGCTTTAAGTTATTGGTACTTTTTTGTTAAAAATGTTACACCAGGAGAATAAAAAAAAAATCGAAAATTTTCAAAAAAGGAGCATAAGGGAAATGTGAGTCAAAATTGTCGATCTTATGTGTTTTCTGGCGTTTTTCAAATTCAAGAGGGAAAAGGTAAAAACAGGGGACGGATTGTGATTCCTGGAAATTCAAAACTCTGAGATAAAATCTTAATTGGTTGTAAACACAGACCTTTAATGCTTGATACGTCAATTGGCGAACAAGAGATCGTTAATATTGCAGATACGACAACCGGGTATTTTTCAATTGGTCGATAGTATTGGATCGTTCGACAGTCGGCAGTCGGTTTCTCCTTTCATCTTTTCCGGCAAATGAAACTTATCGCGAGTGTCGTTTACCGATGCAGATGACGACCCGATCGGCGAGATTACCGGTCACATGTCGATTTACAGGTCACGGCTGTGGCACCCTGTTTATAGGACGATGACGTCATTCTGGGTTACCTACGAGAGCGAGCATATAAAATGCATCCGGTGGGTGTGTCGCTCCCATACCCTTTTGTGACTCTGCTAGGCGCTAGGAGCGACGAGGCCCATTATAGACGCCGGTGTTTAACCATGGTATAAACAGCCGTGCACGAAATGGAAGGTAATCGTGCCGAGTATTCATATTTTGACCAATAATCATACGTTCATGCATAGTTTTATTACGATAATCGAGGCGGAAATAGCTTTTCATAACAGTCATTCAAATTTGTCAAAGTTTACAGAGACAATCTACTCTCAAACTTAACTTTCTATATTGCACTGTATTAACCTGTTGCATGTCATTCTGATTAACAACTTAAGATGAACCGAGAAAAAACACAAGATAAAAATCGTCTCGCGTGCAAATTTTGGGAATCGGGGCATGCTAAAAAATTAAGATCGATAAAGGTAAACGTGAAAAACAGTGATCATTCATTTTACCCCGGTCGATCTTCATTTTTTCGCATATCAAGATTATCCTTAGTCTTTTTACCTGAATCACATTTTACGCTTTGCTTTTTTAACCATAAAAAACTAAATTTTCAATGTTGCTTAGAGAGCAAAAAACATTTATTTGAAAGGTATTAGCGCAGACTGTAAACCCACACTGATTTTTTTTTTAAACATACATTTTCGACAGAGATATAAAACTTTTTATTTTCACAAATTTCAGCTCAGGGTGGGCAATACTAGTTGACAGTGAGTGTATGCGTCGAGAGACGAATTTCAAACTAAAAGAGATAACTCTTCCACCAAAAATAGAATTTTTAACAAAATAGTTAAATTTTCACAGAAGTACATGCATTTCGATCTAAAATGATGAATTTTCACCTAAAAAGGATCAAGTTTGTACCAAAAGCTAAACAGCTTAATTGTCAGTAAAAACCATTATTCTTAAAACAAAAAAATTTCACAAAATAGTTAAATAAAAAAAAGATTAATTTTCATCTAAAATAATTACACTGAAACCAAAACACTCAAAAATACTTAATTTTGAACAAAAGAGTGCTCGGATTGTAATCATAATGAATATTGAAATAATAAATAGTAGATGTTGAAAGTAAAAGAATGTGCCACCAAAAATACAGATATTTACATGTAAAATCTACTATGTTTTTGAGGTATTAGACTAAAATATATTTTTCATGTTAAATTGACATATCCAAGATGTTAAACTCGTACAGGAAAACACATCAGACATCTATCGGTTGTTTGATGAAGCTTGTACTAGATGTTAAGGGTAAGCATCCATTTTTTTCATTTAATAAAATAATTAAACCTTCAAACAAAGAAATTAATGTTCTACCAAAAAAGACGAATTCTCAACGAAAAATGCAATCGTTCATATTTCAACCAAAGAAGATTATAATTTTGAATAAAAATAGTTCAATTAGACCAAAAATATGAATCTTTTCAATCCAAAAAGACCTTATCTTACTTTATCTCCATTAAGACTTCAGGGTGTTTTACCTCCTGAAAATTAGCTTTCGTTTATTTTTTTTATAATACTTTCACTTCTTCCTGAACTTATTCCGCTAGAATAATTGCAGAAAAAATAGTTTATGCGGCAAGCGCGTAAAACTGGGTTTTTTGAGGCTAGGATGTTTTCAGTAGTAACAGTCGGTTAGACTCAGACGAGCCTAAAGCGGAATCACAGGCGAGCCGAAGTTGTAGTCGTAGGTGAGCCGATAAAAGTTTACTCCCCTCAATCATAAAATGTTTTTTTTGGTATTACTATGCAGAAAAATGAAAAAAAAATTGCGTTTGAAATTTCTTTTAGTTTTGTAATTTTTTGTCGATTTTGTAAATTATCAAAACTGCAACAACTGACTTTTGACAGTTGCTTTTCATGAAAATTCATGACAGGCAATTGATCTTGATTTAGAGAATAGAATCTTTCTGATGCACACTTTGCTGATCAAATAAAAAAACCGAAATTTCTTGATCAAATTAATCTATAGGTGAGCCATGGGTAATTTTATAACAAAATTAGCACATACAGTCTGTCAAGTTAAAGCGTGGGTGGCTTTACTCGCAGTCGGTAAGGTGTATCGACATGATTTTGGTGTCAAAATATTAAGAAGAGCTCCCTC
>NC_046663.1:84292457-84293864 GCF_010883055.1 Belonocnema kinseyi
GGCGCATACTTTGAATAAAATATTTGTTATCATTCTCTTGAAATAAATGTGTTTTTTTCTTGAAAAAATACCGGTTTCATATGTATACACCTGGTATATGGTGGTCAAATATAGTCGTGCAATTCCAAAGCGCTACGCGTATGCGCTCGGACGGTCTTAACATCTGAATGTGTTTCAGTTTAACATAAAAAAAATGTTATGCCTAACATCTCAAAAGATAGTAAATGTTTTGCATGAATATCTGCATGTTAGGTGCTACAATCTTACCCTTTGAACATCTACATTTAAACATCCATTTTTCTCCGTGCAGTGAATGAATAAATGAGCAGATTATGTCTTTTGCAATCTTTTAAATAATAATATTTTGTCATATTTTTTCTCCATTTGTCAGTAAAAAAGGAAAAGCCGATGGTAAGTCACAAAATCCTGGAGGGGAGGGGTGCTGTTTTCGCCACCCTTCGCTTAATTTCAAGCATACAATTTTGAAAATACAATTTGATCATCAGAACAGAGAATAAATTATTGATAAAATTTGTTGCAGGAAATTGTTTAGAGGGATAAAGTTTTATGAAGACAACTTCGTGTTTTTCAAAACTCATGTGTTGTCATGGAAAAACAAAAGAAAATTTAACTGATATTTGGTTAAAGTTTATCCTGTAAAGTTAATTTTTGTTGCAGCGAATCTTTCATCGGAAATCGATGTGAAGTTTATCTCCTGTTTTTTATGTGAAAGACTATTATTAACTTATTTTTTCTGGTGACTGTATAAGCTATGAATAAGGTAGTGTTCACATTCAGCAGGGTTCGAGATTATTGGGTATTTCCCCCGAGGGTGTCGAACTCCAGCCGGTGATTATCATGGATTACTATGGTAGACTGTTCGCACTGTACAAGTTCGACACAAACATGTGCAAATAAATTTCCCCCAATTTCCTCCTCTTCTGGTGCTTTGAATCTGATTTTCCATTTAGAAAAACTCAATCACAGCTATCCGTCTAAATGAAAACGTAATTCGATCAAATACCGGCTTTTGCGTTTTTTTAAAACAAATTATTTGTAATCTTTATTCCTTTATTAAATGCAGAGTGAATTGAGTTCTTGGAAAAATAAAAATGTCTAAAATAAAACTTTCAATCAAGCAGGCAGCAGTCCATCTTTAAAACGATCTATTTATCTATCAATACCATACACATAATGGGGGATTTTATCTCCTTGGGATTAAGGAGGATTAAAGCGTGGGTGGCTTTACTCGCAGTCGGTAAGGTGTATCGACATGATTTTGGTGTCAAAATATTAAGAAGAGCCCCCTTTTTCATGCTTTTTGATTTAACATTCAGTTTGCTTTCAATTCTCATCTTGTTACCACGTTACAAAAAATGAGTTCCGTATATGTAGGTGCAATCTCCC
>NC_046663.1:84293964-84303495 GCF_010883055.1 Belonocnema kinseyi
GCCAATTAGCACAAATGGTAAGTTCCGACAGTGTCTACAAGTGTGCCTACTGGCCGCTAAATGGCAATACCGGTTTCATATGTATACACCTGGTATTTTCGATATTGCAATTATGGAATGTTACAATTTTGGAACATTTCCAAAGAATAAAAATGAACTAACCTTACATAAAATTGGATAACGACTTTTTTTCTGTCCAAAGGAAGGAACAATGATCTTAAGTTGCAGGTTTATTGACTTAACACATTTGACAAAATATTTATGAATATAAAATAAAATTTGAGTTTAAGTAACTCAAAATAGATATAATTTTAAATTCAGATTACAAATAATTCGTCCTTTGATTACTTACCCCATTTTTATTTTAAATTTAAAAAATTGAACATAACCTCAATTTGAATGAATGTATTTTCTGGTCGGCATTTCATACCCTTTATCTGTTTTTCCTTCTTGTAGGAACATTAAAGTTTAATTTAAAATTTACAGATGAGTTATCAATTAATTCCTTAAATGACAATAAATAATTAAACTCCTCAAATATTTACAGGCGTTATTTGGCATAACTATACATGTAATATCTCGGATATTTCAGCTGAACATTTTGGATCATAGAGAGTACATAAAATATGTTAACGCTGAACATCTAAATGTTCCGTTTGAACATCCATTTTTCTCCGTGTGTGACTACATTGCAGCTCCTAAATTTTTCCGCTCGCTTTTCGAGCTTTTTTTGTAGTGGCTTTTTCCGTACTGTCAATTTAACAGTTGATTATAATAAACGCCAATTTGACACTATCTTTGACCTGAAGCAACTTGACGTTGTTCCGCTTGCTTGGATAATGCTTGATAATTGATTTTCAAGCTATTACTTTTGAACTTTAGACTAAAATGATTAATTTAAAAAAGCGCGATGCACAATTGGAAAGTTATTATTTTTAAACGAGTTCGTTTCACAATTCTAATTTAAGAATACTTAACTTTTAAATGAATTTTGGAATTGTTTCATTTTTAACGGTTCAATTAAGCTTGAATTAATTATTTCTGAAGTTTCTAGTTAGAAATCGTATAATTTTTAACATTTTCAGAATTATTAAATTTTTGCAGTTTTACAATATTAAGCATTGCTTTGATTTTGACCGGTGAAAACGACAGTGAAGATTTTTTTGTACAAAAATATCTTTAAAGGGCCCGTGAAATTCCGTAAATTCTGATACTTCCTGAAACACAGTAAAATTTACTGAACTACCTTGATAGATTTTGAAATCCTTTAAAATCGTTGAAATCCACGGAAATCTAATCAAATCCATTTGAAATTCTTTGACGTCTTTAAAATTCTTTGAATTGTCGTTAAATTATTAAAAATACCCCAAAACCTTTTAAATCCTATAGAATCTTTCAAAATCCTTATGAAGTTTAGAAAATTCTTTGCAATCCAGTAAATTTTGTTTTAGTTTCTGAAAATTCAAATCTTTTAAATTCTTTTAATACAAAATTTGGTAGAACGTTTTGAATGTTTCGATTTTATTGTTAAGTATTCATTATTCAGGTCTCGGACTCACTTCAGAGATGAAAAATAGTCTAAATAGTGTCGCAAATTTGCAAAATTGTTCAAAAATAGCGTCATAAAATTTGACAAGTATTAAACATACATTAAATATGAATCTAAACGTGAATATTCTGAAAGCAACAAGTGTGCATTGGAAAATCAACTTCTTCCACTTCATTCGCATTCTTCACAGTATTTTTCCGATTTCACTTTTTTTCTGGTTTCTTCAATTAAATGCGTCCTCGAACAATAGAACCCAGTAAGAAAATCTAAGTCTTTTTAGTTGAAAGTTTGTCTTTTTGGCTTGAAAATTCAACAATGTGATCGAAATTTGTGTTATTTCTTAACTAACAATTTTTTATTGAAAATTCAACTACGTTGCTAAATACTCCTGTTTTTGGTTGAAAATTCATCCCTTTTTTGGGTTCAAATTGCAGCTGTCTAGCTAAAAATTTCAGTTAAAAATTGATATACTTTGTTGAAATTTCGTATTTTTTGGTAAAAAATCATTTATTATTTTTTTAAGTGCTACTGTTTCGTTAAAAATAATCTGTTTTAGTTAAGGAATGAAATATTTGGTTGAAAACTAATTTTTGTAGATTAAATCTAACTTTCTTTCATTTTAAATTAAAATATTTTTCTTAAAATATCAACTATTGCATTTTTCTAAATTGAATTATTTTCTTGAAAATCCAAATGATTGGTTGAAAATGAATTTTTTGATAAAAATTCATATTCTCGGGTTTAAAATTTAACTGTTTCGTAGATATTTTTAAATGAAAATTAATGTTCATAAATGAAAACTTAAATAATTAATTTCTTGTTAAAAATGTTTTTTTTTTAGTTTAGAAATTCGGGTATTTTTTACCAATTTTTAGAGACGGAAAAAATTTAAACTAAACATTAATCAAATAAAGAAAATAAATATTTTGTTGAAAAATCGTCTTTTCTGATAGAAAATCAATCTTCTTGGTTGAAAATTTAACTATTTGGCTAAAAATGTATGTATTTTGTTGAGAATTTGTCTTTTTTGGTAAAAATCTCATTTAATTTTGAAAATTGATCTTTTTGGTTGAAAATTAAACTACGCTGTTAAATCACAAGAACCAGTACAATTTTGCTAAAACCCAACCTTCCCCCAAATCGCTCAACGTCCTTTTGGATGACCCCTAAATAAATTTACGGGAAGAGCCCGTAAAAATTACGTGCGATGGGGGGGGGGGAGTTAGAAATGCTAAAAAAAACATAACGTACTTATTCACAACCCGTAATTAGTCAATACGACAATTTTTCGGTATGTTGTGTTTTTTGAGGTTGTAGACATATTATTTTAGCCAATTAGCTCAGAAGTTAAAAAAGATTTTCCGAGGACAAGTAAAAAAATAGTGACATTAGCGAACCCTTGTAAGACAATTGTGGCTCTAGTATCATTTTTTGAGAACAGTAGCATAATAGTGTCATGGCTCAGAAAAGCGTCAAATACTTTCAATAGTCTGATGAATATTTAAATTAAACATTTTTCAGGTAAGAAAGTTTCAAATTTTTCATTTTTATGACTTCGAAGAAGGTTTGGTGAATAGCAATATTTCGCAATTTCAGTTATTTTTGTAGCGCACATAGCCTGCGAATCATGAATGCTAGTATAAAATAACATTAAATGTTTAAAATGATATATACAGCAATTGGTCTATTTATTTTGTCAAAGCTCTCTATCTGTATACAAATTTCTGACGCCGCCCCTTTTCAGGTCACCTGGAATCGTGCCTGTTTGCAATTAAAATAATAAGTATAGTAGCAAATGCTATAATTGCATAGATAACAATTCAATAAAATATTAATCTTACTTTCCAAATGTAAACACATAAAGGCAGTCCCAAGTGGGAAGTTTAAATGGATGTATGGACCAAATGCATTGTTCACATTCAAGTTTATGTTATAATGTCTAGAAAGTGAAGCAGTCGAGTACACTGTAGGTGTGAGGTTGTGATTAGCCGATTGCATTATTGCCTGCTTAGCGTTTTACATGTTTCCATTATGTAACGGGGAAGGATAAAGATGTAAATAGTTCCACATGTCTGTCTGCTAGATTCTGTCGTGTAAACCCAATCCCTTGCAAATTGCCTGTAATATCGCGTCCATTATTTACTGAATAAACCCAATCAGAACAACCATTCATTGTTCTGCGATTGCGAGTGTGTATATACTTCAGTCTCTGTAAATAAAGTGCTTGCAGTTTCTGCACGTGTTCATTGTGTATTGTACGCGGTTTTCATTTTGCTACTGATCAGCCCAGGATCGTTTAATTAATTAAAAAGGAAATAGGAACCGTGAGGCATTATCTAATCCATAAATTGACTACTGTTCATTATCTATTGCGTATAGGAAAATGTTTTGTTAGTTGAAATGTCAGATTGAGTAAAATAGTTAATAGATTTTGTGACGATTTGTGATGTGATGGGAAAATTTTAACGCAAAAAATGACAGCAAACATAGCAAATAAATATAAATAAAAGTTTTTTTAAATTCTTGAAAAATTAATATTAGTGATTTTATTTTAGAAGTAAAGCATCAAAATACAGACTTCAAACTCTTTCCATTATTGCCCTATTTTCCTCTTTACCCTTTTATTCAAAAACTCCTCTTTCCCCTCTGTTTTTAAGAAACTGCCCCTTTTTCCATTTTTTAAATTGAGGTAGTTTCGTTCCAAAAATCAGATTTCTAAAAAAAAGAGTCTTTATCACAACGCCATCATAAGTGCGATTTTACGTCCTGCGAACGATATCTGAAGTAGCACTTCTGAGCTTATGCCATTAAATTTTTACTTAAAGTACAATGTAATATAAAGTAACTGACAGTGTGATCTGACTGGCTGACGAACAATTGTATCTGTACTTTATGTTGCGATGAGTACAGAAGCCCAACTTTAGGCATGTAGACGTACTGCTCCTGCAGCAAAGACGTAATTTGCTTCGTGTAAATTGCAGTACTCGTACTTCGGTTATGGAATTAAATTGAATTCAATTCGATCGGACTGGATTGAATTCAATTGGACTTAACTGAATTAAATTGAATTGGATTGGAGTCCCTCTCGGGTTTTCAGATTAGGACTCTATGCAACCTATTTGCACTTATGATCGACTGGTGTGATCAAAATAGTGTGTTACACTCGGCCCCTAAGTGGCTCTTTACCTCGTGTACATTGTAGTAATCTGCCGAAAAAGTGCCATTTAAGGTCCTTGTATCAGAAATAACTATTATACGATTTTAAGAATCAATAATATTTCTGATGATGTCTTTACAAACAAAAAACATTATTTTTTAAGAAAATATGTAATCATACAAAAAAAATTATTTTTGCAATTTTTTTTCAATTACACTTTATCTTACTATCGCACTGTGAAAAATGGATTATACGAAGTGGATATTACAAGTTGAGGATAATACCCCGTAACGGAAAGTATTATATCGCATATAATCTATAATGTTTTCCTAATATATGGAGATATTACCAAACATAATCTTAAGATGTTAAATTCTTATAATCTTCAGATATTCATTCGTAACATCTGGAGATTATAAAATATGTAGACATGCGTGCGCATCCATTTTGTCTCTGCGTCCTGCTTCGCGTGTTCTGTGTTTCGCAAATTATGTGTATACTATTTAGGAAACAATACAGAGTGTCACCCAAAATTCAACGACTAGAACCAGTATATATATTTTTTAAATCAATCAATTTCAAGAGTAGATGAAATACTTTCAGTTTGCCCAGACACTTCGGTAAATAAAATAACCTCAAAATCATTGACCAGATTTTTTTGCATTTTTGAAAATCAAAAAGAACACTGAATAGAATTGTGTCAAACGGTACTTTCGTAATTGTTTAAAAAGTTTGAATTACTTATTCCCATTTCAATTTTAATTTATTTCCCCGGCACACACATAAAACTAATAAGTTTTTTAGATTTTTTGAATTCTGGGAATTATAATATTTTAGGATGGTGGATTTAATACCTCGTATCTGGATCACTGTCCCATAATTCATAGTCCAAGATTATGCCTGATAACATATTTTTAATTACCGGGTATAATCCATTTTTCTCAGTGCGGTTCTTACCAATTTTTACATTCTCATTCGTGCGAGTGTAATGTAATCGTCCACATTTTCGATCTCTGGATTTTAATGGATCTTTACGTTTTGGCACTCACAGAGTCCCAAAATCATACAATTTTGTCGGCATCTGTCTGTACGTCTGTATGTATGGTTACCTGAATGTTGTAGCCGCGCTAACTTTTGAAGGATTTGTCTAATCGAGTCAGCCTTTGATATACTTCGTAGGGTTCCCAAAATGAAGGTTATATACTTGTGAAAATGTTTAAAAAAATATAAAATTTTTTTTCTGGTAGATGAGGAAATTTCATTTACCATAGATTCTTCACTAGATATCAAATATATTTAGAAACCTTGAGCTTTTTCAAAATTAAAAAAAAAATTACTAGGAGTTTTAGAAATTTTTGTCAAATTTTCCGATACACGGCAGGAAGACTTGCAAATTATCCTAATGACATTTTTAATTTCGATCGAAATTAAAAAAGTTATATGCTTTTCAACATTTTGAAAATTTTCAAAAAAAAAAGAAAAATTCTTTTATAATAGGTTAAGAAATATCAATCGAAATTTCTACTAGATATAAAATATACGTATTTCGAAACTATTCTCATGAAATTTGTTAATTAGATAAAAATTCAAAAAGTTGGATCATTTTTACAAGGATGCAATGTTTGTGTTTAAGAGATCTGTTAGTTTAAAGCATTATTTTAAGTAGATTCGAACAACACTTACAAATTAACTTGATAAAGTTTTTCAATTGAATACAAATTATTGAACACGAAGCGCGAGTGACGTAATAAGAATGTAATCTTCAAAGCCGTAGGTGCTTTGAGAACTTTCTTTAAAAACAAATAGAAAAAAATTTTGTTCCAATTTATGGATGTAATTCCTCCGAAGTTTAAATCACAGTTATCGATTTATCTTGTAATATTTATGATATTTGAAGAAATGTAGTTAAAATGTACACATTAAACGTACATAAATATTTTCTAATAGTTGCATTTTAATATATGCTGGTGTATTTTTTCGGGAAAAACATTCTATAAAACTCTGTTTCCAAGATTAAAAGTAAACTCTACTACTGTTAAAATCGTTAAAAAAATTTAAGAACAAATTTGCTAAACGAATAACTTTATTTGAAGATTATTCATTTATTCTCTAAATTTGACAAAGTAGATTTATATGGAATGTTTTCACCGAAAAAACTAATGATGAAAATTCAATTACAAAAACTATTTTTAAAATAATGACTTTTCGTATGATTTGAACTTTTATCGTGATAATATTTTTTTCAATTTTTGAAATCATAGAAACCTTTACTTTCTTGAGACTTGACCACCAACACCTAGACCAGCGCAATAGAAGGGTTTCACTGAAAATTACGCCATGTACTTTTTTATAATTTAATTGGATCAGTAAAATTGTATTAATTAATTAATCCCAAATTTTTTACCCCTGCATTACCTTGAGAATTTCTTAAAGCCCATACTTCAGCCACTGGAGACCCTTGGCGAAAATAATTTAATTTTAACCCATGATAGTGCTATTTCCCCGAAACCTTAACAACCGACCCTCTAGCAATTTCGTGAAAGTGCGTTTTCTCCCGTTTTAATATCCGGTTTCATTCTGTCCAAGTGTCTCAGGATTTACTTTCTTTCTTTCTTTCTCTTGTATATTTTAAGTCTTCCTTTTTTATTTTCTTCTGAAGAACGTTCACCTTAATGCAGAAATGGCAGGCAAAGCAAGTTGAGACGTCCAGACTGGAGTTTCGGAGAATATGCATACAAAGCAAAAGAAAAAAGATTCTTTCTAATCAAAAATAAAGTTCACTAGTATAATTAACTAATTATATGCTTAATTTATCATGCACGACAAATCGCGTGACAGCTATGTACTCTTCTCGCACATTTATGAAATCCGGTATTATTATTAAATTTTGTTCCTTTTTTAAATTTCTCTTCAAATTGACTTTAAGAACAAGGATAATTATTATAAAATTGCATAATGGCCAGAAATCTGAGGGGAAAATATTTAAAAAAAAATATATTAAAGGGATTAATTATTACTAATTATTCGAACAGCAGTTCCAAGAGTTAGAAAATAAGTTAAACTAACATCGATTTTACAATGTATAATTTTTTATTGTGTACTGGCGCACGTAAAACTACGTTTCGTGCCAGGAAAATAAGGTAAGGCAAGCTACTTCATCAAGAAACTTTTCTGCGTGTAAGCAACTCTATAATTTATTTCACAACTACAAAAGATCTACTTAAATTGACCTTCTACACTCCTATAAAATCAAATAACAAGTTCACATACTTTCTAAATTAAACTTTGATTGGCCAACTTTAATTTCAAAAATGCATGTAGTTGTGATTGGTAGATTCTTCGTATTGCAGATGTTTTTGGTAAAATTTCATGTTTGTTTGTTTGTTTTTTTCAGTTAAGTTAGGTACACTCGATTAATTTAATTTGCATTGAATCACTATTTTATTGAATTAAAAAAATAAATTAAAATAACAGAGGTATCAGCTTACTAAGTGCCGTAAGTAAAATATATTCAAAAATACTAATTCATAGGGTAATGGAAATAACAGAAGAAAATGTATTGGAAATCCAAAGTGGATTTATGCCTGGAAGATTATTGTGCGGAACAAACATTTAGCTGGAGGCAAATCACAAAAAAGTTTAAGAGTAAATAAAAAAGTTTTCTGTACATTTGTTGAAATAGGAAAAGTTTTTGACAAGTTGGATAGAAGTCCTGAAAGACTACGGAGTCAATGGATGACTCCTACAAGCAATGAAAACAATACATGCAGGTAGCAAAAAGAGTTTAAGGGTAAATGAGAAACTGAGTGACTGGTTTAATATCGAGTTTGATATAATGTGAGGTGTTTATAGAAGGGTTCGTTTTGTCTTCAATTATATTTCTTACATTCATGGACAAGTATCTAAGAGTGGCCCTCTTCGACGGAGGTGTAAATCTCGGGACAGTGAGTGTACGTGGACAAGCGTTGGCAGATGATAAGGTTGTTATTGCAGAGTCAATCGAAGGCTTGCAAAGAATATTGAGCCAGTTTAATACAAGTATGATGTTCTTCACACTTTTAAAAATAAAACAAAATTATAGTGTGTGAAGGAAAGGGTCAGAAAACAATATGCAATATTATCCTAAATGACGAGAGATTGGAACAAGCTGATATGCACATATATTTTGGCAGTCTATTCACTAATGATTTAAAGATAGCTGGAGAGATAGATATGCATCAGTTTGCTTGCAAACTTTTTTAAAAATAGTTTCAGAATTGCGCCGATAATCCAAAAGGTCCAAAATAGACTATTAGTTTATAGACAATTGTAAACTAATAGATTTTTTGCGAATCGATTTAATGGATACGCATTCGCACTTAATATATAAGTAACTTTGTACACTGGCAAAATAACGAAGTTCTGAAACATTCTTTAAAGAAATTACAGATAAATTTGACAGAAATCCCAGGGTGGCCGTTTTAATCATACAGACAAATTCCCGGTAATTTCCCGAGTAAAATTGAAATACTCGAAATGGGAATCTTGAATTTTAAACTTTAAAAGTTGAAGTTTACAAGTTATTGATTCCATCATTTTTTAATCAAATGCTCAATCAAAATAAAGACGTATAAAATGGAAGGTACTAACACTCTTCATGAAATGCAGATAAACTGCAATATCTTTTATTTTATCAATATCTTTTAACATCCTGCAAGCTAAAAAATATTTCCTTATAATCTTACAAATTCTTTCTTGACAATTTTGGAAATCTTTTTAAATTCTTTTAAATATTCTTTTAAAATAATTTTTCACAATGAAAAATCATTTTAAAAGGGGGGGGGGG
>NC_046663.1:84303595-84310791 GCF_010883055.1 Belonocnema kinseyi
CGTCAGGTTCAAGGTCATTGGAAGGTCAAATCGAGAGAAAACGGTAAAAAATCCAAAAAAATACGTTATAGGTTTTTGGAGTCGCTAATTACGAATCTGACACCAGGTTCGTAATCAGCGACCCCAAAAACCTAGAACATATTTTTTTAAAATTTTTTTACCGTTTTTTCTCGATTTGACCTTCAAATGACCTTCAAATGACCTTGAACCTGAAGCGATAGAGTTCAACGGATGCCAGATTCGTAATATACGTGATCGGAAATTGGATGAAAAAATGTAAAAAATGTCTAAGCATTTTTTTGAATGGATGTTGCAAAAAAAAGCGTATATATAGATGACAATTATTTTTCGGCCTGCTAGCCTTAAAAAATTGACTTGCTTACACTTCCATCTTTTAACAGAATTTCCTTACAACTAACCTCTTAAAAACTAACATCCATCCACACTTTATCTCTAATACCGCTCCCTCTTATAGGCTTGTCTTCCTCGCAACATCTCACCTCGCACGCATGTCTCTACATTTTCGCTTTGCGTCGCATTGCCAAACTCTGCCTCCTAGTGCCGCAAGTTTCACACTCCTCGACAATCGCCCTTTTTACGCACTTGTATCACAAATAGCTATTTCTACGCCAAGAACTTTGTCTCTATATCTGGTTCAAAAATAGCTTCGCTATAATTTCCGGTGATTTAAATATTTTATTTACTACATCTTTGCTTTAGTGGAGACATCGATGGCATACATTTTAATAAGAATATTTTGCAAATCTTTCGTTGGGTGTGTCAGCAGGCAAGGCTGGCCACTCGGCCAGGATCGTAATAACTGAAGTCAGCAGCGCGGCACATTGTCAATGGATCGCGTGACCTCTTAAGTGGCCAGTAGATAATTTCAATAATGAATCCCCGGGTCCCTTAAGGCCGATTTGTGAAATACTGCGAACGGTGAAACATAATATCCCGTGCACTTGACCTTCGAATTATCTAAGCATAACCTCCTCCCTGATTGGCCGTGAGAGCAGAGTCGTTTTTCCACGTGTGATTTTCCGAGTCTGGAATAAGAGAAGACTTTCTCCATTTCAACCATTATTCAAGGAAGGGGCGCAGTTACAATGCAATGCAAACGATTAAGTGGAAATGTAGTTAGTCAGTAGATGCACATCGCACATGCACGTCGCACATGCACATGGCACATGCACATCGTACATGCACTCCAGTTAAATGAAATCGCACACGGAATGAAATGTTCTTTTGATGTCGAAAACGTCGCCTGGAGCAATGTGGGTGGAAACTCGCGCGTTTGGCACGCCTCTGTGTATGAACACGAGCAAAATGCTCCGAGTGCGCACTCAAGATCAAGTGACCCAACTCTTCTATATCTATACAATGCATTATGACTACGAGCTATCTTGAATGCTTTTATTAACCCTGCCTGACAGCATCCTCCTATGCGGTCTGCGGCTTATGCACAAGCATCTGTCATCCAGATCGACACTCAGATATTGTTCCTAGAAAAAAGGAAATCTCCCTGAAGTAGCGAAGCACTTTGCATACTCATACACTTTGCGAAGGTTGTAAGTAACGGTCGGGAATGGACAAAACGGCGGAAACATCTCCAGAGCTAAGATTTTCCCGGAACGAAAGAAAAAAGTCCTGTCTAACGAGAAATGAAGAAATAACTTCACTGATTATATATTTATGCAATAATTCTGATAAGTTTACGAACATTACAAAAAAGCGATTCCTAACTCGATTTCACAGTGAAAGCTATATGGCTGCGTCTAATCGTCTCGAAATTTCCAGACGATTAGCCAAACTTATAAAAAAATATTTGAATACTCATCCCGAATTTCCGGGAAAATGGATATTCGCCTGCACTAAAAATTATTTTTATGCCCACCCAGAACATATGATTGGCACACCAGCAACCTATCTGCGATACAATCTTTTAAACTGACACACACAAATTATAGTTCTTTTTCATTTGGACTCATTGTAGACTTCACAGCCCAAAATGATCTCGAAACAGAGAAAATAGGATGATTTTTTACGAAAACAAGGGAATAAATTCTTTTAAATTAAATTAATGTAGCTATAATATAAAAGTCAATATAAAACGCTTTAAATTCCTAAGATTTGATTTGAATTACCGTCCAAAAAGATTAATTTTCGACAAAACAGTTGAACTTTCAAGGTAAAGTCAAATTTTTTAAACCCGTTGACTTTGTAACCCAAAAAGATGAATTTTCAATCAAACATTTCACTTTCAACTTAGAAAGATGAATTTTTAAGCAGATGATCGAATTTTCAAATAAAAAATATTAAACTTTAACCAAAACCAGCTGCATTATCATTCACATGGAAGGCAGTTGCTTTTTCGGTTAGAAAAGTAAAATTTTTAACAAAAAAGTTTTTTTTAACTAAGAAAGACGTCTTTTATACCAAACAAGATGCATTTTTAATCCAAAAAAATATATTCTCAACGCAAAGTATAATAGTGAGATTTCAATTAAATAGATTTTAATTTTGAACAAACTAATTAAATTTTAAACCTAAGAGATACATCTTTAACCAACAAAATTATTTTTTAACAAAATAGAGTAGACAAGCAAGTAGATATTTTTAAAACAAAACAAAAATTAACTCTCAACTTTGAAACTTTGAAACACGAAAAAATGAATTTTCAATAACACAGTTCGTTTTCAACAAAGAAGAATGAATTTTATGTTAAAAAAGATGACTTTTCTACCAAAAAGGATCAATTTTTAACTCCGAAAGACGAGTTTTTTATTTATAAAGATGAATATTTATTAATTACTTCAATTTTCAACCAAATTGTAATTTTTTCAACAACAAAATAATTAAATTAAAATTAACAGTTGGATTTTTAAGCAAAAGAGACATAATTTTAACGAAATAATTGAATTTCTAACCTATAATGATGAATTAGCAACCAAATGGGCAAATTTTCAATCAAAAAGATTAAACTTTAACCAAAACCAGTTGCATTTTTATCCCAGTGGTTGAATTTTTATGTTAAAAAACGAATACAAACCAAAATATAAAAGTTTATACTTCATCCAAAATCAATTTTACTTATTTTTAATTATTTTAATTATAAAATTAAAATTTAGTTCAAAAATTGCAATTGTAACCAAACAAGAAGTTTGCACCAACAGACATGAATTTTTAACGAAGAAAAGGAATTTTTAACGAAATAATTAAATTTTCAACTAAAGAGATGAATCTTCAACCAAGAAATTGAAATTTATACAAAAAAGTCACTTTCAACCAAGTAGTTGAGTTTTCAACCAAAAAAGATGAATTATGAAAAAATATATAATAGTTGATATTTCAACCAAAAAATATTTTAATTTTAAATAAAAACCGTTGAATTACACTGAAAAAAATGTTTTGAACCAAGTAAATGCATTTACTTGAATCCTATTTCTTTGCGGCAAGAAAATATTCTTCAACAATAATAATTTTTATTTAAACTGGACTGGTTATATTCTCTTGATTCAAATAAATATTTCTTACATTTGAGAAAATAGTTTTCTTGATTGAAAAGGTATAGATTCGTTGAAATCTGACAAGTCGTTCAAAGAAGTATTTATACTGTTTGAATTGATTAGCACGAATTTGAATTAATTAATTTTCCATACTTGAATGAAGTATTTAGGTTAATTTAAACCTTAGAAGTAATGATTTAATTCAAAATAATAATTACATTGAAAATATATTTATTTGCTACAAATAGTCTATGCATTGATACCAATGAAGCATTTATTTAGATGAAAAAGATATTGTGTTTAGAAGTTTAGATAAATATCTATCATTATTTTTTTAAATCAAACATTTATTAATTTGGCATAGTTTTTTCAATTAAATACTTCTTTAGATAAATAAATACGTTGTTTAATTCAATGCCCATATTTTTGAATTGAAGAAATATTTCTTTGGCATTTATGGTGAGAGTTAAATACGGCATTCAACCTTAAAATTTCCATGTGACGGCAACATCGTGGTTAATCGCTATGAACTTTACACTCGACAGACACAAGTTCGATTCCTGCTGGAGGTGGAATTTTCATAGAATTTTTTTGTTTCGGGTTCATCAAGATTTAAAATTATCTGATTCGTTTAAATTTAATATGTATAGTAGTAACAAAGTTAATTATAATTTAATCTGAAAGAATCCAGTTGTTCATTTAAGTAAATATGTACTACACACGGAGAAAAAAGTTCAGTAGCTCTCACCCATGAAAGGGTTAGAGCTACTAAACGGAATAGTAAATTATGGACGGGCCACTACGACAGTCGAATCTACTGAACGCGTCTTAGTTGCTGACGAGTAGATTCTACTACACACGCAGTCGCACGTACGATTCCTGTTCAGTAGAACATACTGAAGATGAGTGCGTTATACTGAACAAGAATCGTACATACGACTGCATGCGCAGTAGATGCTACTCTTCAGTGATTAGTAAAATCGCGCTTAAAATTATAAAAAAGAATTCTTAAAAATATATAATTACACATAATACATGACTTTTTCCAAGATATACATGCATCTACTTATGATTAATTGGTACATCGTAATTTTTAACGCTTAAATAACAATTAAAATTTTTCATGCAACAGGGGGGATTCGAACGCATAACCTACTGCACGCTAATCAACGAGCCTAACCATTCGCCTATCGAGACTAGTTGTCAGCAGCTTGAAAGACCAGGAATGGATTCTTAAGCACATAAAACTTAGAATTATATGGTCTGAAAATTCTAATTTTTCGGTTTACACCAAAAGTATGAAAATAAGACATTTTATATTACTAAATGTATTATTCACATTTATTTCAAAAATTTAATGTCTACATTTTCAAAAAACTTATTCATGTAAAAGTCACTTTTTCACGGTAAAATTAATTAAAAATAAAACTAAAATAAAAATCAAGGAAAACAAAAATTAAAAATAAAATTCACTGCAAATTAGAATGATATGGTCTGAAGATTCTAATTTTTTGATTTACACCAAAAGTATGAAAATAAGATATTTTATATTACTAAATACTAATTCATGTTTGTATGAAAAATGGAATGTTACACGCGATCGGCTGCCAGTCAGCGGATCAGAGTGGTTAAGCTTATAGTTTAACTCAGGAGCGTCAGAGGGTTATACAGTTGATTTTATTAAACAGATACCTCAGCGTTCTTACTCTTCTGTTCAGTAAAATCAACAGAACGCTGTTTAGTTTTTCTGAACCAACGAGTAGTTGCTATTACTCTAAATCAGCTTACTAAGCGCGAATAGTAGCATATACTCTACCAGTTCTCTCCGTGCAATTGAAGTATAAACTACTTTATTACACACGCGCATTGTTTAGGCCAAAGAAATGTATTTTTTTAATCAAAAGGATATTTTTTTGCATCAAATATTTAGAAATTTGACCTAAGGTAGTTTTTTGAGCCTATAAAATATATGCTTGACTTTAAAATATATTTCGTTCCATTAATTCACATTTCCTTATTTCAAAAAAATATTCATTTCCATTCATGGCATATTCATTTGGAACAATCAGTCATTCATTTAGTTTAAAATGTCTGCTTCTTTTCTTCAATTAATATTTCTTTCCTTCAAAGAAATATTCCCTCCAACCAATAAAGCAAAGACTCAATACCCGGACAGCACGTAAATACAGGCAGGTTAGCGCGCCATTTTTCATCCATAAAATCTGTGTTTGTAGAACTTTCTTGGAACTAATAGATTTGCTATGGATTCAATAAAGCGCCGAAGTGCCGCAGTACGCGGACAGCGATAAATGAATTCTGAAAAAAGAAAGATATCTTTTCTAACCAAAAAGATCAATTTTGAATCCAAAAGAACGAATTTTTTATCCAAAACAGTTGAATTTTTAATCAAATATTAGCATATTTAGGCAAAAGAAGTTAATTCTGAACCAACTATATAATAGTGGACTTTTAAACCAAAAATAGTTGGACAGTTGGATTTTTTAATATGGTTCTATTAATTCAATTTGCATTAAAGCAAAAACGAGAAAAAGAGGAATTTTCTTGAAGACTAATGAAAAAAGGGAATTCTTTTTTAAAAAACGGGGAAAAGATGGACTGTAGTGAACAAGTTTAAAGTCTAAGAATAAGTTGATACTCCCTAAATATATTTTTTTCAATCAGCTAAATCATACCGAGAGAAATAAAATTGCAGTTAAACTTTCGTCTCTTAAAGAGCTTAAGTCGTGACAGTTTATAAAATTTGACTCGCGTGCTGAGTTATTACAGATTGGGTAAAAATAGTTTGAACTACGGTGACGCAGATGAATGAGAAAATGATTAGATAGAAATGTGAGGTACTTTGGCACCTTATTCAAGAACAAAGAGATTAAGAGAAATATCTGGGAGAGGCCTATGTCCTTTCCATTCTCGTGTTCGACAGAACGATTTATCATGGTTCCGCTTGCACGCTCTGCTCCAGTACAGCCCTAAGGATGTTGATTAATATCCTCAGCCAAAGACACGCGCTGATAGGTGCGCTTGGAACTCAAGACACGCTGCCTGGGTGGTGCCTTTTGCCTATGGTGCCGCTTAATTATTCGCGCGATAGGCCTTCGCTTGGTACTTTACTCACCGCACTGGCACGTCGTTATCCGGTCCCACTGTAAAAAAAGTACTCCACCTAGACTAGCCATTTCCCCGTTTTTTAATCTGCCCGGATTTACGTGTACGTATACGCCTTCGCAAATGGACACCGCTCGCTGTGCACAGCGGATCTTATGCATCTCAAAACTATAAAAGAACCTTTTTCCATATATCACATCTCAATAACGCTAGTACCTTCCTCCGCGTAACCTTATCGTATTTGTCCATCAAGCTTACCTATTACACTCCTGCCCTTTATTTCCCACTCTTGTTATCACCCCAAACCATCCCGTTATGGTAGTACTAAAACGCTTTTCGAGCTACAGGGCAAAAGTTTATATTTCCAGAAAAAGAAAATTCGTATTTTTTTGAAATTCAAATATTAAGTTATGCCACCGGGCACTTCAAAATGCCATTTAGTTATTGTGGAAAAAGTTAGGATTTTAGAAAAATTGAACTCATAATTCAGAATTTTATCGAAAGATACCATGGTTTTTAGGGTTTGAAGAGGATTGCCTACGAAATAAAACCATACTAATTAATTTT
>NC_046663.1:84310801-84316944 GCF_010883055.1 Belonocnema kinseyi
CCCCCGTAAAAATTAGTTACAGTAGACTCTTCAACAGTACCTGTTCTCGGGGCTGTAGGGAAAGCGAACAGGAAGTTTGAGATAAACTTCTCTCCTGCGTCAAGCCGCGTTCGGCGCAGTAGGCGTAGTCGGCCGCATATGCGTGTGCATGAGATGAGACAAGGAATGGGGGCAAGCGAACGAAGGAGAAATCGGAAAACGAGAAGTATCGTAGAGTCTACTGTGTTTGATTTTTATGTCTTGTTTGGGGCTCGGTGGTGGGGGGCGACAAGAATGGGTTAAAAAAAGGTGTAAGTATGGTTTTATTTTATACACACTCCTCTTCAATCGCTAAAAAATTTCGCACGTTTCGATTAAACCCTGAAATTGGAGTTCAATTTTTCGAAAATCCAAAACTTCCTCATTTTAATTAAATGGGATTTTTAAGTTTCCGGTGGAGCGTCTTCATGTTTGAATTTAACCAAAAAATTACGGATTAACTTTCTCCGAAAATAAAAACTGGAGGGGGGGGGAGGACTTGCCCACTAAAGTGAGAACAAAATTTTAGAATGCATTTTTGGACCACCATAATCCATATGCTCCTATATTCCACCGCCACACCCCCTCTAATATTTAATATACCCCTTCCTATCCTAAACACCTCGAAATTTTCTCCAGGGAGGCAATTATGAACATTTTTTAATTTCACTTCCACGTTCTCGAAATTCACATCAGGTGTCTTTTTTTATTGTATATTTCAATTTACACAACAATTCGTAGCGTATTAGGGCATTAATTAAGTTTTTTAATTATCCTCCCATACTTTTCCTAGTTTTTCATTCTTCCCCTCCCTTTACGGCAGGGTTCTTCAGTGAGGGGAAATTTGGTCTTAAATACTCGTTTGCAAGATGTATCGATTCTACTACTACGCCGCCTCATTCAGCAAGGAAAAATTCCGTCTCACTCTTACATCTGAGTAAAGGGTCGTGGTGGTGGAAGCGAGACATGTAGAAAATGAGTATTTGCGGCCGAATTTCCTCTCGCTTAAGAACCCTGCTTTACGCCTCCCCTCGTCCCATTCCCCTACTTATCCCCTCTTCTAACCCCCCCCCCCTTTTCCCACCTAGCTTCCCTATTTGGGTAGAGATTCATGGGTCTTCAAATTTCAGGTCATTTTTAGGTTTTTCCGGATCAAATTAGGTTTTAGTTGATAATTTCCAAGGGTTTTTTATACTACTTTTTACGTCCGAACTCAACGCAATAAATGTAATGAATTACGCAACTGTTCCAATTTCGAAATTAAATACAAAAGTGAAATATAATCAATTTTTCAATAATCAATAATATTAATTTATAATTTTTCCTGATTTTTTTCAGCGACTAATATATTCATTAGTTCAAATTAAGAGAGGAGTTGTTACGTCTAGAGTTGAAAAAATGACAACCCCATTAGATGAAGCTTTATCTTAAATACCGCAATTACATGAATTTTACAACTAAAGTACGCTAGAAATCATATTTAAGTGCGGTTTCGGTTACGGTCCTAAATGGCCTTCACTCAAATCGCACACAACATTCGCTCACTTCGAACATAAACAGACAGGGCTGTATGAATCATATCGGTTGGATTTGGACGCATGACGCAACCAGATGCAACTCAGGCGTTAAGAGTGGGGCCCTCAATTTGTTTGTCCCGCTTGAATGAGCCTCGCCTCTTTTGGTTTAATGGTTCCTGAATCACCGAATTCCGAGGACAGAAATTCTAGGAACGACTTAAATGGGAGTTACTTATATGAGACTCGCAGTGCAATTCATTTTTAAGCCAGATAGTTAAATTTTCAAACAAAGTGGGTTAAAAGTGGTTGAATTTCAAAGAAATTTCTAACTGCGTCCTCTGACTTTAGAAGAGTTTCTCATGGATTATTTTTTCAGCATGCCCCATTCAATAAACAATCAAAATAATGTATGCTGACTAAAAATCACAGATGTCTCGCAATATAATTATGTTGACTTATAATTAGAGTTTTTAATCATAACTGATCTTACTATCAAAAAAAATGTGCTAACTAGAACTAGCGCAAATAAAATAGCGGACTTTTTTTGAAATAGTCATAATCTTCTTAGAATCAACAAACGTTCAAAATCGAAGACCAATTTTGGATTACTGTACGTAATACATAACGAAGGAATAACTTTTCCAATTTCCGATTAGTTTAGAGATTATAAGACAAATTTTTTTTAAACGTTCTAATTTTAAAACATCCAGGTTTTATAACAGAATTCTAGGTCATTTTTAGAATTTTCAAGGCTTTTTGAGATTTAAAAAATTTCAGGTAATTTTCAGAATTCCAGGTTATTTTAATATACATTATTTTAAACTTTTAACGTTTAAATTACTATAATTAGGGTGATCCAAATTTATACCTTATGAAATTTTAATTGATTTTAGTCCCAATTTTAGCCCCAGGGCCCTTGAAATTAACTTCATATTTTAATATGGGAAAAACTCAGTTTTCGAAAAAACGTAAAAACAATCTGTAAATTACTTTTTTCCAATTATAATAATTATAATAATTTCCTCTCAACATTTTTTTAACTCCCAAAATGCTCCTGTATTGTACCCGAAAAATGCCCCAAAATATGCAAAATAGCAATCTTATGTAAAATTCATGCTGAAGACGGTATTTTTTCAACATAATTTTTGTTTATTCGATAAGTGACAAGTTTCTAAGTATTGTTTAATAATTTTCATTTGTTTGAACAATTAATATTTGTTTACGACATTTTTTCCCAGTAAATTGTGCAAAGTTATTTTTTTTATAAATCATATAGTTGAAGAATGTCAAAAATAATATTTGTTGTTAAGCATATTTTAAAATTTATTAATCGATTTCTATTTGCATCATTTTTTAACCAAATCGTAAAAAGTTAGTATTTTCTGGAATTAATGACACAATTAACGAATTTTAAGAGTGTTGTTTGTTGTGAAAGGCAGTTTTAAATTATTTGAACAATTAATGAAACTTTCTCCTTTTCATAAGATTGAGAAAATTCTAGTTTTTTTCGAATCTCTCATACTATGATGCTTATTATAATCAGTATAATAATCAGTATTTTGCTATCTCAACGGAATCGAGTTGAAAAAATAAATACCCATAACGTAATTGAAAAAATATTGATTGGAAAACTGATTATTGTTAAACAAAATTAAGATAAGAGTTCTGACCTAAAAAATACTGAATAATAAACGGCATAGTGCACAATAATCGAAAAAACTTATGGAATTACTTGCAGTCTGTCTGGGACTTTGTGCAATAACAGCTCACTATTTTTTACTTTTCAAATTTATAAATATTCGTTTGAACTGAATTCCAAAATATGCACATCTTTTCTACAATTCATCGTGGATTCAATTTGGTTGCTTTGTCAATTTTCTTATATTAAATACAAAACTTTTTCCCCAGACTATTATCGAGAATTACAGGACTCGATTGCATTTAGTGTTGAAAAGTTGTAAAAGTTCTAAATCTTTGACTAAAGGTCATTCATTTCAAGACACTTTTTCACAAGACAAATTGTCCTAATCAAGCAAGGGTAAACGGAAGGTGGGTATTTCGAACTGAGGTAAAGATTTCGTGAAAGTTTACCTCATCTTGGAGTAATCAGCCTTCGAGTAATCAGCGTGCTTGAACGATTACCTGCAATTTTTCATGCGCCCTGTTTTTTCTGTGAAGCTGCTACAAATATTGTCATTAATTTTTCCGCAAATTCTTGTTTTTGTGGGTAGTTCGGACGTCCGCGAAGTGAGGGTGGGAATGTAATGCGGCAGCGCTAAAGGCGGAAGAGTGAGTTTCTAACGGAACGTTAATAGAGGTAAACGCACACGGACGAATCCGATGTGCTCTAGGGCCTAGGCCTTGGTTATGTGAGGCCAGCAGAGATTAGTGATAAACCTTTAAGTCATGCGTGCATTGTGCGTCGGACGACAGTACAGTAAGCCGATGCTGCCATTTGCCGGGCCGCGGCCGCTGGCGGCGCCTTTTATAACTGACTGTAAATAGTGTATGTATAAACATATCAGGCGCGTGGGCGGCTTCTCATGGATTCCAAGTATCGCCTCCACTTTTTTTGGACTCCCTTCATTCCGGCCTCCACATCCATTCAAATATGCTCCCTCTTTGCACCATGCCCATACCACATTTACCGTCTCTATTTTAACGTTCCTATTGTACTACTGTTTTCAATATCAACGTAATTAACTTTGATAAGTAAATACTCCCTTGAGGTGATACCGAATGTTTTATTCTTTGATAAATATAAGTTTTAAAATGAGACAAAAAAATTAATTTTTTCATAGCTTGTGATAATAAATGTCTAATGTTTTTATAATTAGTGACAGCTCTCAACGTAGTTCGCGCTTCAGAGTGAAATGACCATAAGTCTACAAACAATGTATCACAAGAGATTAGAAAAAATAGAGGGCGGCCAGTTGAATACAAAAATTCAGTTTCAAAATTCCCTTACTTTTCCCTGAGAATTTTTTCATTTTTCCGAACAATCGAAATATATTGTATTTTCACAAAATAGTTGAATTATCAAAAAAAAAATATTTCGTGCCAAAGGAGATGAATGTTCAACTCAAAAAGACGAATTTTCAACAAGAAAGAATTTCTATTTTACCAAATAGTTTAATTTTTAACCAAATAGTTCAATTATCAACCTAAAATGATGAAATTCAAGCTAATAGTCGAATTTTCAAATCAAAAAAGATTTACATTCAAACAAAAACAGTTAACGAAATAGTGGACGAATTAAATAAGGATGAATTTTTTAAAAGGCAGCTAAATTAATAATTTAAAAGGGCGAATTTTCCATCCAAAAATGCGAAAGCTCAACATAAGACTTAAATTTTCGATAAAAAAAATTAATTTGTAACAAACAAGTAGAATTTTCAACCTACATTTTGTTTTCTACTAAACAATTGAATTTTTAATTGAAGAAAATGAATTTTCATAAAAAAAATGAAGAGTTCAATTATCAGTTAAAGAAATTAATTTTTACAGAAAAATGACGTATTTTCCAAAAAGAAGTTTAATTTTTACTAGGGGTGTTAGTTGAAGTTTGCAGGTTTTACTCATAGATGTCGCTAGAGATATGTATACATTTCGATTAGAGCATGTGAGACATGGTTTCGTCAATTTAAAAGTGGAGATTTTGATTTAACAGACAATGAACATCCTGGTGCAGCGAAAAAGTTTGACGACGCGGAATTGCAGGCGTTATTGGATGAAGACCAAACCCAATTGACACAACAATTGGCACAAACACTAAATGTGACCCGAGGAGGAATTTTCCAAAGTTGAAAAGCCATGGGAAAAATTCAAAAGTATGGAAAATGGGTACCACACCAACTGAACGATAGACAAATGGAAAATCGAAAAACCATTTGTGAAATGCTGCTTGAACGGTTGGAAAGGAAATCTTTTCTGCATCGAATTGTCACGAGAGACAAAAAATGTATTTATTTCGAGAACCCAAAGCTGAAAAAAACATGGCGTTCACCTGGTGAGGTCGGCCCATCGACTCCAACGCCAAATCGCTTTGGCCGTAAGACAATGCTCTTGTATTTTGTGGGACCACTGTGGTGTGGTGTACTTCGAATTATTAAAACCTGGTGAGACGGCGAATACCTATAGCTAGCGACAACAAATTATCAATTTGAATCATGCGTTGATCGAAAAACGGCCAGAATGGGCCCGAAGACATGGCAAAGTTATCCTACAACATGACAACGCACCGTCTCATACCCAGTGATCCCAGATCTGAAACGAGACGTGGTCCAATGCTATGACACGTCTATGCCCGTGTGAATATGGTAGGAGACGATATAAATGCCTGGGTTGCGCGCGCAACCCATTTCTCCTCTTCTGAATTTGAAAACTCGAAGGTGCACGATTGCCGGTCGGAACACTTCGGCGGTTCTATTTATATCCCTATCTGCTTTGAAATAAAATGAAGAGATTGGGATTTTAATATTTTCAAATTTCGATGTTGGGCTGGCTATTCTCATGATTTGAATACATCGCGCGCCTCTTTATATGCGTGTATTTTGAGGTTACGTTACTTCAAATATAAAATATAAATTATATAAATATTAATACTAT
>NC_046663.1:84317044-84325541 GCF_010883055.1 Belonocnema kinseyi
AATATTAAAATCCCAATCTCTTCATTTTATTTCAAAGCAGATAGAGATATAAATAGAACCGCCGAAGTGTTCCGACCGGCAATCGTGCACCTTCGAGTTTTCCGACTTTCGCAGTCTCACTTTCATCGCCATGCTTTACTAAAGAACTTCAAACTTGAGCGATTAATAAACGCATGAACTTTCCCGAAGATTGTTATTTTTGAAAATAAAATAAGAAAGTTTCCTGGTTGAGAACTGACACTTTCTGTGTTCAGAAGAAATGATCTCTGTCTTCTCCTAGACCTTGACAAATTTGCATTAAGAAGAATTTGTCGGAAATTTTAATAAAGATGGCGAAAACGCACCAGTGTGAGGAAGACAGCTAGCCGGTCACTCGTAAGGTTATCTGCTTCCAGGTTACAAGAAGTATTAGCGTCTCGTCATGTACTCAGTTAGTTGCCTGTCCACACGGCATATTTCCAAGCCTTAGATAGGTGTGTAAATGCAGCCTTTTGCGTGGGGATTCCGTTATGGAAACTTTCATTTTCATTTTTCCTTTCTGCAATTTCCAACTTTTAATGTGTGCTTTCAACTGTCATCGTGAAAACGTTTCTTACACGACATCGTGAGAGTAAGAAGTAAACAATGTGGGAGAACAGGAAAGTAAATACATTATAAGAAATTTGAAAAAAAATCGAGACCTTGCTCTAAGAAATGACGCGAAGAAATATTATGCTGCACAGTCAAAAATGTTAATTTTCTAAGAAAAGATATGAATTTGAGGATGAATTTTTAACGAAAGAGTTGAGTTCTCAAGCTGAAAAGTCTAATATTTTTTTAACAGTCTACTTTTAAACCCAAAGAGATCAATGATGATCAATTTTAAAGAAAATATTTGAATTTACAACAACGAACTTAATTATCAAACAAACAGTTGCATTTAGAAAAAAATTGTTAAACTTTAAAGAAAAAAAGACGAATTTTCAACAAAAAAGTTGAATTTTCGAATCAAATAGTAGATGAATTTAGAAACAAAAAAAGATTAAGTTTCTACCAAAAAAGATTCATTTCCACCCAATATTGGAATTTTCCATCTGAAAATATGAATTCTCGTCCAAATGGTTGAATTTTCTAACAAAAAAGATGTAACTTCAACCAAAAATAGTTGTATTTTCAAGCAAATAGTTGACGAATTAAATAAATATTGAATTTTGACCTGGAAAGTTATAATTACTTGGAAACAAGATAAATATATAGAGAATGTTGTTGAAATTATATGAAATCTGATGAAAAGTGAAGAAGACTTTGTGAGTTGACTGCTTCCTTAATTGCTGCCTGATCTCGATGACCCAACGAATAATTTCGCGCCTGGCGGAGAGCCAGCCTCTTAGAACCGGATTAAATCGTCTTAAAGTGCACACTGCTCGAAGAAGACTTTCTTTAATGAAGAGAGACACCTGGTGGCGTATGGACTGACGGAATACATGCGTTACAAACGCGTTGCTGATTCCTGCACAAGGGTCTGCAGTCTGCACATCGTCAGTTACCTTTCTTACTATCACCTGAGACATGTACCTGTCGTCTATCGGTTTTCCTTCTTCGCGACTCGATCCACGTCTTTGGAAGTGGTAGCTACAACGTTTTGTAAAATAATTAAATAGAGCAAATGCATCATTATAAAATTGAAAGTTTACACACAAGTACACCATGATACAATTTCTCAAATGAAAAAAAAGGTGCTCGACCAAATGAGATTTACAATAATTAGGGACTTTGAAACCTTAATTCGGGTCGGTGCATTAATACCGTAGATTTTTTTCTCAAATTTTGAGTCTGGTCAAATCTCACTCTTTCTTACTAATTAACAAAGTAGTTCAACTTTCAACCAAATATGGAATTTTTAACGAAAAACTATGAATTTTTAACAAAATAGTTGAATCCTCAACTAAAACAAAGAGTTGAAGTTTCAACGAAAAAAAAGTGAATTTTCAACCAAATAGGTGAATTTTCAAGCAAGAAGATTAATATTCTACCAAAAAAGACGGAAGAATTTTCAACGAAATACAAGAATTTTGAGCCAAATAGTTGAATTCTCAACTAAAAAATATCAACTTTTACCCAAAAATGGAATAGTTAAATTTTCAGATAAAATGATTATTTTAATCTCACTAATTTTTTAACGAAAAAACAAAAGTTTTAACAAGAAGGTTCAATTTTCAACAAAAGAAATAAATCATCAACAAACAAATTATTTTTTAAGAAAGTATTCTAACATGTAACTATATAGTGGATTATTATAGAAAAAAAATTATTTCCAACAAAACTATTGCATTTGCAACCAAATCATTACACTTTTAAACAAGAAGAGACGAATTTTTGAGAAAATATTTGTATTTCAACCAAATAGTTGAATTTTTAAGCAGCAAAATATTTTGCAGTCAATACAAAAAAATCATCTAAAATAATGAAATTTTCAGCCCAAAAACGACCATTCTACAAACAGATGGATTTTTAACCAAATAGTTGAATTTTTAACCAAAAAGATAAATTGTCAACTAAAAAGGATCCATTCATAATCAATTATGGAATGTTCAAATTTTCAGTCAAAAATTTAATTTTCCTCCAAAAAAGCGAATTTTAAGCAAAATAGTTAAATTTGTAAAAGCTGAATTATCAACGAAAAATTATTTTCAACTAATCCGTTGAATTTAAAACCAAATCGTTAAACTTTCAAACAAAAGAGACGAATTTGCACCAAATTCATTTAGCAAAAATTGTTTCATTTATTTCAACCATAGAAAATAGTACATTGTGATACGCATGCGAAAAAGCCCACTTCACAACCATCAAGGATGTCCGCTTTTTCGCACTAGTTTCACATCCTTCTTTTCATCAGAAATGCGGAAAAAGTCCTTTTGGAGTCAAGGACATACATGTATGCAAAGAAAAGCATAACTTAAACCGGTTTTGAATAAAAATATTTATTTATGAAGAGAGCAAGCTTTTTTATATCGCAAAGTGTTATTTCCTATTTACAACACCAATAAATATATTCCTTTCACTCATTTTTTAAATAATTTTCTTTATAAAATGTTACTTTTCTTACTTGAAAAAGTATGCGAAAAAGGTAACTAGTGTGTCAAAAGAAAACTATAGTAGATGTACGCATGCGCAGTACTTTTTTTTTGTACATACCTTACTAAAAAATGTAACTTTTGGAATACCTTTCAGTACGAAAAGCAGGACTTTTTGTGCATGTGTTATATAAATTTATATTCACTTAACTCCCGGTATAAATACGGTTTCGGGCATGGCTTGCAGCGACTTTGATCCTAAATTGGGGGAATTTGAACGCAAACAGGCGGGATTGCATAAATTATTTCTGTTGGATTTCGACGCATGCTAACAGCTGCCTTCATGCTGTTTGTCACGCTTTACTGAGCACTGTCTCCCGATTGGACCCGCGGCTCTTCTCATAATGAAACAGTCCAATACATCAATTCTAGGAATATCGTTAACTGGGGGTTCTTCTATCGGGAGTTAACCCTCGAAGTGCATGCCGGTTGTTTCACATACGTAAACATGTTTGAGCTCTCAAAAACATTACTTAATTTGAAAAAATTGAGTATCTGTCGTTATCTACCTTTAACTGAGATCACTAACTGTAAGTAAAGTATGTTAGTATAGTTTGTCAAGCGTTAGTATACGGACAGCAACTGCCCAAAGTAGACGTTCGAAAAACCGCGAGTGTCAGGCACAAGCCATGCAGTGAGTGTAAAAGTGCTTTTGGAGCAAATTTTGGGATTGTATTATTATACATAGTTGATGTTCTTTTAACGTAAGTACATTATCGAAAGTAAAGAAAAAGGATTATTTTTATTATTTAACACTTTTTTGCGTTGCAGATGACCTTCGACCACGCTCTTGCCTGGCCCCAATTGTGCAGCCAACACCGCGTGGGCATATGCAACGCATGTGCGTGCGTCGAATAGGTTCACTACTGTTTTTTTTATAATTAATACTTTTTTTACTTCCTTTCTTAATTTTTTTTGTATTTATCATAATTTTAATGATTTTGTTTGGAAATAAATGAACAAAAATGGCTAAGAATTGATGTGTCACTTTACCCTAAAAATTTACACTTCATACCTGCAAATAAATATCTTTTTTTAAAACACCACTATTGTATCATTTTTTTCTAAAAGCATTGTATTTCAAGAGTACAATTCCAAATTGTTAGCTGAAAATATTAAAAATGACACAAGATACGATTTGTTAAGTAAAAAAATCCATTTTTTTCGGGTTTTTTTCTTTCAACATTTTTTTTCGCATAATTAAAATAAATAATTAAAATACCCACTGTATACTAAAAAAAGATATATTGAACTATATCGGATTAAATTTTTGTATCAAAATATTCAATAGGGGATATGAGTGTATCATCGTTCGAAGTCGCTCGGGTGACGCATACCCGCGATGCACCTAATGATCGGTTTACCAACGATCCACTTTAAGGGTTAAGTGTATTTAATTAGTGAAATATTGTACTGCTACTTTATTATTTGAGATAAAATTCAATTACATAAAGCATGACTAAAATATAATTTGTTTGCAAGTTCTGAAATATTTCGATTAAAAATAATGTTTTTTATTTTATATTACATATGTAACATTATTTTAATTCTTAAAATCATAGAAAAACTATTTTTTCAGTCGTCTGATTTTTTGCACAACTACTTTCAAGCTGGACGAAATAGAAGATCCATTAACTTAAAATTATTTGTGCAGTAAGTGACAGTAGGTTCTATAGGATCGCTCATAATAATCGAAGACGTGACAGACTCCCGTGGGATATGGGTCAGTCCTGGGTGTGATATCCCGCAGAAGACGCGACAGACAACTTTCGCGTTTGTGCAAAGAGTGGGAGGATCACGACCCCCGAGGACACTCACATCACGGAAATAATAACCATCCATTACCCTAACCGTGATTAGGAGTTAGGACATAGTTATTTTCAACGGCGTATAGATGCTTTGCTATTAATACGGGACTGTCAACTGCGGCACTCGGTCGCGTTACGAGTCGACCTTTTAACCCAAGTGCATCGTCGTAATTGGAAAATTGAACAGACAATAGTTTTTTCTCGCTTTATGGGATTCAGGAATAATAAATTTATCAGTTTAAAACTATGCAGACTATGAAATATGAAAAAATTCCAGGATGTCTAGTGAAATTTCGTTTTCATATTCCCGGCCAATTCTCGATGTTTTGTAAAACACAACTTGCTATTATTCAGCCGTTTGTTAATAAAAATTATTGAAATTTGTATGGTGTATTCTCAATATATAAGCGATGACTATAAACAACGCACTTTGTTTGAAAAGCGAATATATTTGTTTTTATTCAATAGAAAATTTATTCCGAAAGAAAACCACGTTTCGCCAACGTCGACCAGTGGGACGGTCATCGAAAAAATATTAGTTGAAATAACATGTCGCGAGAAAGTTGTTCACTAGACTTTGAGAAAGTTTTTCTGAAAATTTGAAGAAAATTGGTCAAAAATGGTAGAAATGGCAGCGAGTTTTATTCAAAACACTCTGCCGCTGGAGCGTTTTGTTGTTCTTTGCCGCTACTGCTTTATGGCTGAGAAACAAAGGCCGATAAGCGGAGCACTGCAGCGGCAGCGTGTGCTGACTTCAACTCGCTGCCATTTCCACAATTTTCAAACGATTTTCTTCAAATTATCAGGAAAACTTTCTTAATGTCTATTGAACAACTTTCTCGCGACAAGTTATTTCAACTAAGATTTTTTCGATGACCGTCCCACTGGTCGAAGTTGGCGAAATGTGGTTTTCTTTCAGTCATCGCTTATATATTGAGAATACACCATACAAATTTCAATAATTTTTATTAACAAACGGTTGAATAATCGCAAGTTGTGTTTTAGAAAACATATATTTTTAATCGGAAAATTCTCTAAGTTTTTATTGTTTAACTTGAGTAATAATTGTCGAATGATAAAGTTTCATTAGAAAAATTTGTCGACTATGTCAAGCTGAAGACGAAAGTATATTTTGTTTTACGTTTCGCCCACTTTTTTTTATCGACATATTTTCCCGGTATTTTCTACGGAGTTTCGAGCGATTATCGAGTTGTTGCATCCGTCAGCTGAATTGTACATTCAGTATAATTTTGTTTCATAAAAGTGCAAGTATTTAGTTGAAATATAATCCATTTAAGTTAATGATTCTAATATTTTGCTGAAAATGTGCTTTTTTGGTTAAATTTAACTGGTTTTGATTAAAAATTAATTTTTGTGTTGATATATCAACTATTACATTTTGGTTGAAAATTAATCTTTTTAGGTTCAAAATTCAATATACTTAGTTGAAAGTGAAACCATTTTCTGAAAAATTAATTTTTTCGTTAAAGATTCATGATTTTAATAGAAAATAATTACATTTGGTCTAAATTTAACTATTCCATTTTTTGTTAATAACTGACCCTTTTCAGTATCATAATTAAACTATTTAGTTGAACAATTATGTAATTTGTTGAAAATTCGTCTTTTTGGTATCAAATGAATCTCCGTTTTTTAAAATTCGACTAATTGATTAATAATGTATGTGTTTTGTTGATAATTCGTCTTTTTTAGTAGAAAATTAATCTTGTCGTTTGAAAATTCATATTTTGGAATTCATTTAATATTTGTTATAAATTTCAAAGGGTTTTTTACATTAAAAGGGGGGGGGGGGCAACGCGGTCCAAAGTTATAGAAAAAAAATTTACGTAATTCATGCGCGGCGCCGAAGAGGACCGATTTAGGAGAAGCTTTAAAGAAAATACCTTTGAATGAAAAGACGGTTATTATTTCTAAACTAAAATTTAAAATAACACAGGACGAAAACTTGAGACACGAAAGATATAAAAATGTTGCTGATTTTTCCTTGAATTCTGCCGAGATGCAAATTTAGAAAAAATAAGTTTTAAATATTAAACAATGTTTTATACTTGAACAATGAATTTATAAAAGATTTTACAACAATTTTATTATTTATACTACATACCAAGGAAGACGAATGCTCAATAAAACAGTATAATTCTCGACCCAAAAATATGCCTCTTCAACGAAATTAATTCAGTTCGTATTTAAGTAAAAAAAAAAAATAAGACAAAAGTAGGTTTCTTGAAAATAGTGAAAAAAGGAGAATTCAAAAAAAGGGTAAAGAGAGTAATAGGGGAAAAATGTTAATTCTGATATTAAATAGCATTTTCATAATATAGATTACTATAGACATTTCATACATATATTAATTAAACTTTTTACCTCAAATATAAGAAGAAATGAATTAAAATAAATAAACTAGTCTTTTCGCTGAAAAAGTGAAAACTGGGGTTTCGAGGAAACCAAATTTTGTAAAACGAATAGAAACTGCTCAACAAAATAATTATATTGACCGCAACTTTTTTTTTTAGAAAAAAGTTCAGAAGACACTTTAAGCTTTGCAAGAGACTTTGAAAACAGAATTATGATCATAATTTAATTCCGAGGGAAAATTCCTCCATACAACCCGGAAAAGAAACTTGGGTCCTGGGAACTTTTCTTAGGGAGTGACTGAAGCAACGCATAGTTGCAGGAGGAAGGAAAATAAGGACGGGCGAGGAGCAAGACGATCGTTCGATAAGCTTTAGTGATCGATCTTGAGTGATCTCAAGAGACAGGAGTGAGATACGACCTTTGCGAGGTTTTCCGCGAACGAACATATCAAAGTACGAACAACAGTGTACCTAGCTGGCCACCTATCTGCCTATCTGAATCAGATACTGTCTTCGATAAGTAGACGAACCTACTTACCATAGAGCATATCTTGTAACTTGTTTACTATAACTACATCAACTCTAAAAAATAAGAAAAAGAAGAGCAACTCATGAGCTCTTATCATTGTGACGCTTAAAGACAGATAAATCCAATATGACATTCAATCAGGGTGGCCACAGCTTAATTTACTTGCAAAAATTAGTTAAAGGAGACGCTGCACCTACCAAAAGGGTTTTGTAACCCACTAAGAGGTTGAATAAGTCTTTCAAATCTCCCCGGCCTATACTTTCCCTCCCCTACTCCTCGTCCGTTCACCTACTTCCCCTTCCTTCCCCCGATTCCCCTAGTCATCCGTTTACCTGTTTCCTTTCCTTCCCCTGATTCCCGTCCTCAAAACTTGACCGAACCTTCCTTCTACTTGCCCCCTTTCCCCTAATATTTCTCCTCTCCCGTATTTAATTCTTCCTCATCTACTTCCCTTAATACCACTTCAATCCCCTCCCTTCCCATATATTCCTTCTCCTACTTCCCCTCATCATTCTTCGCCTAGTCCCTTACCCCTCATTTCCCTACTTCCAAACTTAATATGACTAATGTTCTTTTGAATTAAACATAATTTAAAACAATTATATTCATAACACTTTTAAAATAATTCAAGTTTAATTCAAACGAATTCAAATGAATTGGAATAAAGGACAG
>NC_046663.1:84325551-84326726 GCF_010883055.1 Belonocnema kinseyi
CGGGTTTTCTATAGCCCACTGAATTGCGCCACAAAGGCGCTCAAATGCGCCACCGATAAAAATTGATTCGCCATAAAGAAAAAATTTTGCGCCACATTAATAACCGAGTTATCAGATATCAAAATGTGGGAGGGGAGAGCTGGCGTCATTTTTCTAAACTAATAACATTTTTTCAAATTCATCATTCACATCTTTCATAATTTCAAATGCGCTCAAATATTACACCACTACAAAAACACGACTACAAAATTTTGCGCTAGCTAGATAACAAAAATATCATATTTTGGAGGGAAGGGGGAGGGGAAGTGTAACACAGGTGTTAAATCCTTAACAGTAATGTTCAATATAAAGTTGAGGACATCAATTCATTCGTCTTCAAATGCGCTCATATGTGCCATACATTTTTTTTAATTTTGAAAATTGCCCAAGATATGGAGGTAAGAAAATTTTATGAAGCGATGACCAACAAAATCAAAAGTTGTTAATACACATTGGTGAAGGGAGTTTCATATGGGATTTCAAATGCGCTCATATGCGCCATCAAATTTGTTTGAACATCTCTAAAGATCTTCAAGATACCCTAAAATTTTCAAAAATCCGTCGAATCCTTTTGAATCCTTTCAAATTTTTGACATTTATTAAAAATTCCATGGAATCTTTTAAAATGCGCTAAAAATCTAAGATATTTCAATTCCTTGCAAATATTTTAAAATATCTTGAAATTTTATGAAGTCCGTGAAAATTCCTTTTAATTTTTAAAAATAACCGAAGGCCTTTAAAATCGGTTGAAATGATTGAAATCTATAAAAAATTTCTTGAAATATTTTTAAATACTCCAAAACATATGAAAAGATTCAAGAAAAGTCAGAAAGAGATATAAGTGAAACCAGTATGAGCTGAATATGGGGAAAAAGTGAGTTATAAAGAAAAATCCTGCAATATTTTTTAATGAGGGGCAAATTTAAAAACAAGTTTTATAATCAGTCTTTCTATCACTTCCTTGTTATTTTCAAATTGAAAGATTAAAAAATATGTTTTGCACATGTCCGCTGAAAGATTATCATTTTTTACAGTATTACGAGGGTAGTTCAATAAGTCCTTAGAATGACCAACAAATGGCGCGCGAATCGCTCCAAATCATCTGTTTTCAGTCAGCACCACTCCCGACTAGATAT
>NC_046663.1:84326826-84348103 GCF_010883055.1 Belonocnema kinseyi
AAGCGATTGACCAAGTGTATAGAGCTCCAAGGAGATTATGTTGAAAAATAAAAAAAAATTTACCCACAAAAAATTGTTTTTATACTTCATTCTAAGGACTTAGTGAACTACCCTCGTACATAGCTTTCACTATTCTTTAGATAGCTCTGTCGATTCATCAAACCTTATTTCCGTCGCAAATATATTTTACGTTATTTTATAAGCAATGTCATTCGGTACGGTGTGAATAAATTTTTGAAAGATTAGGCTTAAGTTTCAAAGTATTTCTTTTTTAGGTGCAAGCATAAACAAGTAAGTGCTACCAAACAAAGAACTTTAAACTAAGCAAGTTTCAACTACAGTATTTCAACTATCAATAAAGTTATTGATAGCTATTTTATATGTGATAGTTCGTATCAAAGCATGTCGTGGTTGGATGTTAAATACATACGACACAGTTTGTATTTTGTACAATTTTTATAACATACATATTGCAAAATAATCACTGTATAAATAGAAAAATGTCTTCGAATAACAGTTTTGGATTATTGTTTCATTAGCTCATACACAATTTTCTTCGACAACTGAACTAAAAATGCGACGTATTAAAAGAGTATAACAGAATATAATATAGCATAATTGGCTAATAAAATTCATGTGATTGCATGGCTATTTTTAAAATTAATATTTGAACTTTAATTTGATATGCAATACTCCCCCAACTTTTTTATTATTTAGCAATATTATGACTTTAAAAGTGTTAATATCCACCTCGTACTGGTTCCCCTGGACTTAAATTCAACAGTGGTTGACTCAACTGTTAATTTATTGAAAGAAGAGTTACTAAAGTGATATCATCATCTTAAAACGTCACTAGACACTTTACCTTTAAAAAAAGTCTTAAAAATTATTTGAGAGGAAAAACTACTAAAAGTGACTGTATGGCAGCTCCACATAAAACACTGGGCGTACGAAATGTTGCAGGTAATGGTTCAGTAGAGTAATAGTCAGCTGATTACTCCTAGTTGAAGTAAGCGTTCCGTGGTTACAGGCCTGCAACGTGCTGCCATTAGCGTTGTCCATCGCAGATGTCTGAGATTATCCAGAGAAACTTTACCTCAGTTTGGAGTACGCAACTTTGACCGATTACCTGCATCATTTCGTACCCTCACTTTTTCTGTATCTGATTATTCTTGACACTTAAAGTGGTTCTTGTAAAAATTCCCTGAGTTTTTCACTTTTTTTAAATCCCTAACTTTTCTCTGATTTTCAGAATTTTTCTCTGACCCACGGCGACTATGATTTAACAGTGCCTCTTGGAACTTTCCTGCTCGAATACTGAAGATCGATTTCTATATTGAGTTATAGAATTCGGAATCTTCACTCTCCAAAGACAATTACAACAACGACTTCCTTTAAGTTCAACAAACGATCGACAGACGTAACCGTTAGAACGCAACCCAATGACGTGAGTCATTAATTACTTGAAACGTGACTAAATGCCAGCTGAAGACACTAAGCCAAAGATCTTCGTAGATCACGATCATCACGGAATCACAGGACGACGATGAGGACTGCAGCTCTGGCTCCCTTGAGCCACTATCACTTTCTCTCAGCAAATATCCGATGTTTTTCTTACTGTCTAGTCCTTCACCAGAACTTTATGAAAATAGGAGACTCCGCAGCGGGCTCTTTTGTACAACATTCCTGATTTATTACTCGTTTCATACTAATGTTCCTCTAGCTGATTTCTCAATCGATATTTTACTTCGTCATTTGCAAAAAATAAGAGCATAACCCCAGTCGATGAGGTTTACACGAGAATCTTATTAGGGTGGCTACTTGAGTTTCAATAAAAATTGCAGACTATTTCCCAGTTTTCCCGATGACATTTAAGCGTTTATAACAATAATTATTCAGTACTACTTGCTTTATTGTATAATGTTAGAAAATAATAAAGAAATTTTGAACTCAAAGTAGAATTATATTATGTAAATTATTGTAAAAGTGACTTCAGAGCCAAAAATGCTCTCAAAACAAGTACAATGGGCGATTTTTCAAGAAAATAGAAGCGTAAATTCTTTTAAATAACATAAATACAGGTACAATATTTCTAAGACTTTTAGTCGAAATATCCTGCTTTTTCAACAAAATAGTTTAAGTTTCACGCAAAAATACGAATCTTTTAGAACATAGTTGAATTTTTAACCATGAAAGATAAATCTTTGAACAAGAAAGATGACTTTTCTACCAAGAAATTGATTTTCAACGAAACATTTAAATTTACAACTTTAAAAGATGAATTTTAGAGAAACTAGCGAAATTGTAAACAAAATAATAAACATGTTAAAAAATAGGGTATAGTAACCAATTATTACCGAGGGGATCCTATTGATCGAGTTCGAATACATCGAAGACAGTTGAAGAAGAGTTCGAAGACAGTTGAGACTGATGTAATGAATTCTACAAAAAAATACTGTAGTTTTGAGTTAGAAGAAATCAACTATTTCTTCGACCAAATAGTAGAATTTTTAACAAAAAGAGATGAATTATGAATCAAAAATGTAACAGTAGACTTTTTAATAAAAAAGTAATTCACTTTCAAGTAAAAAATACGATTCTCCTACTAAAAAAATTTCAATACTTTCCAATTAAAAAAATGAACTTTCATCAAAAAATAGTTAGATTTTCTTAACGGCTTCTATTAATTTAGTTTTCATTATGCGAACAAATTAAAAAATGGAGAATAAAAGAGGAATTCTTTTAAAAAAGGGGAACAGAGGGTAATAGTATAAAGAATGCAAAGTCTGTGATTTAAGCAACCTATTTTGTCTTGGTGCCCTGGGATGTCCTGGTTTTTTATCGGGACATTGGGTTGAGACCAAATGCACGGTGAGAAGGACCTACAGCTTTGGGTGGGATCCGAACCACCATAACCTCGGTAAAAGTACATAGAAAAATTTCTAGAGGTGCTTTTTAAATTCAATATACAAATTTAAAATTTAATGAGAAAATATATGACGAGTGAGCTTATGTCACTCTCCAATTTTAGTGATTAATTCTATAAATTAGTTTACCTATGAAATAATCCATCCACACAAGCTTTAAATTCTTAAATATATAGCATTTAAGGAAAATTTATTTTTTCACGAAACATTAACTTTAAAATCCTAAATCTAAAATGATCTTCGCTATTGCAAAATTGAAACAATTCTGAAGAATTTCCGTTTATCAACAAAATTCCCTCATTTTTCCGAGTGCTAAAAATTTCAAGTTCATCCCCGGTTTTCCCCATCTGCGGCCACCTTGAATCTAAGAGGAACCTTTTAATTATTAAAATTTCCACCAAAAAAATCTCTTTTTATACTTTTAATTAACTTCAACTAAAGTCTAGAAGCTTTCCTAATATCTCGATACCCCGAGATTTAAGGTAAAAGCAATTATGACACTTAATGGTCTCACATTTATGAGAAGGATGTTGGTATAATCTTCAACTTGAAACAGACAGTGCACTGTCAGCAACCATGTTGAGACATTATTTTCCATTGTGATTCCTCAAGATAAGTTATCAAAATACATCTATGGAATTCAACATGCACCTTTCTCTGTGTACAGAGAAACTTTTGTTTCTTAAAACTGATATTATAATTGACAGATTTTACAATAAAACAATTATATATATATAGCGTCACTTTTTAAAGAATTACTATTGTGAATATTAAACTGTAGAGTTAATAAGTTTATTGGAATATAATACTAAATAATTAAATAATTGTACTCCTACCAGAGGAAAGTTTCTACAATTCCCAAAAAAGGTAAGTTTGCGAAATACAGTAGTAATGATGTGCTTGAAGTTCTAAAGATTCAGACGAAAGAAACTTTTTACTGATCGCTTTGTAAACCAGAAAAAATGCTAAAATGTTTGTTTATTTATACTGGAAATCATTTATTATTGAAACAGAATTAGAATGCATATCTTAAATTACAGTTGGAACAATATTTATGGGTATGTGCGTGCGTGCGTGTGTCAGTTTATCCGCGCCGATTCACGCAAAACGGATCATGGCTGTGGACAAAATTGTAATCAACTTAAAGGAACCATTTTGGGCTTAAAATATTTGTTAAAGAAAGTTGTTTCAAAATAAATTTGGCTTTTCGTGAAAACAAATATGGCGGCTCAAAGTTATCAAAATTATGGTTCAGTTGTTAATAACTGAGAAAAAATCGCATACCACAGGCAAAAACAATTAACATTTTCAGCGTAAGAGAAAGCTAAAAAGTTGTTGTTTCAAATCCAGTTCAAATTTTTTAAATTCAAAATGGCGGCCCAAATATAGCATCTGGTTGTTACAAAAAAGGTCAAAAACATACATATAAAAGTCTTTATGCAATTTTTTATCAATTTTGCAATTAACCAAATTCAAAGTTTACTCTCTGCGTTAAACAGGGTCGAGACTGTCTCCATTAGAGATCGCATTACTTGTTTTTTTTTTTAATTGCAAAAATGGGGCGCGGGGTTAGGCTTAGTTAAGTTTTTAGCTTATTATGTTTAAAGGTTTCGTATCAGAAGAAAATCTTTAAATTACCAGCTCAACTGAATTAACAAAAAACCCATGGGCATCATGAATTTCAGTGACTGAAGGTGGATTAGTAAATCTTTGATTTAAAATTCTTTTAGCTTTATCATACATTTTTCGATCATAACAAAAGAATTATATACTTTTAAAGTGATTTTTCGTCCATGTAAACAGAGATTTACTTGTTAAAATTGCTTCAGTTGGTTTGACTTACAAGCTGGCACAGTAAGCATCAGTTTTGATTTTGCAAGCTACAGAATCACATTGAGTTTTACCATGCGCTACAGCAGAAGTATACTATTCAGAATTAACACCGAAGTCACTTTTATGATGCATCAAGTTTACAATTTCATATTTATTTTTATAATGCTGTCTTGCATTATCTGACACATACATAATCTTTTAAACTTTGGGACATAATTTTTGTACTTCAGGTGTAATAATTTTCTGCACGACATAAACTGCAGTTGTATCATGAGTTCTACAGTCAGATAATAATATAAAACTTTGATGTTTTATTTCATTTTCTTTTTTATAATGTATAAACACAGAATGAATACTGCATTCGTTTTAATTAAAGTGAAAACCTGGTATGGCATTCTGTGCAACGTAAATGTAATTTTCCGAAAAATCCTAATGCACACGGAGAGACTTTTGATATCAATATTTGATTCATTCTATATGTATAATTAAATAAAATGTATGAATTTAGGGATAATCGGGGTACTGCTATAAAGATTCCTACTATGATAAGAGATGATATTTCTTTATGTATTATTATAAACTTGAGCAAGCAAAAATTAGTATTCACGTTTAAAAAAAGTCTTATTCACTGTATGAAAATGGTGAGTGTGGAAAAATGATAATGGTCAATAACAAGTATTGTAAAACTTTTAGTCAAAAGTCAGAATTTTAAGTAACATAAGTTATAAGAAATGTTAGAAATTTTAGTATTCTTAAATAAGAATGTGTATTGAAATGAGTACCACTAGTGATATCTGCAACAGGGATTTGCGAGAATTCTAAAAGACTACACTAAAGACGCCCGAAGGTTTCCGAACTATTCCGTCTATAGTCGAACTCGCGAAGATCAGACCATTTGACCGACTGTACTGGGCTCATAACTTGGGATTCCCCGCCAAATCTCTTCAATCATGCGTGCGTGCGTTTGTAGTACAAAAATGTTCGTAACTAGTGAAATTTAAATTAAAGTTTAAACTAATTTTAATTTGAAATTTTTAATTTAAACTCTCAATAACTGGCACATATAAAATAGAAGCTTTTAACACTTTTCAATAAAGTGCAATTAAACTGTAAAACCTAAACCTTCACACTTTAATAAATTGAATTGTACAAAGATCTCTGGTTAAAAAATAGGAATCCGCGCTATCGTTTTAAATTCTCTAACTTAAGACTTATCCTCAACTTCAACTTGCATTAATACAAGTGTGAAGAAATGAAACATGTCCATCTCCCAACTCAATAAAAACATTATAAAAAAATATTTCCTTCGAAAATATAGATTACAATGAATTTTGATCAATTAAGATATACAAGTTAAGACTGATTCACATAGTCTTATTGATAAATCCATTTAGAAGTTGGTTATAAAGAATAAAACATCTAGTTTGTATTTTTAATCAAAAATAAATTAATATCTTTTGAATTAATTGCAGAACACAAAAAAAAATAAATACGATCGACCCTAATATCATTCAAAAAATCGTCTTCACTGTTATGATAGTTGGGTTAATTAAAAAATTTGCAACTTCCTATTTAAAAAAACTTTAAAAAACGAATTTCCTTCTTTCCAGTTCTATAACAACCATGACAATAAAAAAATCCCTCTTTTAAATTTAGAAAAAATCGAAAATCAACATTTCCTCTCCTCCGACTCAATAACAATATATATTTTTAAATTATCTTCTTCTAATTAAAAAAAAAACGAAAATGAAAAATTCTTTCTTTAAACACAATAGAAATCTTAAAAATAAAAAATGGCCTCTTCCAATTAAAGAAAAAACTGTATCACTTTCAACTCAATAAAAACTTTACAAATATAAAATGTACGACCAATTTAACAAAAGTTAGAATTTTCTATATTTTTCAATTATTTTCTTTTAACTCAGACAAAAAAAACGCAAATAAAAAATTCTTTCTTCAAACACAATGAAAATCTTACAAATAAAAAAATGGCCTCTTCCAATTAAAAAAAAACACTGTATCTCTTTCACCTCAAAAAACTTTACAAATATAAAATGTACTGCCAATTTAACAAAATTTAGAAGTTTATCATTTCAAGGTTAATAAAAATGTTAAAAATACAATACTTCACATTTTTCCACACAATAAAAATGTGAACCTAAAAAAGTTACTCTTGCAATTGCAAAGAAATTAAATACCAAAATTAATTTGATTTTTCTCAATTTTGGTCCTTTCAAATTAATAATTTTCAATTGTTACTTAACGTTGCAATAACAATTGTGAAGTTAAAAGTTTAAATGTCTTACTCCGAAATTTTTACTATTGAAGGCTTTCTATTTCAAACGATTCAGTTTCAAATTCTTTACTTTTAAATATTGGATGTATAATTGCTCATTCAGATATTTTTTTAATTAAAAATTTTCGAACTGAATGTGTTAAGAACTTAAAATTATCGACTGAAACAATATTTAAAAAGGATTTTAAATAAAATAAAATCGTTTAATTAATGAATGTATTAATTTTAAGTTATTTTTATATTACAATTATTTTATAAAGTTTGAATCAGCAAATTTCAATTTGCTTAATTATTGTGACTTTCGTATTGCAAAAGTTGAATTTTTTACGTCAAAATCTATAGATTGTGTAATTAATTTTTGTACAATTTTTAAAACTCGAAATACAGTTTAGTTTTGAAAACCATTAATTAATTTATATTGTTTTATTTTTAAATCCTTTAAATTAAACATTTACGTTTAAAAATAACGACATAAAATCGAAAAATTATCAAGTAAAGGATTTTTGAATTAGCGTTGTGAAGTAAATGATGTAGGAATTAAAACAGTCAACGACTAAACTTAATATTAAAATAAAAGTTGAAATCGAATTTATTTTTAATTGAAATATATTATATGATATGATATTTGTGATATTCCATGTGGTTTGATCGATGGTTCTTCTAAAATTTTGTGAAATTCCTTGTAAATAAATAAATTCACTATCATACTCACTTCTTGGCATTTTCCGGTTTAAAAAAGTTCCCAGTCATTTCCCGGTTTTCCGTCCAGCGGCTACCCCACAAATGATAAGTTAACAAAGCTTCAGATATAGATTATTGGGAAGATAAAATTCAGTAAATGATAGTTCTACATCTGCTCTAAGAGTAGGTAAAATATTGAAAACTTAAAATTACGTTGAAAATTCAGAATATGGAGGTTCACGTTGCCATATTTATTATTTTCTTTTAATTCATTTAAATAATATATAATTATTTTTTCATCTTAATTTTGAAGGGAAATGTTCAAAATTGTTGTCTGATATGATTGCACATTTTTCAGGAGGTTCAAACAGAATTTCTTCCTGAATATATTTTACTGAAAATATGAATATGTTAAATATGCTTCGAATTTTAAGCAACTGTTAAAGAAGTAAAAAGAAATTTATAACAAAAAATGAGGAAGCTCATTTTTCTCGTAGGCTCAAGCAAGTTAGAGTTCAATATATTGAAGGCATTTTTTGTTACGAGTTGGATTTTTTAACGGTATTTATAACTTTCCTAGGAGCTTGTACCATAAGGGAATTTGTTGTCCTTCTATAAAGTTACTTTCATAAATTAAGTAACATTATTTGATTTTATATTTAAAAATTTTATTGTTCCTACACAGTTATATATTTATAAGGACTAAGAAAAAGATTATTCATAATTAACTCGCGTAATTGTTCCATTCATATTACAGTGGTCTAGAAAATATCCTTATTTTTATCTTCTAAAATGGCTTGATGTGTAAATATTGTTCCTTTTCGTGTAAAATTTCCACTGTATATTGGCAGAATTAAAAAAAATTAGGTATCTCTTAAGCCCATGATTTGAAAAAAATTGCTTATGTTATTTTAGTTTCCGCTGTTAATGGTTTTTTTACATTAGAATAGAAAAAGGATAAAATGCATATGTACTGAAGTAAAATTATAAATTAATAGTTGAAATTAAAAAAGCAATTTTGTGCAATTATTGAATGAGAGATCCCTAAATATTTTTTTAAAAATAAATAATGACAATATTCAGGAGACATTTTGACACCAAAAGGAAAAATTGACAGGGCAGACAGGTCAAGTTCTTTAGCCAGCCATTTTGGATAAAAAATCAAAAAGTGAGCGCATTGGAAACATTGTTGAGACAACTTTTTTTCAAGATTCAAAAATTCTCTGTACGGATATATACAGTATTCAAAAAGACGAAAAATTTATCCTAATGATGATTCGAAACTTCAAGCACATGCAAAATACGGAAAAAGACGAGAAGACAGAAATTGTGCATTTGAAAAAGATGTATGAATTTGTTAAGAATCGCTTTTGAACAAGGTGCGTAGTTTTTTATTTTAATCGTGAAAAACATAATAATAAAAAGTAATAAAATAAAATAAAATCCGCCGGCTGCGTGGGAAAATTCTCATCACAACTTTCGTCTTTTAATTTCTTGTTTCTCTCGTGTGTGGGTTTTCAAAAAAAAATAATTTTTTATGCTTAAAAAAATGGCAAATCAGAAATTGTACTTTTTCATTCAACAATTTCACAGCATTTGGAGGATTCCGAAATCTCTAAATGTATTTTCAATATGTGTGTGTGTGCGCGCGTGTGTGTGATAAACAGTTACTTAAGTCTGGAGCACCTGAAACTTTTGACCTAGCACTATAAGTTTCTCACAAGTAGTGATACTTTTCTCTCGTTTAGTATATAAGGACCGAAAGAATCGCAAGTCTCAGCGTAATGCGTGCGATTTATAGATATAAGATAGGTTTATATACATGCGTATAAGTATTAGTTTAATCTTCGTAAACAAACCCACTGTAGCCAGCGAGCGACAATCCGAGCGTATACACATATTTATGTATTAGGAAGTATATGAAGTGCATGTGATAGTGTGCGTTCGTACACTTCCCTCCGTAGTTTTTGCCATGCGCCAGCGTGAAACACAACATCACGTGACCCCCATTTTTCGTGTAGTGGTTTAGAAAGATTGCAAGGCTTTCGTAACGAAATGTTCAACATTCTGCTTCATTTCTTTCAAAGCACTATACTAATTTTCGTTATTCGAATCCATTACAAAATTTAATACCGCGACTTAAAAATACTGTAATTTTCTTATGTAAGAGTCTAAAATTCATAAGATTTATTCTGATCAAAGATATTAGTCTGCATTTTCATAGTCACTATTCGACTTTTTCTAACCGAACCTCGATTATTCCTAAATTCGTATACTTTATTTGAAATATGGATATGCGATAAAAGAAATATTAATATCCAAAGTCTCTCAATGCAGTATTACTTATTGCGCTGTAAGATTTTCCCTAAGAATCATCATGTACTCAGATTGTTTATTGGCGTTAAAATTATGTACAATAAACCTATCGAAATGAGACCTAAATTGACTTATAAATTCTTCTACAGGAAGACAATGATTTTTAAGTGTACATCTATCAGTAGATTTAAATAAGTTTACTTACGCAAAAAATCACTTTAAAAGTATATAATTCTTTTGTTATGATCGAAAAATGTATGATAAGGCTAAAAGATTTATAAATAAAAGATTACTAATCCACCTGCGGTCACTGGAATTCATGATGCACAGGGTTTTTTGTTAATTCAAGCGAGCTGGTAATTAAAGGATTTTCTTCTGACACGAAACCCTTAAACATAATAAGCTATAAACTTAACTACGCATAAAAAACCAACCAACAAACAAACCAAATTTTTAATTAAAAAAAATAATAAACAAGTAATGCGGACTCTAATTAAGAAAGTCTCAACCCTGTTAAGCGCAGATAGTAAACTTTGAATTTCGTTAACTGCAAAATTTATACAAAATTTATAAAGACTTTTATATGTATGTTTTTGACCTTTTTTTTAACTTGCAGACGCCATATTGAGGCCGCCATTTTGAATGTAAAAAAAATTGAACTGGGTGTGAAAGAAAAAAGAAAAATCTTTGTTTTAATATTAAAAACAGAAGCAATAACGTCTTTTAGCCGTTTGAAAACTTCTTTTTATGCGTTTTTCAGCATTTTTGCAACTTTCAGACGCCATTTTGGGTCGGCCATTTTGAATTTGAAAAAAATTACCTGCATTTTTCCCGCAAGTATTTTAGCATTTTGTTGATACGCAGGGATGCTTTTCAGGTAATATTAACCAATGAAAGCTTGGTGTTTTTGTCAGCTGGAGCAAGAGTGACAGAGATGGTAATAAAGCACTCTTAGTGCCGCATTGTACCTTTGGATGTAGGTTGTACCCGCATGAGTTGGACAACTAGATAGTATGTGTGCTAAATAGACGGGGTGTGCATGGCACGCCCTGCAGCTATCACCAGGAATGTTTTAGCTCAAAATGTGGCGACGGTATGTGAAGGTGGGAATGACACCGTCTTGACATGCCAAAATGAAACCCTCCGTGCCAGACTTGAAGCCGCGTGATTTCAGGAAAGCAAAGTTAGCTCACGCAACATTGACTGATCCTCCACATTTCTGCGGAAGATGCCGTGCATCCTCTTATCAAGGAACTGTTCACGGAAGTTTGTCTCTGTGTTTTCTTAAACCGGTCTTTCAGGAGTGAGTACTCTAGATAGATAAGATTTGATGCATTTTGCTCACCCCTAATACTGAAGTTAAGTCCGAATGTTTCAGCAGCCTCCTCCGCTGCTTTGTACAGAAACGCTCCTTTGCTGAATATGGTTACAAAAATAAATAGGCAATCGCGGACAATTGTCCAGAGGTGGTCCCGAAGGGACCCCAAGCGGAGGTGTGAAAACCGTGCCGAAAGCTGAATGGCACCTGGGTGAGAAGTCTAGAACGGTGACTCTGGGATACCGGGCGACCTCTCAGAGTACGCAGCCTTATCCTTGCATGAGTGGCTCTACAAGGATGGACGAACCTGTTTCCCTAGCTACTCGCGGGAACAACAATAACAACACCAAACGTAGTTGCAGTAAGTGCGGTTCAAATCAACAGAACGCGCAGAGCTACCGACAATGGGTCGGCCAACAATGCCGACCACTCCAGAGCTGGGGGAGCCAATGAAAATGGTTTCAATGCGATGGATCGGCGGAATCTCGGGACCTTTAGGTGGACGAAGCGACTGAAGCGAGTGTGGCCCCTGAACGGGGTTACATCGCACGGCTGCATGCTCTGTGGCCTACTCTACCACAGCTACAACAAGCGGGCAACAGAGAAAGAGAGGCGACACTAAGACCTACCGCAGGTAGGCATCCAATAGAGGAAGAGCGATGCTTTATGACCCGGAGAAACATTAACACCAAGATTTCTTTCAAGCCTAAAGATCTGGCTGAAATGGATGACGAGCTTGGTGGACATTTTTCCGAAGAATCTGACCTCTGGGCTATCAATTATTGTGTGTATAATGCAGCGAGAGCTTTGGCCGACGCGAATCGTAAAACAAAACCAACGGTTGATCATAAGACCAAAAGACGAATGCATCAACTTGCCATAAAGATAGGCTGGGCAAGACAGTACGCGTCCCGCATTCAGTGTATGATTGACTACATCACATATGGCAGGAATTTTACCGCCAAAGTTCGAAAGCTCGCTCGCGAACTCCGGACACTTAACAAGTCAAAGCTGCTGACCATCAGGCAGCATATTGTTGAGAGAATACGGATACTATCTGACGCTAAGAGAAGTTCAGAGCGGAGGGAGAGGTGGGTCAGAGAAAATCAACAGTTTCTTTCTGACCTCTCTGACTCATAACACCTGATGAAGAATACCCACCCATCACTACCGAGGAGGTGAAAAAAGTATTAAGAGGGATGAAGAACTATTCCACACCGGGATCAAATTGTATCAAAAACTTCTGGTGAAAGAAGTTTCCTTCAACCCATCAGCATTTGGCCCGTATTTTCACCTCATAATTAAAGTCGGAAGATCCGATTCCAGAGTGGTTGGTGGAAAGGCGCACAATACTCCTACCGAAAACAGGCAACTTAGCTGACCCGAAGAATTACAGGCCAATCACTTGTCTGAAGACACAGTATAAGATATTCACAGCTATCCTACATGATAGCATTGTTCAGGCAATTGAATCTGTGTATTTCTTACCTCCAGCATTAGTCGGGGGAACAAAAGAGGTAATTTTTCAGGGCTTTAAACACGAAACTTTTTATTACCCTTTGTCTCTTTTTGTCGATTTTCTGAATTTTCAAAAATTGGATTTCATTAGGGGTGGTTTTTTGGTATTCAACCGAGATATTCTGCCACTTCCATGATTAGGGGCATGCTTTTTATTAATTTTCTAAGCTATTAAATGATGTTATATGTATTAATTTCGAACTGAATTGGACATTTCCTAAAATTTTGGGAACTTATTAATTAGGGGTGCGTTTTCGGTTTTTGAGTGAGGTTTCGTACCTCCAGCATTAGCCGGGGAAACAAAAGGAGTAATTTTTCAAGACGTTAAACATCCAACTTTTTATTACCCTTTGCCTGTTTTTGTCGATTTCTCGAATTTTCAAAAATTTGATTTCATTAGGGGTGGTTTTTTGGTATCCGACCGAGATGTTCTGCCAGTATCATAATTAGGGGGATGTTTTTTATTAATTTTCTATGCTATAAAATGATCGTAAATGTAATAATTTCGAAGTGAATTGGACATTTCCTAGAAATTTTGGGAACTTATTAATTAGGGGTAGGTTTTCGGTTTTCGGTTTTCGAGCGAGGTTTCCTACCACCACAATTAGTCGGGGGAACAAAAGGGGTAATTTTTCAACGCGTTAAATGCCCAACTTTTTATTACCCTTTACCTGTTTTTGTCGATTTTCCGAATTTTCAAAAATTTGATTTCATTAGGGGTGGTTTTTTTGGTATCCGACCGAGATGTTATGCCAGTACCATAATTAGGGGGATACTTTTGATTAATTTTCTAAGCTATTGAATGATCGTATATGTATTAATTTCGAACTGAATTGGACATTTACAAGTATTTTGGGAACTTATTAATTAGGGGTGAGTTTTCGGTTTTCGACCGAGGTTTCTTACCAACAGCATTAGTCGAGGGAACAAAAGGGATAATTTTTCAGGACGCTAAACACCCAACTTTTTATTACCCTTTGCCTGTTTTCGTCGATTTTCCGAATTTTCAAAAATTGGATTTCATTAGGGGTGGTTTTTTTGTATCCGACCGAGATGTTCCGCCAGTACCATCATTAGGGGGATGCTTTTTATTAATTTTCTAAGCTATTAAATCACCGTATAAGTATTAATATCGAACTGAATTGGACATTTACAAGTATTTTGGAAACTTATTAATTAGGGGTGGGTTTTCGGTTTTTGAGCGAGGTTTCTTACCACCAGCATTAGTCGGAAGAACAAAAGGGGTAATTTTTCAGGATGAAAAAAACCCAACTTTTTATAACCCTTTGTCTGTTTTTGGCAATTTTTCGAATTTTCAAAAATTGGATTTCATTAGGGGTGGTTCTTTGGTATCCGACCGAGATGTTCGGCCAGTACCATAATTAGGGGGATGCTTTCTATTAATTTTCTAGGCTATGAAATGATCGTAAATGTATTACCTTTAAACTGAATTGGACATTTCCTGGAATTTTGGGAACTTATTAATTAGGGGTGAGTTTCCGTTTTTCGCGCGAGGTTTCCTACCACCAGCATTAGGCTAGGTAACAGAAGGCGTATTTTTCAGGAAGTTAAACACCTACCTTTTTATTGCCTTCTGGCTGTTTTTGTCGATTTTACTAATTTTGAATATCGTTTATCATAGGGGTGGTTCGTAGGGATTGTAGCGAGGTTTCTCAGCACCAACAAATTTCGTCTGGTGTTGATTTCGAACGGTTAGACTCATTACTCTCTTAAATTTTATCGAGTTTATCGACTTTGTAGTCGACTATTCTGTCGCATCTACAGAAATCACGTTAGGGGTTGTTAGTCACCCCCAAATAAAAAATTTGGCAATATTTTTGCATAGAATACGTTTATAGATTGTCTAAAACAATTTCAACCAAAAAAATCGTAAAAAAAAATTTCGTCGTTCATATAAACGTTGTAAACTTTGCGGGCATACAATATGCAAAAACACTTGCGGAAAAAATGCAGAAGGCGGTAGTCCTTGGGTCACTCCGTGTTCTCAGGGTGCACGAAAGTTTTGCGTGATCGTCGTATTGATTCCGTTACAGACTGTAACCACCTATCTCACGGTCGTGAGACGTGGTTGTGGCTGAAATTTTACCGCGATTTCGCTGGGAGCAGGCGCAATTTTCAGATTAGCACCCGCTCTCGGCGAAATCCTGCGGTTGTCCTTAAGACAAATTTTTAATATATATATATATATATATATATAGGGTGTTTTTTTTTAACTTGAAGCTTTTAATTCATCACATTTTTTCATAGAGGGCCTATTTTTCGAAATATTTGAAAGTTTCAAGTTAAAAAAATCACCCTGTATATAAAACGTGTTTTTTTTTTAAATTGAAACTTTGAGATATCTCCAAAAATATGCACTCTATGAAAAAATGTTATGAATAGAAAATTTCAAGTTAAAAAAATCACTCTGTATATATACGCTGCCCTGCAAACGTTTGGACTCATTTACGAGTATTGTTACGAAAATCGTTTTTTTTTGTATTTATCGCTTTAATTATACCGGAGCTAAAAAAATGTCTCTCTAAAAGGTTGGTTGTTTTCGGAATCCCTTTTAAAATAAGCCCTGAGTGAAGCCAATTTGTCTATTTTTTAAGTAGATATTGCAAAAATAGTGTAAATTTCAATGTTTTCTTAAATTTTCAATAATTTCCGAAATAGTCAACGTTTTTCGATGTTCTTGGGCTCATTTTTAAGTTTTTATTTCACCCTATCACAACAGCTTACGAGTATGAATCGTAAAAAATTTATTTTCGAATTGCAAAAACTTGAATTTGTAACAAAAAAGTTGGAAAAATTGAAGTATTATTTTTAGTAACAAATATATTTTTGCAAAAGATATGAAACATATAATCATAAATTTTCTATGTAATTTCCCCAAAATATATATTTATTTAACTTTTATTCTGATTTGCCTACAGATAAGATGTTTTCAAATTTATCCTACTTTTTTATTACAACTTGAAGCTCTTGCAATTCGAAAAGAAATTTTTTACGATTCATACTCGTAAGCTGTTGTGATACGGTGAAATAAAAACTTCAAAATGAGCCCCAAAACATTGAAAAACTTTGACTATTACGGAAGTTATTGAAAATTTAAGAAAACATTGAAATTTACACTATTTTTGAAATATCTACTTAAAAACTAGACCAATTGGCTTCACTCTGGGCTTATTTTAAACAGAATTTCGAAAACAATAAACCTTTTAATGGTACATTTTTCTAGCTCCGGTATAATTAAAGCAATAAATAAAAAAAAACGAGTTTTATAAGTGAGTCCAAACTTTTGCAAGGTAGTATATATATATAGAAAATTTTTGCATATTAAACATACAATCCCAGTGAAATCTCACTGATTTCCAGTGAAATATCACTGGTTGAAATAGCCAGAAATTTGTCACTGAAAATCAGTAAGAAGTCACTGGTTCACTCAGTGGAATTCCGGCACTGGTTTCATCAGTGAGGTTAACTGCTTTCTCAGTACCAGGAGTCAGCTGGCCGTACGCCTTGTCGCCTGTCAGCTAGTTAGGTATAACACTTATCCTTCATCACTATTGTGAAAACAGTTGCAAAATTATCTTTTAAAAACCGCACATTAATCCCACAACAATAAAAGAAATCCGGCCTGGAATATAATGGGATACAATATGTTGCGCCTACTAATTGTGGGAAGGCCTGTCGTTATGTCAACGTGTCGCGTCGCGTAAGGTCAAACCTAAGTGGCCAGGGGCCTTCCCACTTTCAAGCGAAATATATTATAACCCTAGCTTACTGCAGCCAGGCGCCAATTTTTTACAACAAAAACACTAGTACATATTAAGGTTCGTTTTCACTCGAGAAATGCGAAAACCTGACCGGAGACGTTGCGCGTGTCAGTCAACTGGAGGTTCATGTTTTGCCCGCGTGGAGCGCTATTGCACTGACTGAATCTATCATTTGCGTCACTGGTATATTCAGTAGCGCTGTTGTAATTCAGTCACTTACTGGCTCACCCAGTAAGAGTTGGAAAATCACAGGTTTACCAGTGATATTTTAAAATGCTGAATCAACAAGTGACAATTTCACTGGTTCAGTTTAAGAGAGTACATTAAAGTGTTTTCCCTCTCATTGCACCTTCCCTTTGAAAATGCTAATTCTTCTAAACTATAGATTTTAACTTATGTCATTTAAACTGCTAGATATTTCCACTACTTTTTTATTATTATTTATTTTGTGAATATCCCTTTTTTCTTACTTAAATTTGCCATCGAAAATATTAGTTGTTCCAACTCTAAATCTCCATTATTAAGTTTGAATCATATTTATAACTGACATGGAAAAATTATTTCTTTGTATTGCTGTGGCAATTAACACTATTTTCCCGACTATATCCTAGAATACCATCAAACCCTTATGAAAATGAATATTATAATGCCAGATTTTACAACCAATGTTTCTCCGTGTAGAAATTGTAATAAGCTGTTCAAAAACAAGGGATGTCGACATGCTAAATCTCAGTTACAAATCTTTGCTATATGTCCATTTCTCTGTCCCAAAATAATTATCAGTGAAACGCTGTACTATTAGAAATGTTCAGGAAATTCGGGCATATCTAGAATACTAAAGAACCTTAAACTTACAAAATTAGGTTTGTGAAAACGATATTCAGTAACTTTGAGATTATATTGACTACATTTTCATTAACATTCAGAAACGGTGTCTGAAAATTATGCATAGTTTCCTAAAATTACCAAATGAAAAAAAAAGTTATGGCGACCAAAAGAATTGTTACGTTAGCAACTGTTCATTCCTCGCTTCTTGATCGAGTTCGAAGCGAACAAAGCATGGTGGTTCTTGTCAAGTGAAGGAATGTCATGCAAAAGGTTGTGTTGAATTATAACGATGCAGTGAACCTATTTCTCTGATATTGAATGATCTAAAGATTGTAAAGGATTCGAAATTTGCACGAGAAGACTTAACTGACAAAAGTGCTGAAATGGCTAGTAAAAGCTACGATGTAGAACTTCGGTTGATAAGCAAATTATCTTTGCAAGAAAATTGTTATAAGATACTGCGATCATCTGCTTCGAAAATGAACTTCTGAAAAGGTACATTAGGACCGAAAGTCATTAGCAGCAACTGCGTGAATTAATCATTAATCCAGGCTTCAATTGAATGACGAGTCCGTTTTTCACTCATTTTAATATAAATTTCCAGTATATATTTGCCTTACTAATATCAATTATAACAAGACTATATGTGAGCAAAATTTATATGTAAATGACTGTGTATGCGTATCTATGTTATATAATATAATCAGTGAATCAAATGTCTACAATAACTGCTTATCATAAAACATGGGCTTTAGCCATATGTTTGATACAATGAGCATATTGCAAGTACTATTGTAACATAGATACATAAGAAGTCGTTTGTATTAAATTCACTTAAATTTTCTTACTAATCACAGCCAACCTCGGACATATCGCGTCCGCGGATAGTCGTTTTGAGAATCGACGTCGCGCCGCGACTATGGGTGACAGCAGCTGCGCGGGGTGTGTGGAGCTCACTCACCCTCACTTGGGCGTAACAAAACAATATCCTGTTTACTTTCGGAGTTCGACTATTTCCAGTTCCATCAGGTTAAGCCAGGTTCATGGTCAGCCCCAAAACCGAGACTATCTCCGAGTTTGACTGTATATGTTTGGCTTTACTACGCATCTCTGAAAATATCTATAGAAATTTGTAAGAGTGTAGATTAAAACACAGGATTTTTCAGTTGACGCCGCCGGAACGCTGTCTAGTGCGAGCGAGTGGACAAAACAAAGGATGGACAAGGAGGATGTTTCAGGCTTCAGGCGGCGTCCACTGAAAAATCCTGTGGTGTCGCGTCGCGAGCTCGTACTAAATTCACTGTAATTATGGAACTAAAAATCAAATCGAATTGAGATTTTCCAAAAATTTGGCCAATACATTGACAGAAAATTCGTTCGCTTGAAGTTTGTCGTAGCTCAAACTTCCTCGCTCACTTTTTTAATATGAAAATATAAAAACGTGGTTTTTCATTCGAATTAAAAAAGAAAACATTAGAATTGAACTTTTGAACCTTTTTGGACACTGTGGCCACCGCTAGAGTGTCACCAATAAAACTCAAAAAGGAATTTTGTTAATTAGTTGATAATAGAATTACTTACAGCGAGTTGAATGTGAAAAACATGGATTTTTCAATTGAAAAAAAGTCAGTTTTTATTTATTTACTGGAAAATTTGCAGCCCGAGAGAAAAACTATAAATGGAGACTCGGGTTTATTTTTCAAGATCTATCTAACTATATTTCTGTTTTTTCTTTTCAAATTTCGAATTTCACTTTTGATACCTGACGTCACAGCCTGGACAATACTTTTACTCGTTCTCGAGCGCCGGTCGCCTTCTTGTCCAGAACTCCTCAATTCTAAATTTATTCCAGGTACCTTAAGATTTCTTCAGGCATCATTTTTCATAGTATGGAGCCATTCACGTACTTCTTTGTTTTTTCTTTAATAATCGACTCGATAATTATGTATAAATCCACAAGTTTACTATAAATGTTTTTTTACCTAAAATATTTAAAATTCAGTACATAATTAACATATTAATATTTTGAATGAGAGAAATTTTCCAGGTGAGTAGATTAAACCCTGTAAAATAAGGGGAATAAACGGATTTTTTAAGAAAATAGGGAAATATATTCTTTTAAGCAAAATTAATGTGGATACTTTATTAGATTCAATTTAAAAGTCTTCAAATTCCTGATATTTTAATTATAAATTTTTTAATTAAAATATTCTAAGTTTCATCTTTATGAAAAATTGAAAATGTTCAGAAAAAATTTACATTTTATGTCAATCTTAAACGTTTTAAAATAGTATGAAACACCTAAAAACCAAACCTTACACGAAAGTAAAAAAAATCTTATCATTAAAAAATTTTCAACATTCACGATTAAATTTCAAAGTTCCGTCGTTAAAAACTTTAAATATTCCTAAAAAATTACATTTCCTGTCATTGTAAAAAAGTTATAAAATAGTCTAAAACGGGAAAAAACAAAATATCACGCGAAGAAAAGTTGTAATCGATTTAAATTATTATTTAAAAAGTATTTGATTGATATTCCTGTTAAAAGTTCGTGTATTGTATATTTACATAACGCCGCATAATAATAAATAATTAGTAAAAGATAACTTAAAATTTGTTGCTTTAACCTTTCTGAACTTTAGCTTATGAGGATGCCTTTTTCAACGAGTTTCAACTTGTCGGTTTAGCGCAGTAGTTATCACTCCCGACGTTAGATCTAGGTAGGTTCGATACCCCGTAGCGTTAGTAATTTTATTTGTAATATAATGTTTATAAATGTAATATATGTATTTACTCTAAACAGGACTATTAATATTTAAAGTCAAAATACTCGCAATCAATTAATATTTATTTTTTAAATCTTTTTTGGCTCTCAACGACTACGTTAAAATAGTTAATGTCTGTGTTCTGGGCGTGAGGAACTTTATACATTAATATTCTCCAATTCTACAGTAAAAAAGAATTGAATTCATCCCCTAATTGAGTGACTGATGCTTTTCATACAATTGAAACCCGAATCCTTTAAATCTAGTAAAGCACCAATTGATCTTGTCCGGGCCATGGTCGGGCTCCCTGGCCAGCTCCCAGCCATGCTGCATGGCCGGACGCTGGCCAGCGCAGCGTGACGATGTTGGTCGGATTCCGACCAGAAACTCCGGCCACAGCCCGACCTTAAAGGTATTCGCACAAGAAAATGCATGTGAAGTATGCTGGAAACGGCTCACGCACGATCTGTTCGTGCGCACACACAGACCGCCAACCAATCGCATGCGAGCTGGCTATATACCGTGCACCTATCGGTCCGGAACTCGAAACAAATTCGCAACGTCAAAAACTTTTGTGTCTCGAGTGGCGGTCCGATACGTGAACAGTACGTAGCCAGCCCGCACCGCAGCAGCGCGACAGATCGCGAATGATTGGTTGGTACTCTGTGTGCGTACACGGCCGGCTCATGCATGAGCCAGAGCTGCCAGATCGAGCCTGAAATTTACTCCCACCATGCCTACCGTTTGGGAGCCGCAAAACAGAAGATGCATGATTACCACTGTGACTTCGTGTGTAAGCCGAAAATGCACGATTCGACTTCGGTTCCCTGCTGCACGATGATTGTCGATCTGAAAGCTTCGGAAGACTTCTGTGGTCTTCTATTTATATCTCGATCCCCATTTGAAAGAAATGGAAGAAATTAGCGAATTTAATGTATTTAATGTATTCTTCATTTCATGCATGAGTCGATTTTGAGGTAATGTTTGTCAGGTGTATATAGCATGAATATTAT
>NC_046663.1:84348203-84369127 GCF_010883055.1 Belonocnema kinseyi
GAATAACTAATTTTCTATTGGTGTGTATCCAATCTCCAATTTGTTGTCTTGTGACAGCGCCATACCTCTCAAGGATGTAAGATAAATAACCCATGTTGTCCATGTTGTCTTTGAAATTCCTTTAATTTTTAAAAATGAATTAAAAATTTAGTGAAGTCTTTTTAAACATCCTCAAATATTCAAAATCCTTAAAAATCTGTTGAAATCTCTTGAATTTTTAAAGCTCTTGAAAATTCCTTGAAATTTAGAAAATACCCTGAAATATTTCAAATCCTTTAAAATCTCAGATTAAATTACTGTGATCAATTAAAAATTCTTTGGAACGTTCTTAAATACTCTCAAGTATTTTTAAACCTTAAAAATCTTTTCAAACACCTTCACACCTTTTAAAGATTTCTAAAGTTTTTTGGAGTTTTTTTTTAAATAACTCTGCTAAAATTGTTAAAATTCTTTGAAATTCCTTGAAATTATAAAAATAAATTGAAAATTACTTGACATCTTTTAAAACATTCACAAATATTAAAAATCTTTTGAAATTTATTGACATTTTTTTAAGCTTTTGAAAATTCCTTGAAATTTCAAGTATTTTGAAACCTTCAAAATCTTTTGAAATGCCTCGGACTTTTTTTAGGATTTCTAAATTACTTTGGAATTTTTGAAAATGAGCCTTCTAAACATTTTTTAATTCTTTGAAATTCCTGTAAATAGTACAAATAAATTGAAAATTCTTAGAAATATTTTAAAACATCCTCAAATATTTAAAATCCTTACACATCTTTTGAAATCTTTTGAAATTTTGTAAAGCTTCAGATTGAAAAAAAAGAAGAGTTACAAAACGTTAAATATTAAAATGTTTGTAAATTAGAGTTTTGAAGATGGAATCAATAAAAATTCAAAGCTTTCGAAATTTTATTTTCAAAAATTTTCAACTATTCCATAATAATAATTTTCAACTCGATGGGATAAAAGACTTCACATTTAAAATTGTAAACTTGGAAGTTTATTTATAAAAACTGAATAATAATAAATTAATTAAATGCGTTCAAAATTTAAATGTATGTTTTTCAATTGGACAATCTCTAAATAAAATTATTTCAGACTGAAATTTAGAAAATTTTTAAACATATAAAATTTAACTGTTTGTAGATTAGTTAAACTATTAGAGTTTTAATAGAAATTACTCGAGTTAAAATTCAACTATTTCTAAAACGATTTTTGTATATAATTATAAACTTATAAATATATATATATATATATATATATATTTTTTGTTTAGGGTATTTTTAAATTTCCAAGGAATTTCAACAGATTTCAAAAGATTTGAAAGGATTTAAAATATTTTAGAATGTTTAAAAATATTTCAATGAATTTTCAATTAATTTTTATAATTTAAAGGAATTTCAACGAATAAAAAAAATTGTAGCAGGGTTGCTTAAAAAAACTCCAAAGTACCTTAATAATATTTAAAAGATGTCGAGGGTTCTCAAAAGATTTCAAAGGATTTCCAATATTTTAGGGTCTTTTAAAACATTACAAGGAATTTACAAATAATTTTAATAATTCAATGCAATTTCTAATAATTTTACCTATTTTTTCAACTTTTCTGGTATTTCAAATCCTTTAAAATCTCATACTAAATTATTAAAATCATTTAAAAATTACTTTAAATCTATTAAAATATCCTAAAATATATAAAATCCTCTAAAATCTCATATTAAATTTCTGTAATCAATTGCAAATTCCTTGGCATCTTTTAGAACTTCCTCAAATATTTAAAATCCTTACAAATCTTGAAATTTATAAAACTTTATGCTTTAGGAACTTTGGACTTTACAAAATTCTGATTATAAAATGTCAGAAATTTAAAGTTTCTGAATTTTCCTACTTAGTTTAGTGAGAAGGGAATTGACAGAACCTCCTTCATATTATTATTAATCTAAATAATCTCAAGGGAATTATAGAATTATTAAAATTATTTGTAAATTCCTTGTAATGTTTTAAAAGACCCTAAAATATTGAAAATCCTTTGAAATCTTTTGAAAACCCTCGACATATTTTAAATATTATTAAGGTACTTTGGACTTTTTTTAAACAACCTTTCTACAATTTTTTTAATTCGTTGAACTTCCTTTAAATTATAAAAATGAATTGAAAATTCATTGAAATATTTTTAAACATTCTAAAATATTTAAGATCCTTTAAAATCTTTTGAAATCTGTTAAAAATCCCTTGGAAATTTAAAAATACCCTAAACAAAACAAAAATATATATAATTTTATAATTATATACAAAAATTGTTTTAGAAATAGTTAAATTTTAACTCGAGTAATTTCTATTAAAACTTTAATTTAATAGTTTAACTAATCTACAAACAGTTACATTTTTAATGTTTAAAAATTTTCTAAATTTCAGTCTGAAATAATTTAATCTAGAGATTGCCGAATTGAAAAACATACATTTAAATTTTGAACGCATTTAATTAATTAATTATTATTAAGTTTTTACGAATAAACTTCTAAGTTTATAATTTTAAATGTGAAGTCTTGTATCCCATCGAGTTGAAAATTATTCTTATGGAATAGTTGAAAATTTTTGAAAATAAAATTTCGAAAGCTTTGAATTTTTATTAATTCCATCTTCAAAACTCTAATCTACAAACATTTTAATATTTAACGTTTTGTAATTTTTCTTTTTTGCAATCTGAAGCTTTAAAAAATTTCAAAAGATTTCAAAAGATTTGTAAGAATTTTAAATATTTGAGGATGTTTTAAAAGATGTCTAAGAATTTTCAACTTATTTTTACTATTTACAGGAATTTCAAAGAATTGAAAAATGTTTAGAAGGCTTATTTTAAAAAATTCCAAAGTAATTTAGAAATCCTAAAAAAATGTCCGAGGAATTTCAAAAGATTTTGAAGGTTTCAAAATACTTCAGAGCATTTAAAAAGATTCCAAGGAATTTTCATTGATTACAGTAATTTAATATGATATTTTGAAGAATTTGAATTATTTCAGGGAATTTTCAAAATTTCAAAGAATTTTCAAAAGCTTACAAAAATGTCAAGAAATTTCAAAAGATTTTTAATATTTGTGAATGTTTTAAAAGATGTCAAGTAATTTTCAATTTATTTTTAAGTACTTGAGAGTATTTAAAAATGTTCCAAAGAATTTTTAATTGATCACAGTAATTTAATATGAGATTTTAAAGGATTTGAAATATTTCAGGGTATTTTCTAAATTTCAAGGAATTTTCAAGAGCTTTAAAAAAATTCAAGAGATTTCAACAGATTTTTAAGGATTTTGAATATTTGAGGATGTTTAAAAGGATTTCACTAAATTTTTAATTCACTTTTAAAAATTAAAGGAATTTCAAAGAATTTTCATAATTATATCAAGGTTGTTTAAAAAACTCCAAATTACCTTAAAAATCTTTAAAAGATGTCAAGATTTTTCAAAAGATTTTGAAGGTTTTGAAATATTTGAGACTATTTTAAAAGGTTTTATGGAATTTTCAATTTATTACAGTAATTTAATAAGAGATTTTAAAGGATTTGATACATTTTAGAACATTTTACTAGATTGTAAGGAATTTTCAATTGATTTCAATTGTTTAGTATGTGATTTTAAAGGATTTATAATATTTTAAGGTATTTTTAAAATTTGCAAGGAATTTTCAAGAGCTTTGCAAAATTTTAAGAGATTTTAAAGGATTTTAAATATTTTGGGATGTTTTAAAACTTTTCAAGGAATTTTCAATTAATTTCAATAATTTAAAGCACTTTTAAAGAATTCCAACTATTTTTTTCAATTTTTCTGCTTGAAAGTGGAACTGCTTTGTTAAAAATTTAGTTTTTTTTTCTTGGTTGACAATTTATCAAATTAGTTGAAAATTTCTTTTCTGAAAATTTAACTGTTTTGCAGAATTTTATTTGTTTTGGTTTAAAAATTAATTTCTTTTAACTACAAGAAAATTCATCTTCTTATTCAAATTTTTTTTCAGAAAACTAATTGTTTTAGTTAAAAGTTTAACTATTTCTATTAAAAGTTAGTCAACTATTGATTAAAATTAACGTTATATTTTATAATTATAATATTAACATTAATAATATATATAGCAGTAATAATATTCATACTACATACACCTGAAAAACATAACCTCAAAATCGATTCATGCATGAAATGAAGAATCACGCGAAACATTAAATTCGCCAATTTCTTCCATTTCTTTCAAATGGGGATCGAGATATGAATAGAAGGCTGTCACAGAAGTCTTCCGAAGCTTTCAGATCGACAATCATCGTACAGCAGGGAACCGAAGTCGAATCGTGCATTTTCGGCTTACACACGAAGTCACAGTAGTAATCATGCACCTTCTGTTTTGCGGCTCCCAAACGGTAGGTATGGTGGGGGTAAATTTCAGGCTCGATCTGGCAGCTCTGGCATGAGCTGCTTCCAGCATACTGCACACGTATTTTCTTGTGCAACCACCGTAAGTCGGGCTCCCCGGCCAGCCCCCGACTTAAATTTCTATCCAGAAACTAAAAAATATTAATAAAATTGTTTGAAATATAAAGCTCCCTATTCCAATAAAAAAAATCTGCCCACTTCGCGGGATCATTCGCATCGCGCGCTTCGCTCGCAAGTTTGAGCGCGCCTAAGGCGTGCGACGATTGAATCTCGCGCTTCGTACCCGATCATGGGTTACCTCGCGATTCGCGCTCGGACATAATTACACCTCGCGCTTCGCGCTCGAATATTTATTCTTTGCATTTGTAATGCTCGAATAAAACTTTATCAAAAAGATCTCTTTTGGATGGCAGTATCTATATGCGTCTTCATATTCTGAATTGTCAACTTAATTAAGTATGGTCAAAGATTAAGTTTCTCAAAGCTCTGTAGGCTTTGAGGTACACATTCTCATCATGACACTCGCGCTGCGCGCTTGATTTTCGACAGACCTTTTGTAAACAGGTTTTTTTTTCAATCTTTTTTTTCGTAACTTTCGTCGGTTGCCACAAATTTTTATTTTTTTATTTTCAATGTTATTTTTAACGAATAAAACGAATAGTACGCGTCCTATCAAGAAGTGATTCTGAACGAAATTGTAGATCTTTTTTGGGACAGCAATTTTGGTTGATTCATCTTTTTTCGTACCCTACATAGTTTGACCACAAAATGGAATTTTTGATTTTTCATTATTTTTTGTGCAATCAAAATTTGAATTTTCGATTTTCCAAGGAAATCAAATAATTTGTTATGATAATCTTGTAGAACTTTCAAAAAGCAATGTCTTTGTTCACTTGACATTTTTTTATATCGTGCGTTTTTTGGGTTAAAATATTGATTTTCGGTCGATTAAAAAAATTTTGAAAATACTATAACTCTGAAAATTTTCTTTTTATCAGAAAAAGTCATTAGGATAAATCGTTTGTCCTTTTTAATACTATGAACATCCTTACATATAATTTTCAAATTCAGAAAAAAGTGGTCTCAAAAATGTTCAAAATGCGCTCACCTTTTCAATTTTGTTCAAAAATGTCTAATTAACGAACTCGTCCTTTCTTTTAGGACCTAAAAAAAGTGTGCCAAAGATGGATTTGATCCGTTCATTTTTTCGATAGTTATCGTATTTACGGACGAACGGCCAGACGGAGAGACAGACAGACGCCATCGTAAAAACTGGATTTTTGGATTAAGGGGGTCTCGAAACGTGGAGATCCGTTGAAAAACAGTGGTGTCAAATTTCGGACAATTCTAATACTTTCTCAATCATAAATGATGAGAATGTAAAAAAAAGTCGTCCCTTTCAACTCAATAAAAAGGATGAGGATATTTGTTTGATACAGAAAAAATTAAACTTTTAAAACTTGAATTTTAGACAAAACTTATTCAAAATTGCATAATTTTATGTATATTTTTCTACGTAACATTTTAAGTGATATAAAGAGCTTATAATTTTTTATTTTAAATTATTTAAAGATTTAGAAATTTATGAATTTAAAATCTTTTAATTTTATTTTTAAATATCTTACATTTAGAAGAGTTCTGACCTGTTGGTTTTGTAGTTAAGTATTTAATACTTACATAAAAACGTTTTTAGGCTTGAAAGTTTTGATTATGTAATTTATTTCGTCATAAGTCAACAGTCTAAATCGTTCAAGAATTTTTAAAACACTTAATATTTACAAATTTGTTATGAATTTTAAAACTTTTATTATCAGGAAATGAAAATTCAGCATGATGAACGCGCGCTTTAAGCACATGCATTTAATGTTTGTACTTATATAATTTCTATATACATTATTTTACGTAATTCTATTTTCTATAATATCAAATTGAGATACAAGAAATTGAGAATTCTATATATGAAGAGAATTATCTCAAAGATAGTGATCACAGATTCCGCAAGCTACCTGAAGATCATCACTTTCTCCCCGAGAATCTGCAAGATACACGGAAGTGCAAAGGCCATTTCTCCCTGACTGGCACTCATAATTAAAAAACTTTGATTGATTTAAGGATAAACACCTTCGATGAAATCACTTTCTCACTCTTCTTAAGACCAAAGTTAAAAAGTTTTGATTGCCAGCAGCTGTTTGGTAACGTTAACCTGGCGAATAAAGAAATAAAGGGTTATCCACAAATTACGTAAGGTGTTTTTCTGAAATTTCCAACCACTCAAACATGTAAGATACAGTGAGATTTGCTCCACCCCCCAAATCTTACTAAGATTGAAAACTTAGAAAATAAAATGCGTTAATAAAAATAAATGAATAGTTTTGAAAGTGTAAAATTTTATAATTTCTTTAGTACCTATTCATTTATCACTGGCTTTACAGTTATTTTTTTTAGTGTGAAATGCAACTACTTTGTTGAAATTTCGTCCTTTTGACTTGAAAAATCAACAATTCGATAGACTTTCCCTTCCTGTTTTGTTTAAAACTCATCTCTTTTTGTAGAGTGTCAGCTTTCTTGATTAAAACTGCAACTATCTAGTTAAAAACTAATCTGTTTGAACGTAAGTTTAGCAAACAAAAGTAAATTGATAAATAATATAAACTTAAAGTAAACATATCAGAGGAAAGAGGTGGGGCAAGTAGAAATCAACCATGATTTTCGAGAACACAAACAAGTTTTATTTCCTGGCATAAAAAACCTCCACTCAGTGCGTGGAGGAAAAAGTCCTATACAATTCTAATTAAAATTAGGACTCACCATCAGCTGCTTACATAATTCAAACAATGAATTCGCACGACAAAGCGAAAATAAAGTTAATCCGCCCAGAAAGAAATGGGTGAAGAGATCAGCTCTGACCATATTCACATAAAGATCGAGATCAGATATCGCAAGAATCAATCGACGAGATCAGCTCTCACAATAATCAATTGAAGTGACCAGCTCTCACAATAACCACTGCGAGGAATGGAACAGCCACCCGCACAATCGTGAAGAACAGTCACACCGTAAAACTTAAACCGAACACACAAAACACGACCGCTCACGCCGATCGCTTAAGCACTTCTCATCAGAGTCTATTAATTAATATCAAAATTCTGACCCTGCCGTAATTTCTCTAGTCGACCACGTATGTCTACAAACACAAATTTTACTACCATACGTGCTCGAACAATGGGCCTTCTGCTTGTATCATAAATTCCATACCGCTCGAACAGAAGGAAAAACAATCTTTGCAAAAGTATTCCAAAAAAGAAAAATCGAAGGTGTATTAAATTCATATGACCTACATAACTCTGACCGAACATACCGCCCGCCTTCGTCCGTAGGACGAACAAATAGCAACATAACGTAGTATAAACAATAGCAACATATCGTAGAATAAACAAATAGCGATACACAAAAATAACTACCGTTTTAACCCACCCAGCGAAACCACAACAGTTCATGATGGTGGTAGCGATAGATGGCAGAGATGCACTACGTGACGACGTAAGGTGGTAGTTGTCGTTTTAATCGTTACGACTAGTATTCATCCATCGGTACCAACGTTTCCAGAAGTTGTCTCGAATGCGCTGTAGCGATTGAAATCGCATTGAAGATTTTCGAGCACTTCAGGGACCCCTGCATCAGGAAGCAGGCCCAACAAGCCTCCAACCAGGAAGTGAGCTGGAGTACGCACAGACAAGTCGTGCAGTTCGATGGTGAGGGGTATAAGGGGCGAGAGTTTAGACAGGCCTCAATTTCCAGTAGTACTGTGAAAAATTCCTCAAATGTGAGATTATGGTCTTCTACCATCCGTTTCAAGTAATGCTTTGCTGATTTCGCTCCAGCCTCCTACAATCCACCACAATGAGGCGTCTTTGGTAAGATGAAGTCCCATCGGTTCCATTATTGGCAAGCACCGATGCAACTTCACCATGAAATTAGGAGGCAGTATCAAACATTTCTCGAAGCTCTCATACGGCTCCATGGAAGGTGGTACCGTTCTCACTGTAGAGACGCTGACAAATATCTCGCCGTCCGAAAAATCTTTGATAAGCAGCCAGAAATGAAGCCATGGTTAAATCACTCACGACCTCAAGATGAATGACTGGCATATCATACGAAAAGGGCGAGGTATCCCTTGTATGAGCGGTGACCGCGGCCCTTCGTAGTGCGAACTTGAATCGGACCAGCATAATTTAAGCCAGAAATGTTGAAAGATCGAGAAGGTGTGACTCGATCCTTACGCAGATCTCCCATTAATTGCGACGCTAGGCGGGGTTTCACGCGTTGACAAGTTGTACACTTTCTAATTTTAGATTTGACTAAGCGTGATCTACCTAAAATCCATGCCTGTCGGAGTAACAAACTTAGAGTTAGAGTAAGTCCACCATGAAGGGACGAAAGATGTTCATTGTGAACGAAAAGCCGACTGAGAGCCGAAGAATGAGGTAGAGTTGGAGGGTGCTTGATTTCGCGAGAAAGGTAAGCGTGTGACAAGCGACCTCCAACTCGCAACACTCCGTCTTCTGTTTACACATAGGGATTTAATTTTCTAAGTGGATTTCTCTTAAGTAGAGATCCCTTTGTTTTTAACAACGTGATTTCTGAATGGATATGTTGTGCTCGAAGCAAACTAATTACAGTGATACGAGCGTCCGCAAGCTCTGATGTCGTAAGAAAGGAAGCTGTGGCCAACTCTCCGTTCTTCCGTTTGCGTAATCTTACGAGAGGTCTACGAGAATACGCTACAACTCGAACCAGCCGAGTTAGACTTAAAAAACGCTTTAGTCTTTCCGGCTCACTTGTTTGGCCTTGCGTGTGTAGTACTTGCCGTATGTCTGTCTGTTTTTGCCACTCTTCTACAGAAAGGGTCAGCTATTTGGGACCATGCCACCAAACCTTAGATTACTCGAGATCCGAAAGTTTGACTCCGCGGGTCGCCAGGTCAGCTGGGTTCTCTTTAGTCGGTATATAATTCCATTCAGCCGAGGGTAGCTCGGTTTAAATAAAGGATACGCGAATTGCAAAGAAATTTTTCCAATGGCATGGATGCTTTTGTAGCCAAGAAAGGAAGATTTGACTATCGGTCTAGATATAAACAGGTACAGCCTTGAAGTAAGATAAGCCTTTTAGGTAATTGATCAGCTTCACAAGAAGAGCAGCAGCACTTAATACGAGATTCGGGATGCTCATGGTTTTTACAGGGATGACATTAATGTTCGCTATAAGGAGTGGGATCTTATAAGGACCTTCGTTGCTTGGAAGTCTGAAGTATACAGAAGCAGCATATGCACGAGAAGAGACGTCGGCGAATTCGTCAATTTGACCTTCAGAACCTGGAGAGCCTCCTAACCAGCGACTGATAGAAAGATTTGTAATAGATGCAATAGAATTGCGATAACTATTCCATTGTTTAAAACTTGCACTAAGAGGGAATCTGTGAGATTTATTTAATGCTCGTTGAGCTACGGTACGAATGGCTAAGTAAGGGGCACAAGCAGCATCATAAGTAACCGTTGTCAGGCGATAATCACAAAGGCGCTCCTCACACACAGGAGTCAAGAGAATTCTCTGCAGATCCTAATCATCAGAATGTGACCGAATTTGGCGAAATATTTTTACTATATGCGCAGTAAAGATGTATCGATAGTTTCGCCAGTTCAACAGTATTAGGTAGATAACACTGAAGAGCAGGACCCGCCATGAGAAATTCATGTAGACAGTACTTTTCAGTAGTTTGATGAGATGCATCAAAAACCATGCGAAATTTGCACTGAGCAGGTGTAAAGAACTATAGGGTGATGCGGAATCCTTAGAAAAGCGACGGTGGGTATTCGAAAGAGAAATTAAGGTCATCCGCTGAGTCTCCATGAAAAAAATGGGGGTTGAGATTTTAAAAAGAGGCCAACTGTATAACGTCCATCAGAGGTTTGAGAAATTTTATCGGAAAAAAGCTGCTCACAAGCTTCGTCCTCTGGTTTCATTTTATTTGAAGGGGGAGACCTCCCTCACAGCCCAAAAACGTTGAAGCGTTTCTTGCAACTTATCCTTAGAGGCGCAATCCATGACTGTACGTGGTATTAAAGAAGAGGGTACCGCCTATCTTGGAACATCCGAATATAACGATCCCGTAACGATCCAACCTAACGCTGTATCTTGAGCAATTACTTGAGATGGTGGGAATCGACGAAACTCTGAACGCAAAACTTGACCATAGAAATCGGCCCCTAAAATGATATTAATCGAGTCGGGTTCCATCCAATAAGGGTCTGCCAAATTAATATCTTTCAACAGGCAAAGATCAAAATCCAGTGGCTTACTCGAAAGAAGCTGTGATGTAAGTCGGGGCAAAATTAAAGCTTGAGTCTCTATATGGAATGAAGTGTCATAAAGTGACTGTAATGATACTTGAGTGATGGCACGTGCAGCAGCAACATTTGATGCACCACTGCCAGGGACAGCAATTTTTAAGCGACGTTTAGGAAGTCCGAGTAATTGCGCTATAGACTGTGTGACGAAGAAAACCTCAGAACCCTGATCGAGCATTTCGCGAGCACGCACTTGAGTTCCTCTGAGAGCGAGAAGCTTACCCTGAGAAGTAGCGAGAAATACGGAGAGTCTTGGGATCGAAAGACTCTATCTACGAATGAAATACAAATATAATCACAAGAATGCCAAGCCTACTTTTCCAAAGACTCCACACACTATCTCTCTCTCTCTCTCTCTAATCCTGCTCGAAGGACCAAAAATGAACGTAACTTTAGCAAAAAAAGGTAAACTAATAAATGAAATAAATTTATAGAAAAAATATCACAGGAGAGAGGTGGGCCAAGTAGAAATCAACCATGATTTTCGAGAACAGAAACCAGTTTTATTTCCTGGCATAAAAAACCTCCACTCAGTAAGTGGTGGAAAAAGCCCTATACAATTGTAATTAAAATTAGAAAAACTCACCATCAGATGCTCACATAATTTGAACAATCAATTAGCACGACAAAGCGAAAATAAAGTTGATCCGCCCAGAAAGACGTAGGTAAAGTGATAAGCTCTGACCATATGCACATATAAATCGAGATCAACTCTCGCAAAAATCAATCGACGAGATCAGCTTTCACAATAATCAATTGATGAGATCAGCTTTCACAATAACCACCACGAGGAATGGAACAGCCACTAGCATAATCGTAAAAAACAGTCGCACAGTCAAACTTGAACCAAACACACAAAACACGACCGCTCACGCCGATCGCTTAAGGACTTCTGATCAGAGTCTATTAATTAATATCAAAATTCTGACCCTGCCGTAATTTCTCTAGTCGACCACGTATGTCTACAAACACAAATTTTACTACCATACGTGCTCGAACAATGGGCCTTCTGCTTGTATCATAAATTCCATACCGCTCGAACAGAAGGAAAAACAATCTTTGCAAAAGTATTCCAAGAAATACTTTGTCAAAATTTGACTTTTTAGTTGAAGATTAATAATTTTTATTAAATATTCATTTCTTTAATAAAAAAATTAATTCAAGCTAACTACAGCTGACCAAGTACCGTAAGTAAAATATACTCAAAAATACTTATTCGCAGGGTTATGAAAATAACAGAAGAAAAAGATTTAGGAAGTCCAAAGCGGATTTATGCTAGGAAGATCATGTACGGATCAAATATTTAGCTTAAGGCAGATCAAAGAAAAAAGTTTGAGAGTATGAGAAAAAGTTTTCTGTGAATTTGCTGACCTAGAAAAAGCTTTTGCCAAGGTAAATAGAAGTCAACTTTGGAAAGTCCTGAAAGAGTACCGAGTCAATAGATGGCTCCTACAAGCAATAAAAACAATATATATGGATAGCAAAGCGAGTTCAAGGGTAAATAGGAAAATGAGTGACTGTTTTGATATTATGCAAGGTGTTAGACAGGGGTGCATTATATCCTGATGGCTATTCATTATATTTATGGGCAAGTGTTTAAGAATGTCCTTCTTCGACGAAGAAGGTGTGAATCTGGAGACAGGACAATATGCACAATATGCAACATTTTCTTAACTGACGAGAGAATAGAACAAGTTGATAAGTAAGTAAACATAGCTTGGTAGCCTATTCACTAGTGACGGAAAGATAGATGATAAGTTATATAGGCGCATAAACGAGGGTAAGAAGGTTATCGGTAGACCAAGGCCCATTATCAGGTCCCGGAAGCTGGAATTACAACATTGTCATATTGATGTGGGCACTATGCCATAATTTAGTGCTTATTTAGTGCTAATTTATGCTGCAGAAAAAAAATTTTGTGCCCGGTAATTTTGGCCAAAAACATATAGTAATGCTAGCTTCAGCTGAAGCCACAACTCCGGTATGCGAAACTAGGAAACTATTAATGGTATCAAATTCTCCTTTGCGCAGGAATTTAGTGATAATTAAGTGCTCTGGATTTATGTCTTGAAAAAATTCCGGGCACTTTTTTTTACCAAAAACGTGTAGTAATGCTGGCTTCAGGTGACTGTGTTATGCGAAACTCGGACACTGTTAGTGTTATCAAATTCTCCTTTGCGCAGGAATTTAGTGCTAATTAAGTGCTCTGGATTTATACCTTGCAAAAAATCCGCGCACTTTTTTTTTACCAAAAACGTGTAGTAATGCTGGCTTCAGATGACTCTGGTATGCAAAACTCGGAAACTATTAGTGTTATCAAATTCTCCTGTGCGCAGGAATTTAGTGCTAATTAAGTGCTCTGGATTTGTGCTATTCAAAAAACCCGAGCACTTTTTTTACCAAAAACGTGTGGTAATGCTGGCTTTAGGTGACTGGTGTTGTGAAACTCGGAAACTATTAGTGGTATCAAGATCTGCTTTGCAGCGGAATTTAGTGCTAATTAAGTGCTAATATATTCTGAAAAAATGAAATTTTGTGCCCGATTCTTTTGAGCAAAAAGCATGTAGTAATGCTGGCTTCGGGTAACCCTGCTATGTGAAACACGGAAATTATTAGTGATATCAAGATCTGCTCTGCGCAGGAGTTTAGTGCTAATTAAATGCTCTGAATTTGTGCTCTGCAAAAAATCCGGGCATTTTTTTTTTTACCAAAAACGTGTGGTAATGCTGGCTTCAGGTGACTGGTGTTGTGAAACTCGCAAATTCCTGCGCAAAGCAGATCTTGATATCACTAATAGTTTTCGAGTTTCACAACACCAGGCACCTTAATCCAGCATTAACACACGTTTTTGGTAAAAAAAAAAATGCCCGGATTTTTTGCATAGCACAAATACAGAGCATTTATTAATTAGCACTAAATACCTGCGCAAAGCAGATCTTGATATCACTAATAGTTTCCGTGTTTCATATAGCAGGGTTACCTGCAGCCAGCATTACTATATGTTTTTGCTCCAAATTACCGGGCACAAAATTTAGTTTTTGCAGAATATATTAGCACTTAATTAGCACTAAATTCCTACAAAAAGGAAATCTTGATATCACTAATAGTTTCCGAGTTTCTCATACTAGAGTCACCTGAAGCTAGCATTACTACATGTTTTTGATAAAAATTACCGGACACAAAATTTTGTTTTTGCAGAATATATAAGCACTTAATTAGCACTAAATTCCTAAGCAAAGCATATCTTGATACCACTAATAGTTTCCGAGCTTCATAACACTAGTCACCTGATGCCAGCATTACTACACGTTTTTGGTAAAACTGAAAGTGCCGGATTTTTTGAATAGCACAAATCCAGAGCACCTAATTAGCACTAAATTCCTGCGCAAAGCTGATCTTGATACCACTAATAGTTTCCGAGTTTCGCATACCAGAGTCACCTGAAGCTAGCTTTACTACATGTTTTTGGTCAAAATTACCGGGCAAAAATTTTAGTTTTTGCAGAATATATTAGCACTCAATTAGCACTAAATTCCTGCGCAAAGCAGATCTTGATAACACTAATAATTTCCGAGTTTCGCATACCAGAGTCACGTGAAGCCAGCATTACTACACGTTTTTGGTAAAAAAAAAAGTGGCCGGATTTTTTGCAAGGCATAAATCTAGAGCACTTAATTAGCACTAAATTCCTGCGCAAAGGAGAATTTGATACCACTAATAGTTTCCGAATTTCGCATACGGGAGTTGTGGCTTCAGCTGAAACTAGCATTACTACATGTTTTTGGCCAAAATTACCGGGCACAACATTTTTTTTCTGCAGCATAAATTAGCACTAAATAAGCACTAAATTATGGCATAGTGCCCACATCAATATGACAATGTTGTAATTCCAGCTTCCGAGACCTCATTATCAGAAGTATCAATATATCAAATAAAGCTAAAATGGCACTAAACGAAATGAGTAACGAGGTAATCCTGAAAGAATGTGGTTGCGGAAGAGACACTAGTTGACACATGGGAAAGGAGTTGGTTAAGGTGGTTCCAACACATCGAGGGCATGAAAGATGAACGACTAACGAAGCAATCGCATAAAGGGGAAGTAAATGGTAGTGTGCCCAGAGGCAGACCGCGGAAAGAATGGTTAGAAAGTGCGAATGAAAACATTGCTAGAAAAGACATAAGAAGCAACAGAAAAAGGAGAGCTTGCATGAAAAATGCATGGACACGAACGAAGCTAGAGAAATGTGCCAGGACAGAAAAATGTGACGAAAAATAGTTAATAAAAATAGTGTCAGTAGAATGAATGACGTCTGAAACAAAAGACCTTGGATACTGATGGACTTAAGTGGGTAACCTCACATGACGACTTTGCGAGGTTCTTCACTTGTGTTGATTGATCAGCAACCTGGGTCGGAGCAGTGTTGCGGAACGAAAGTTTTATTTAAATAAATAACACGAGAATTATAGATCAATCTACAAATTTCTATACCCCTTTCCTCACATTACTCCCTTTCCACCGAGTGAGTCACGCCTACCCCGAAAGAGAAATGGCTCCATGGTGTAATAATAATAATAATCAATTCGCGTCTTCCAGATGCATTGATTAACCTATAGTTGAAACTTTTATGATCTAGCAGTGCCGATTTACGAAGTTTCAAAAAACTTGTGTATTATGTTTATATGAAAAAAAAACTTTGTCTCCTATTAGAAATACTACAGTGCTGTATCTGACATGTTTGTTCCTGTCTTTGAGTCACGTCGAGTGATGTATTGATGTACATTCTATGCCTTCTTATTATCTCGCAATACCGATTTATAAATTTAACAAATATATTGTTTACCTTCTTTTTATGAGAAAAACTTTTTAATATAGGGAATACAATATTAATGTATGTATATGATTTACTTGTTCGCTTTTTCGAGATGTTTTAGCGTTTTAAAATTTTTGAACAAAATTATTCACTTAGTATGTAAGAGGTTTTTCTTATATTGATATTATAAAAATACTGCATTTGATGCAATTGATCGCGTTTTCGAGACACGTGGATTGATCTACTGACTAACATTCGATAACCATTTTTAATTAATTAACAGCAGATCCAGAAGTTAAAAAAGTAACATTGTCCATTGTAAAAGAATACATTGTTCATTGTAAGAGAATACATTGATTGAAATTTTGGTGGACTCTCTGATTTTCTGAGAATAATATTTTCGGTAAGACTGAAACATAAGCGCAAACAAATAAACCCATAGTAAATACTTTCATAGCACTTCGAAGGGGTATTTTTTTCTTTGTTGACTGAAAAATCATTTTAAAATTAAACATTTAAATCTCCTTAAAAATTCGTCTTTTTGCTTTGAAAATTCATCTCTTTTGGTGGGATATTTTTTTTTTAATTCAAGTAGTTCTGATTTTAAATTATAATCTTCTCTTGGCTGAAATATCAATTATCATATTTGTTGTGGAGAAGTTATCGTTTTGGTTTAAAATTCGAATAGTTGGTTGAAATTTGAACTACTTTATTAATTCATAATAAACAGTTAGATTTTGTCAGACTTTTTGGATGACCTCTTAATAAATTGACGACAAAAATTAAGTCGGTAAAAATTACGTAAAATTGAGAGAATGGGTTGCTGGCACATCTTGCGGACTATCTTAAAGGGGGATACGTGGTTCAAAATTGCAGAAAAAAACTTTACGTAATTTATGCAGGGCCCCTAAGGGTACGAAATATTTTATACTGGCAAGTTATATTTTAGTTTGCTCTTACGTAAATGAAAGTAGAATTTTTGCAAATATTTAGATGTGGAGTGCAAGGTAGTAATAATCGCGTTAGCTTCGCAGGTTACTGATCGAAAGCTTAAGAAAGAAACGATCTGTTGAACACAGATGATTCGAGCACGGTTTATAATCAATTCTTATGAGTATTAGCACCACGTGTGGCAAACCACAGGGTTGTATGTAACACGGTGCATCGACCACTCTGACCACATGCACGTTCAAGTCTCAAATTAAATTCGTAGTTAGCCTCTGCGACTTGATACGGAAACAGTGGGATACGTGCTTTCAATCTAATCAGCGCGTTTCATGACAAGCGCCACTTTATTCGATAATTTAATACAATTACGTACAAAATTAATGCAACGAATTAGGAAGTGCTTTCTCTGTTCACATGTAATTTTACTCTTTTTATCGATGCCATTTCTTTTGAATTATAATAATATTCTTTTTCAAACATGTGTGATAATTCTTTCCGGTCGTTTATTGTTTCTACAAGGGTGGCCGCAAAACTTTATTTTCAAAATTCCCTGACTTTTTACTGACTAATTTTTTATTTCCCCTAGGGTTGTCACAGGCTAATGTACTTGTAAAAAGTAGAAAAGTGGCTAAAAGTATATATTGTTCACAGAAAAAGAGACCTGTAGTTTCAATACAAACAATTATCTACTCAAAAACTTCGATTCCGTGACGGACTTAATTTATCGGTTTGCATTTACAAGATTAGATGAAACTCTATTGACGAATTCGGGGATGAAAACTAAGGTCATACTTGCTAGACTAAATTTTAAAAATAATTTTCAGAGAAATTATAACTAATTTTATTATAAGATAAATAAACTTCTGACACTTAGAACGGTCGTATTTATCTTTTGATGCTTTACAATAGGAATTAGAAAAACACCAAATTATAAATTAAAATAATTTCATTTTTAATATTGCAGACTTCACAGACAAAAATTTTCTTGAAACAGGGTAAATAATGTAATTTGGCGCGAAAATTTCAAAATAATTAGGGAATGAATTTTTTTAAATCAAATTAATTTACTTAATGTATAGGTATCATATTGAATTCAATATTCAACAATGCAGATGAATTTTCAACCAAAAAGATTCATTTCCTATGAAAAAACAAGAATTTCGACAAAAAACATGAATTCTTAACAAAATAGTTTCATTTTAATAATAATACCATAATACCAATTAATACCATTGTTCAATCCATTAAAATATTTTGACATCCCTTTAAATTTTTTAAAGCTTCTGAAAATATCTTGGAATTTATCAAAATTGATTTCAAATCGTAGATTTCAAATTATTTATGTCTTACGGTCCAATTGTAAATCGAAAAAATAAATATGAGTCAAAAAAACATGTTCTTCGAAACTCAGATATTTATTTAATAGAAAAAACTCCTTTCAAAACTTCCTGACGTTTCAGTACATATGCGTACCTTTTTCAAAGGTTCTTAAACCTGAGTTGATGATAGTTTAAATAGTCAAACAGATCAATTTTCAGTCGAAGAAAGGATTGATTTGTTTCATCAAATCATTTTACATTTATCAAAATAACCTAAAACATTTCAAATCCTTTTCAATTTCATAAAATTACTGGAATAGTTAAAAAATTTATTCAGATCTATTAATATACCCATGTCTGGGTTCAACAAAATACGGTCAGCATAGAACAAATGTTTTTGGTGAACTCTTGAATCCTAAGATTTTTAAAATCCCCTTTAAATATTAAAATCTATTAAAAATATCCTGTAATCTTTTTAAATACTCTAAAAGTTACGAAGTAGTGATTAAGCAGTCCCAATTACTCATCAGTTAATTTAAAGTGCTTCTTACAGAAATTCCCTGACATTTGTATTTTTTTTTTCAAAATCCCTGACTTTTTCGTGATTTCCAAATCGTCTCTCTGACCTACGGTCACCCTGCTGTTTGCAAGTTCCTTTACGTATAAAGAATTAAGAACAGGTTAAAATTGACTCGGATTTGTGTAAAAGGATTGACTTCTAACGAAGAATTATTTTCTTAAGTGAAAAGATCTTTGAACGTCTGCGAACTTAAACCCGGAAGATGGTTTGCTTAGCTGAGGGCTTTAGCATTTAATTCAGCGTAAACTAACTCTTCCAGGAACTGGAATGTGTGCTCGCAACCCTTGGCAAAGCAACAATGCATTTTTTATACGAAAAATCTTGAGCGTCTCAACCGATTTTCTCGCCTCTGACATTGCACGGCATGGCTATAATAACATAACAGTCGGAAAACGGTACTTGATTTTATCCAAGGCATATTTAACTCAAAGTTCAAAACACTTCATGAATTACAATTATCCATATGATTATTTCCTTTGCTATAAATCACTTTTGCACCAAAACAAAAACAACAAAAAACATTAGAAAAGTGACCAAAGCTAATGGGACAAGAATGGGGAAACTCAATTAAAACTGTTTCTTGATGACCGTTGAAAAAATTCCGTCATTGTAAACATTTTAGGAAAAATTGATATATAATTAATATCAGAAAGTCAGAAGCCAAGCGGCTTCTCTAAAAATCTACAATGCCGACAAACAAAATTATTATATGGTTAGATTCTTCACTTAAATTTAAAGAAGCATGATACTCAAAATCCGGCATCACTGCATAAAAATAATAAATTTCACACAAATATCATTTACTCGAATGGTTAATCAATTTAAACTTTTATGTAAACCTGCGTTGAAGATATTTTTCACAAGCTTGGCTAGTTATCCTAGAATTTCAAGACGAATAGTTCATGCCCTTTTTAATTTTCCTAATTTTTTGGGACGACTAGACACAGCAAAAAAAAAAATATATAAAGAAACCGTAACAAAATCAGGACAGTTCAGAAAATTTAAAGAATTTAAAAGACTTCAATTGAGTTAAGAATATTTCAAATGAATCTCAAATACTTCGAAAAGAATTGAACTAACTTTAAGGTGAATTCAACTAAATATATTGTGAATAGAAATTGCTGTTCTAAAAAACTACTTTCATATGAATTAGAATTTGTAAGGAAAACCCTGATTTTATCGACTTCTTCTTGACTATTTATTCAGCATTGCACAAAAAATTACATGTCGCCATTAGACCGATTCCCTCGACAGATTATCTTAGGTCATTTAGCAGAAATGCGTGGATAAAGTAGGAAAATTTTGAATTAGAAAAAATTAGAATTATGAAAACTTAATAACTACTTCAAATTTTCCAATTTCATCCACAAATTTCCGCAAAGAAATGCATGAGATTTTATGAAGACATATTTAAAATTTGCAGCAGGAGTTACTTCAATCTATGGTATTCAATAATACACTTGAACATTTAATGGCCAATGTTGAAGCCGAGCAACAGTTACTATTTTCGATTTTCCTAATTTTCAGGTAACGAGAGTAGAATTCCGCTACGTCAAAGCGTGTATTTACATCAAAGCGAATTATTCTGCATCTCATAAGGTACCGTTCATTCAATAGAAACAGAGAAAATGATTTTTTTTTAAAACATTTTTGTTTGAATAAAACGATCAGCAAACGACCATACATTCTTCCTGTATCTTTTTAGAATTTGTATTTAAGGGGATCAAGGCTTAGCCGTAAAGGGTTAAATATACAACTGAATTAAGAAGTTAAAAAAGTAAATTTTTAACAAGCACTATGATTTTTCAATAAAACAGATCAATTTTCAACTAGAGGTGAATTTTCAAATACAATGATGATGCCTCCCCAATCAAAAATTAATTTTTCACAAAATAGTTCCAATTTCAAACAAGTTGTGATTACAATTTTAAACTACGATACTGTACAATTTTTCAGCATTTTAATTTCAATTCTTTTCAATTATGAACACTGTAATTTTGAAAATAATTAACTTTTAAACTTTGAAATTGGTTGACTTTAAATTTTAAATGCTTAGTATAGTTGGAAATTGAAATGTTAAATTTTCAAATAAAAAGAACAATTTTCAATAAAGAATACTAGAGTTTTACGAAAATTTTCTACTAAATAGTTACATTTTTTTACTAACAAAGATAAATTTACAATAAAAATTGGAATTACTTTTTTCAGCAAATATATAATCGGTCTGATGGCCAATAATGAAGTTGAGTAAACAGAAAAAAACATGTAAAAACACATTTATTTAAAAAAGGCCTCTAAGTTTCGACCAACATTGCACGTGTTTCTGAATAGTCTACATATAGATCTGTAATCAAAAAATAAGGATATTTTAAGAATATGAAGGTCGCAAAGATAGTTGAGTGGAAGCTTCTAATGTATCCCCTAAGGGTTTACATTTTTCTTACACCTTCTCTATT
>NC_046663.1:84369227-84379540 GCF_010883055.1 Belonocnema kinseyi
AAATAAGGATATTTTAAGAATATGAAGGTCGCAAAGATAGTTGAGTGGAAGCTTCTAATGTATCCCCTAAGGGTTTACATTTTTCTTACACCTTCTCTATTCCTTTACACACCCTCCACACACTTACTTGGTGGTGTGGAAGGGGACCTACAGTTTAAGGTGGGTTCCGAACCACCAAGAGCAACAGCCTTAAGTACTTAGAGAAAACCTTTTTCTCTAGAGGTACCGGTCCCACGACTCTCCGGAGATGAACAACTCCCTTGCTAGGCTAGTGTTCACCGCATGGGCCACCGAGACTCTTCCAGAGTGCGAGGCGGGAATCGAACCCGCAAGCCGAAGGAGTGGGTCCAAAGCCTACGCTTTAGCCCCCACGATCATCGTCCCACTTCGCAAAGATAGTTACAAATATATATAATACAAAGATAGGGGTTTACAAAATCAAATTTTAATTAGATACCTAAATTAAAAAAAACGTTGGAGCATTGAAAAAAAAGTTAAAATGTAATAATTTCTTTCAATTGAACTCTAAAACACTTGGCAGAGGCTCCTATAATTTATAAATGTGTCATATTATATTTTCTACGGTGTTTACTGTCCGTCTGTAAACATCTTATCAATTATAATGTGACACTTTTACAAATTATTGGAGTATCTCCATAGACTTTAAGGCTTCAATTGGGAAAAATTGCTACTTTTTAACTGTTTATAATATGGAAATAAATTTTTTCAAATAAAATTGATTCTACAACACAGTTGAATTAAAAAAAATTGTCTACTAAAAGAGATGAAGTTTCAAGCCAAAATCATGAATTTTTAGATCCAAAAAATTAATTTTGAACCTAATAGTTGCATTAACAAGCAAATAATTGCATTCACAACCAAATATTTGCATTTAAAACCAAATATTTTAATTACTAGCAAAAAAGACGAGTATTCAACAAAATAGTTGAACTTTTAACCAAATAATAAATGTTCAAGCTAAAAAGACTAATTTTTTCGAAGACAGTGACATTTGTAACGAAAAAGTTTATTATCAGCCCAGAAAACTATGACTATTTAGCAAAAAATAGATTTTTAATCCACAAACACGAATTAAAAAAAAACAGTTGAATTTTCGACCAAAAAAGAAGCATATTCAACCAAACGGTCGATTTTTCAAACAAAAAGATTAAAATACAATAAAAATTACATGCATTTTCGAGATAAAAAGATGAATTTTCTGAAAACAGTTGAATTTTCAACTAAAAAGTTCATTTTTGACTAAGAAAGATCATTTTTCTACCATGAAAGATGAATTTTCTATCAAAAGACTAGTACAGTTTAATATTTAAGCAAATAGTTGAATTTTCAACCAAATGTGTGAATTTTCAGCAAAATATATGAATTTTTAACAGAATAGTTCATTTTTTAACTATAAAAGATCACTTTCTAATTGAAAATATCAATTTGCAACCAAAAGTGAAATAATTACTTTTCTAGTTTTAAAAAATTAAAAAGTTAAATTTGCAACCAAATAGATAAATTTTCAACTAAAATTATAAATATTAAAAAAAAATGAATTTTCAACAAAAAAATCCAACAATCAACCAAAAAATAAATTTTTTAACCAAGAATTTTAATTTCTTAAACATAAAATTCTTAAATCTTCAACCAAGAAGATGAATCGTGAACCAAAAAATGAATTTTTAACAGATTTGGAGGGACATCTTTGACCAAATTAGCCAACCTGAATTCGTTATCTGAATATAAAACGTTACTTTTTCTGACCCCCACCTCCATACCCTGTTATCAATCGTATTTTTAATCGAGACCCCCCTCTCCCCAATTTGTATCGTAGATTATGGATGGCCTAAATAGTTACTAAAAATTTAAAAAGCCGAAGAAAGAAAAAACAGGGTTGGATCTGCTTTATCTAGGATTCTTTGGTATACTATAAGAATGGAATAGTTAAATTTTCAGTTGAAAAAATTAATTTTTAAAACAAAAAAAAAAACGAATTTCAACAAGATAGTTTAGTGTTCAGCCAAAATGGTGAATATTCAAGCAAGAATCTTAATTTTTTATTCAAAAACGAATTTTCAACAAAATACATTAATTTTCAATTAAGGGAGCGAAATTTTCACAAAAAAGGAAATAGTTAAATTTTTAGTTAAAAAATTAATTTTCAATATAATGAAGAAGGTGGTTCGACTTTCAAACAGAAGTTGAATTTTCAACCAAAAACATGAATTTTCAACGAAAAAGATTAATTCGATTTCATTCGTTCATTAGTTCCTCTTTCAAAAAGAGGTTGAATTTTTAACCAAAAACATGAGTTTTCAACGAAAAAGATTAATTTTATACTAAAATAGATGAATTTTCAATCTGGAGATTAACATCAGAGTTATTTCCTCCTCGCTGTGTCGCTAATGACCTTGACGCGATTAAACAAGTACTTCTTTGACTCTTTTATACTTTTAGTTTAGGCGATGATATGATATGCATATGTAAAAAACTAAGATCAGCATTCCGTAAAGCATCAGTACTCGTTAAAAAAGGTAGTAACACCTTGAGAATTTGCAAGACAGCATGTAACCACACAAGAGGGACATATCTTGCGCGATATCTCTCCTCTTTGAGTGCGACGAGCCTCGCATTTCAATTCGCATGAAGACGCATTCCTTTTCTTCCAGCAATCTGGACATAATGCGTTGTCTCCATGCAATTAATCTCCGGGGCTCGAGCGTCGAGTGAAATGAAAGCGCGTCGCGTGAGGTCTGGGCATGTCGGATGAATAATGATAGTTTAATGCTGCCTAGTGTGGGCAAACGCGAATTACGCGCGACGCATTTGAGCAATAATAACCAGGAGCAGGCGCGTGTATATGCGCTCAACGCGGGCCAGCTGGGCAGCTGGTAAATAAAGGAAATCGATGTGGCCCTCGCCACTTCCTAAACATTTACCCACACTTATATGTACTCTATACCACTGGTCTCCAGGAAATGGCCACTTTTGTTACGCAATACAAATCGCAGCTTGCCTGCGCGTCAGAGGGAAAAATTTTCAAAACTGTAATTTTGGAATGACATCAGTCTTACGAAATGAGATTGGATTGACGATAAATGTCGACTTTTTCCTGAGTAAAGGCAATCAAGTCCGCCTACTTAAATGGAAGAATTAGGGAAGAGAAAGGTTGACAGAGTTGATTTCAGTTGAGGAAGTTAGTGATTATTTCTGACATGGAACCAAGAAAGAAATATTGTTCGAAAAACGCAGAAAGTGTTCTTTTTAATACTCCGCAGATATTTCACCCCAACGGTGCTTTGTAAACTCTAAAAATCATGATGGCAATGTGTAATGAGAAAAAAGTGAAAATTATATGCATGGTGTTTAATAAAAGTGTCGGGATAAAATATGACCTTTCTCCAAGTGCGATTGCAGACACGGTTTAAGACCTTTTTTTTACTGTTTTGCATGTGTAGTTTGCAGGATTTCAACGCCATATGCAAAATAATCTTATTGTGAATCAGCATCAGATCCGTTTCGTACATAAGTGTAAATGTAAATAATCTACGACGATAAAACAATGAAACTGGTGAAAAGTGGACATAAATTTTGCGTCTCGTGAAGTACGTGCGGCGTTCATAGCCTATAAGCTGATTTTCATGGCCCGTGGGCTTTCACGAGCCTGGGATTCGCAATGGTGCGAACCAAGCTTTATATTGCACGAGCTTGGACCCGGAAACTGTTTGATACCGATATCCCGTGTCGTGTACGATACCTTGTACGTTGACACCTTATTACCCTTGGCCCCCGGGTATGCCATAGTCACTCGCCGCGCTGTGGCTCAGCGAAAGTGCACACAAAGGAACTAACAAAGTCAAGATTTTCATCGTGATACGAAAGTTACTCAAATTAATTCTCCTCTTCATTCATCTCAAAATATGCCCATATAGGAGATTTTCAAATCGATTTCTATTTGTGTGTCCCCTGATGTTAATTCGGTGTCCCCCAAAGATTTTTGACCTATATTAAAGGGAATACAGTACATATGGTGACCTACACGGAAAAAAAATTCTTGAGGCGAACGAGTGAATCGAGAATATATTAAACTCAAAGAAAGTGTACGCTTAGATTAGGTAAAAAGCTTAGTTAGAAGAGTTAAACATTTAGTTACTTTATGTAAATTGTTCTCGTAAATCAGTAATTTGGACAAAATTGCTAAGTTCGAAAGTTTATTATTTTCGACAAATTATGTATAATTGTATTATCTTCAGATTCGAACAAATTTTAGTTGTTATAGAAATATATTAACTTACAGTAGCCAATCTTTCGTGTGGTATCGCGAAAATGAATTTCCCTGAAATACTTGTAATGCATTTGGAGGTCAAGTTTGTTGTTTTTATCGCGTTTCTTGATATTTCAATATAGTTATCGCCTACAATCGAAACAAATGTAAATCATTATTACTGAATCATAAACTCCATTTAATATTAACATTCGCGCACATTTCAAGTGGTAAAAAGCGTTTAATTGACTAAAGTAAATCTCAACTGTCACTGCTCCCGATTAGACCGTCGCCATTTTATTTCGCTGCTCCCATAATGCACCGGCGCTCTTCCGATAATTGCTTCAGACACCTATTTCTTAATATCCCTATTATAGCTATACTTATTAGGGGTTTGACTATACGATATCCCTGGTATATGGAAAATGGTCAAGGATATTCATTTTCGCTGATCCAGGGATCTTTCTAAATTCCTTCGTTCGTTTTCGGCTAAATGTTTAGCTATAATAAGGAATAATATCCCCGTCACAGCTCAATTTTTTTTACCGTGTAGTTTCTTAGTCCGTACATATGACAGGGCTGGTAAACATTTTTGTTCGAGTAGTTGCTTTGCGAATTTGAAAAAAAGATATGATGTATAGTTCAAACTGTAATAGTAACATTCCAGATATATAATAGATACTGACTGAAAGAATCATGATTATACGCCTGTCCCACAGTTTGCTAAGAAATCCAAAGTATCTATAAATACAAAAACAAAACATTGCATTATTATACAAAAAGAAGAAAAATTCAAACCAAGAAAATTAGTTCTCCACCAAAAAAGATAAACTTTCAGCTAAAACAGTTCAACTTTTCTACCTAAGTAGTTAAATTTTCAATTTAAAACTATCAACTTTCAACAAAATATTTCAACTTTCAACCAACCAGATGAATTTCCAACAAAAATGATGAATCTTGAAATAGAGTAGATAAGTTTTCAGGTAAAAACATTAATTTTTAACCCAAAAAAAGTTTTCAACCAATCAAATGAATTTTCAACTAAAATGATGAATTTTCCAACCAAAAAGACGAATTTTCAACACAAACGAAGATTTTTCTGCTAAAAAAACATTGTTCAAATTGTTGAACTTTCAAGCCAAAAGACGAATTTTCTTAAAACAATTGAATTTTCAACCCAAAAATATGAATTTTCATGAAAAAGTTCATTTTTAACCAAACGGTTGCACCTTTTTAACAACAAAAAATCTTAACAAAGAAGTTCATTTTTTATTTAATAAGTTTAATTTTCAATTTAAAAATATCAATTTTCAACAAAATAACATTCTTAAACACTCATCCAAACAGACGAAATTTCAACTCATTTCTTTTGTGAAAGGCCTTTGAAAAAGTGATTTCTTAGTCAATTTCAAATCTTCTGCGCTTAGCGTTTGCCCGTTCTGAGAAGCGCGTTATATGAGTCTGACTATTTCCTAATGCGTGATTCTTATAGTGACATCGCTTTTGTCGCTAAAGTTACTAGGATTGGTTTTATTAGCTAATCTTGAGCGCTTAGCGTTCAACCCTCCTGCGAAAGGTAGAATGTTATTATCGGTATGTGCGCACTAGTTACTAATATTACTTTGGGTACCATTTCTGCCTTTAAAGAAGTGATTAATTAGTCAATTTAAAATCTTGGGCGCTTAGCGTTTGATCGTTTTGAGAAGCGCGCTATATGAGTCAACGTTGTAGGCGAAAATAGACAGCCCACGATCTGAACCGTGATTTCTATGTTGACATCGCTTTTGTAACAAAATCTGTTGTAATTCGTTTAATTCACTAATCTTGAGCGCTTAGTGCCGCATAGCTCTAAAACTGTCCATTTTTTTGGATTTTTTTTTACGGATATTTCATCCGGCACTTATAACCTTAAAAATAACAAAGTTTCAGCTAAATCTACCGAAAGCCATTTTCCCATACATTTAGTGCGGGGTCCTTTGAAAGAGGAAACAGAATGAACGTTCGGCTTCATATCAACGGGTCAAAAGGCGAATTTTCTGTGTTTTGTTGAAAATTCTTCTTTTTTTTGTTGGTGGAAAATAATTATTCCTCTTTGTTGAAAATTCAATTACATTATTGAAAATGCACTTCTTTTATTGAACATTGATCTTTTTTATTTAACAAAAATTAATTTAGCGGCTGTTAGAGCTCCCCTATTTCCGATTTTCCAGGTTAGAGGCCACTCTGTCATCACTTCCAAAAATGGAACCGATATCAAAGCATTCCGAGAAATGTAGAACGATCTATGAAAATTCTGGTCCGTCAAGTATGTTTAACAAAGCGAAAAAATTTCGCAGCAATGTGAACGATACACGAGAGGAGGAACGTTTTGTGCTGGACTTTCTAGTAGCAGTTAGACTCTCCAATGAAAAGATAACTTTATCATGCAAAGACTAGAACGGAAGATAGCGAAAGGTTCTGAGGAACATCAGACTGAATGGTTGTTCAATAACGTGTAGATGAATAGATAGATAAATAGAAACTTTATTGGTGCAGACAATGTAATCTGGCTGAATATCCGATGTGTTCGGATATCACGTGACATTGTAAGCAACAGTCGAAAAGATCTTAAAAACTGAAGAATAAAACTGTCCAAAGTTTTTATCAATTTATATGCCTAACTTTCACCTTTGTCTTAATTCATACTCCGACAGACCAAAAGCATTGATCCACTTGAATCTAAATTATTTTCTAAATGGATAAGGCTTCCTCATAAAGACTTCAAACGAAACTGTAGACTTGTGTTTGTTCTAAATTTATGCGTATAGAAATTATGCGTCATTTGAGAAATTATATGATTGGAATTCAACTTGCAGATATTGTATACCGGTGTATAATCATCATTTTATACTGACTTTGATTGCTAATTTGAAACCTTTAACTTTTCCTACCAATTTAATATTTCTAAAGGAAAGAAATTTAAAACATTGAAACTAAAAATGCGATAGTTGATCCAAATGCTTGGTTTGCAAAATTTTCCGGACGGTAACATCAACACTTAGAACCTTTAAATTTGCACGTCGCGAATTAGGACCTTTCAATATAAATTAAGAATATTTTATAAATAGAATAAAGCATTTATAAAGAATTCAAAAGAATTCAAAAAATTTAAAAGAATTTAGGATAAATCAATCAGAATTAAGGGTAAATTCCAAATGAATTAAAATGAAGGGCAAAAAATATTTGAAAATCTCTTCAAATCTTAGAACAGATTGACTTCTCGTGAATAAATTTGATGAAACTTATTAAAATATTACAAAATCCTATGAAATTCTATCAAATTGGATGATATCTCCTGAAATAAAAGTAAATAATAATGTTAAATAAATAAAATACCTTAGCTTTTAAAATCCCATAAAATTATTCAAAATCCCAGGAAATCTTATAAAATCCCTTGTAATCTTTAAAAAAACTTTAAAATATTTCAATATTTCAATTCATAAATATAGAACAATAAAGGACTTCAATAGAAAACAAATTTCCCACTGTTTTTATTTTCGTTTTTTACATTCTCATCATTTATCATTGAGAAAGTATTAGAATTGTCCAAAATTTGACACCACAGTTTTTCAACGGATTTGCACGTTTTGAGACCCCCTGAATCCGAAAATCAAGTTTTTAGGACGGGTCTGTCTGTCCGTTCGTCTGACCGGCCGGCCGTCCGTCCGTAAACACGATAACTCTCGAAGCAATGAACGGATCAAATCCATTTTTGGCACACTTTTTTTAGGTCCCAAAAGAAAGGACAAATTCCTTAACCAGCCATTTTTATAGAAATTCAAAAAAGGAGCGCATTTTGAAAATTTTTGAGACCACTTCTTTCTGAATTTGAAAATTCTATGTACGGATATTTATAGTATTAAAATGGACAAGAAATTTATCCTAATGACTTTCTTCGATGAAAAAAATTCTCAGAATTATAGCATTTTCAAAAATTTTGAAATCAACCGAAATTCAAAATGCTAAGCAAAGCAACGCACAATATGCAAAAAAGTTAAGAAAAGAAAAACATTACTTTTTAAAAGCCCTACAAGACTGTCATAACAAATTTTTGGATTTTCTTGAAAAATCGAAAATTAAAATTTTGATTGCACAAAAAATAATGAAAAATGAAAACTTCCATTTTGTGGTCAAACTATGTAGGATGCGAAAAAAGGTGAAATAACAAAAATTGTTTTCCCAAAAACGATGTACAATTTCGTTAAGAATCACTTCTTGTTAGAACGCGTACTTTTTGTTTTATTCGTGAAAAATATCATTGAAAATAAAAAAAATAAAAAATTGTCGAAAAATGACGAAACTTACGAAAAAAACCAGATTTAACAAAACTTGTAAACCTGCAAAAAATAAATATCCGAGCGCGAAGCGCGAGATTCAACAGACGCGCCCCCTAGGCGTGCTAAAACTTAAGAGTAAAACGAGCCGTGCGCATAGCGCGCGATGAGAATATACCCGCCACGCGGGCAGATTTTTAGTATTAAGACCAGCAGGAAATAAAATAAAAAATTTGCGAATACTTTTTAAATTTAGTAACTCCCTATTATAGAGATTTTTTTGTTTGAATAAATATATGTTAACAAAAACCTATTTTTTGCTGTAAAAAAATTCTATAAAGCGCATAGTTTTAAATTTATGCAATTATTTTACGGCACTTTTTTATGCTCAGATTTAAATGTGGAATAATATTTCTTAAATAATAATTTAAAATATGTAAAATACTTAATTAAATTTCACTTATCTTAAAATAGGCTGTCTTTAAATATTTAAAAGACGCTTGAATAACCTGAGTAATAAAAAACCATTTTCTCCTTAGAAAAACCTCCATAACACGCACAATTTCCAATTTATTTCATTCTTTTATAATAATTTTCGTGCTCTGTTTTTAATGTACAATAACAATATTAAACAATAATTGGAAATATGTAACATCTTTTCCTAAATTTGAATTTTACTTAGATGAAAAAGGGCTTGATACTAGGTGCTTGAAGTTCCGAAAGTTCAAATGAACGAATTTTTTTTATGATGACTTTGTAAACTATGAAAAGGACTTAAATGTCTGTTAATTTATATTAGAAATAATGTATTTGCTAAAGAAAATTATGATGCATATTTTGAGTTTTAATTAGAACAATATTAGTGAATAAAATAGACTTGGGAAAAAAATTTCGTTATTTGAATGTTCAGAACTTCAGGTACATCCCTCTTGCTGAAAAAGAACCCAAAACGATGAATTCGAACCAAAGAAGACTCCAGTTCGACTTCTAAAGGAAACCAATGATAAATGAGACTTTTTCTAAAGAACCTATTTTTGACTTTGCCCACTTCGATATTTTATCTGTTTTATTACACATTACACAAAGTTTTAAGTTAAAGCACACATATAATAAAACTCTGACGGATATAAAGTTTAATGAAGATAATTTAAGTACAAAATATCATCGTAATTATAATAGATATAACGAATGGATAAATGGCATTTACAGATTATGTAACAAACTTGTAAACATTAAGGCGTATTCCCGTGTAAAAATGCTTCGACATGAGTTCGACTTGGTTATGTCTTGAGTTCGTGTCCAAGACATCGATGTCTGGTTGCGTCTCAAAACTGAGTCGAGACATAGGCCTTCGTCTTACTTTTATGGCCACGACAGGTAAAACAGCGTTTACTTGTCTTAAGTGGAGCATTGTCCTGGCTACGACGACGTTTACTTAACTCAAGACGAGCCTTGTCTTGGCCGAGATTATCGAACCTTTTTTGGCTCATAAATGAGATTAAAATTGATGAATGAAAAAGTTGTAATTATTAAATTATATATTTTTAATTAAAAAATTCAGAATCGTTGGATCTGAACGAGTATAACCCTCAACAACTTTCTTCAAAAAAATAAAAATTGCAATTTTCTAGAAGAATCTCCTAAACCGTTAGAAATAGGTAAAAACAAACAACATTTTCGGTATCATCGTCAAACAAGTATAATACAAATAACCATCAATAAATAAGTTGATT
>NC_046663.1:84379640-84391382 GCF_010883055.1 Belonocnema kinseyi
TATTGTTTAACCATTAACAAAGATTAGCTTTTATGACTGTTAGAAATTAACTTTTTGTTAGGGCTGGTATACGCTCTAAGTTATAAGCCGCACGTGTTGGAGTCCAAAAAATACGACTAAAGAGATAAATTTACGTCTTCAAGAAATACAAACTTGTCTCCAAGCCATAAACTAAAGTCTGGCTCCGTCTCAAAACTGAGACATGTTCAAGTCGAACTTTTCGACTTCAGCATGTCTTGATTGCGGGCAATTCAAGTCGAACTCAAGTCGAAGCATTTTTATTCGGGTTTGTGATTGATTCTGAACCAATCTGTTTATATGATTAAATTTTCCAAAAAGGAAAAGAAATAATTTTAAAAATTTGGTGCATTTCAAAAATTGCTAGTAGTAGGATCAATTCTTTTTGCAACAACTTTAATAAAAAGACTTCTTATAAGAAATTAAGGTAAAATTATTTGTACTTTAAAATATTCATAAGTAAACCCTGCATATTGGAACGAATCATGAGTTTAGTGTCTATTTTAAAAATTGTATTCCAGATTGAAAAGTACATTTTATACTATGAGAGACCAACATGATTCAGGTCCAATTTACACTCGCTCATCAGGGATTATTTATATGAAAACTGCAAGGTCTAATTCTAAGTATTCTATGTAACAGTGATTCTTACAGAATGCCCTGACTTTTTCAATTTTTTTTTTATATCCCTAACTTTCTCCAAATTCTTAGGTTTCCTCTGACCAGCGGCCACCCTTATTTTAAAATCTAGATCACTACAATGTTTTCTGTGTTCGCAATTGCAAGTGCCTCGTTTGAAAATGTTCCAAACGAGAAAGTAAAGAAACCTTCTATCTCAGTTTTGTCTTGTTGAGAGTCGGGGCAATAAACGAGTTGGGGAAGTACTGAAGCAAGGAATAAACGAAAAGTTCCGTGCTTTTTTCACTGTAATAAGACGCAGCGGCTCTTTTGCTGGTTCCGCAGGTGAAAAGCCGCCACGTCGAATTACCAAAGAAGGCGGCGGATATAAAGAACAACGAGACGTCTAATAAACCCACCTTACCAGGCGTGGTGTCGCATTACCATCGCAACACTTCCATCGCCTTCAAAGAGCCGCAGTGCGAAGAAGACATAACCGTGAGGGCACCGTTACCATTTCACCAAACTTCTTGTCGCAGGTGGGCGTGTGCCCACTAAAAAAAATTACACAAAAAACATGTTCTTCACCCCCTCCTGGTACCCCACACGCGTTTCTTCAGTCTTTCTTCTTATTTCATGCGAAGTTAGGTGTTATTCAAGTCAAGTCCCGCCCGACAATTCGATTCAAGATCTCTATTATCGAAAGAGTGCACACTACGTTCCCTGAATCAAATTCCCGTTAGCAAGTCCCTCGGATCGAGACCTCGGAAAGGGTTACACACGATTTCTTGGGATATTTTATGAGATGAGGAAGGATGTCGTACCGCTGTGTCCCGTACAAGGTACAGAAACGAGAAGGATTAGGATTTATTTTAAGAAATTTATTGCATCGGTTCAATACTGCGAAGAAGTGGTCTGCAAAGAATTTCCTGGCTGTATTTTCTATTTCCGATACAATTATTTTTATATTTGTACATACATTCATTTAAAATCAAAAGAAATTATTTTTAATTTAATTTTTAACTCATTTATAAATTATAATTTGGATAAGCCTTCTACAATAGTTATATACCTAGTTATTATTTAATTATTAATTTTTTCCAAAATGAGGGTGACACAGAAAATCCGAAATTGACCGGACATTTCATAAGGCCGCAAAACTCCAGAACATGAGAGTGGGTTTTTGTACGAGTGCATGTCTGTAAAGCGTAAATTATTTAAAAAGGTAACGGTATAGTTAAAAAGTTACTATTTTTGGGTAACTATAATTCAAAGTAATCTGCGTTACTTTACGTGACTGTACGAAATGTGTTAATGGTATTTATAATAAATTAAATGCCTTAATAACCATTCAGGAAACAATAAAACAAATATTTTACTAAAAAATTCTAATAGTGAGCAAACTTGCTTTTAGACAAGAAGGAAACAACTCTAAATATTTCAAAATCGGCCAAGATCTTACGCGGCCCATTATGATAGACATTTTTTACATTCAAAAACTGAAAAAAACTGTTCATGTAGAAAATTTTCATTATTTGTATATGCCTCAATCCAATTTCTTTTTCAGTTTTCTTATTAAAATTAACAATCTATATACATACGGAGCTTAGGTAGTACTTGAAAATCCAAAAAATGGCCAAATCGATAAAAATGGGGTTTTAAAATTATCTATTTAAAACGCGTTTTCCAAACCTAAAAAGATTTTTGACCGGTTTATCAATGCTCCCCTAAGAAGCAAAGGAAAATAACACTTGTTTTTCTTTTAATAAATGGATCAATATGCAATGTGAAAAATTTTTTGTTTTTAGTCGTCTTCATAAAATTTTATTATGAATAAGTATTTTTTGCTGCTTAATCGCAGTCTAAAAAATGCAACAAAATTCCCTATAATTTTTTCCTATACAATACATTTAAAAAACCCGATAAATTAGATTTTTATATGAATCGGAATTCAGTTCAATCCAGGTCTAAAATACCATGAAATCTTTAAAAATCGTAAAAAGCCATTAAAATATATAGAAAGCATTTGAAATACTATGAATATAAACTAAATTTAAATCATTTCTTAAGGTTATCTTTAAAACAACATTTTAATTATATGAACGCACAAAAAGCGCACTTCACGTTGCTGGGGTTATATTTTCTAATATTCAAAATAAAAAGTTTAAAGAAATCTATAATGTCACATGTTAAAATATGAAGAGTTATAACAACTTTTGAAACGTGTTAAATACTAATTGAAGAAATAATTAATTTTAGTTATTTAGCGCATACATTATTCACGCACCTAGAGATCCTAACTGTTTCCATAAATACTGTTAGTCAAATATTGTTGAATTATAAATAGAAACATTTTTTTAATTTTCTAGAAAAAGCATCTCTAAAAATTGTCAAATAATAGGAAATCAAACAAAAATTTAATTCAAACGCTTATAATTTGATCTTGTAATTCTTATTTCAATTTTGACTTAATCGAACAATAATTGTTATATAGGTCGAACTTTATTATAGTTAATATCACAAATATTTAATTTGTATCGATTCAACGAAACAAAATTTCACCTTTAAAGTTTTATTTAAATCGTAAGTTGTTTAGTTTAAAATTAGTTAAATTTAAAAAAGATTAAATGAACTATAATCAATGATTTTATAAATACAAGGAAAAGTTTTCATTACTCGCGCTAGCATATTCTATTTCTGATTTGAAAATATAAGCGCTTCACAGGATAGGGGGAAAAGAAGAATTTAAAAAGAAAGATGAAACGCAGGGGAATAGGGGAAAGCCTGCGAATCCAGTTAATTTCACACTTGATTGAAACAATAAAATGAAGAAGTGTTTATTTTCTAGTAAGTTTAAAATGTGCAAGAAGTAACCGGAAAATAGATCCGCACCGGGACGTAAATTGTTCTGATTCATCTGGCGAAAAAAGAGCTGACAAAGGATAGCACCGTGCATTCATTGCAACCGTCCAGCTTGATTTATCACTCCCGCGCAACCTTAATTTTCTAGTGGCTCTCAGAGAGCGCGAGAAGGAATGAGAGTGAGAGTGCCAAGAAGTTGAAGAGCGCGAGGAAGAGCAAGAGAATGAGAATAAGAAGTGGTTTGTTTGTTAAGCGCGTGAAAGTGAGGCCCAAAGCTGGCGAAGATTTGCCTTCTCTGACAAATCGGTCCTTGCGTTTATGCCTGACAAGACTGAAGGTTCGCACGATCGACGAGATGCCCTCCAGCCAGTATAATAGGTCGTTCCTTCCTTCTTACGAAAGCTCAACAGAATCACGTGCATAAAACATATCTCAACTAGGAAATATTGCTTTCGGTCTCACATTGTTAAGGCGAAAATTAGATACATCAATCTGAGCAAAAATCACTTTTATCTTTCTCTGTTTAACTCTTCAGGATTGTCGCAAGTTCTACTTTTTTCAAATAGTCAAAGTAGGCGCCTTGCGCCTACAAAACAATTCTTTCGTTACCTGTTAAGGCGTTAATAATTCGTTTTAAAAAAAGTACGAGCGACGGACGGACACGGGACGGACACGTCGTTTCCATAAGGAACCACGCCTGGATTGCCCTCATGGATTCCACAAGACATGAGGGCAATCCATGTGGACCCTGACGGGGGCCCCCTCCATTTTTCCACACGGGTAAATTTAAAAGAATTGAAATGAATTGGATAACATTTTAAAACTTCCATTAATATTAGAAAAATTAGAGTGACTTTACACTGCATCAGAGGAAATGAGCAGAATTAGATGAAGTTTATAAAAATACGTGATGAATAGAAAAAATGCAACTGAATTGAAAACAAAACAAAAATATGTAAAAATGCATGGAATTCACTAAGTTTGAAATAAGTTTAGAAAAATTTTACATCATTCAGAAGAACTTGTTGAAATTACTAAGACTTCAAGGTGCATTTAAAAGCTTTCAGGATTAATTAAACAAAAATTAAAGAAAAATTTAAATAATCAACTGAATTTATTAGAATTGAATGGATTTAAAATAATTCATTGTAAATTCCAAATTAATTCGAATGAATGGTAAAAACTATTTTCAAATCTATGAAACAAAAATGTGATAAAATTTGCTGATATTCTATGAAACATGATATTTCATAAAATCCTGGCCAATTTTTTTAAATACCTAGAGAGCTTTTAAACTCCTTTAAAATGATTGCAACCCTGGAAAATATTATAAAATCCCTAGAAATGTTTCAAAAATATCTCAAAATCTTATGCGCCCTACAAAATCTTACCATATATTCTGAAATCCCAGGACAATTTTTAGAAACACATACAAATATGTTCAAATCCCTGAACATCATCAAAATCCTCGAAAGTTTTTTGAAATGTTCTAAAACACCTAAAAATGCATTGGAATCTTTAAAAATCTCCTACAATTTTTGAAATTCCTTAAAACGTTTTAAAGATCTTAAAAATATTTGGAATCTTTTAAAATACTTTACAATATTTTTAATGCTTTAAAATCTTGAGAAGTCCTTTGAAGTTATTTTAAGCTTTTAAAAAATACTTGAAATTCTAGTAAATGGTTTACAAATCCATTATTTTTAATCCCTCAAAAGCATTCAAACCCTCAGAAATTTTTTAAAAAATTTGATCTCTTAAAAATGCTTTTAAATCTTTTGAAATGACCTAAAATACTTCAAACCCCTTTAAAACTTTTTAAATCTATTGTAAACTCCATATACGAGGTCTGTTCAAAAAATACACGGACTGTTTGAATTTCGCGGCTCGAGTTGGTTCCAGGAGAATCCACCTGGTGTCGCTAAGTTCGTAAAGATCAGCTGTTTAAAACGCGGTATTCCAGTCGCAGATATCTTCATTTGTTGATAAGCTACACGGTTTTAAGTAAAGAGTGTTTTTTCTTTGTCGGATTGTAAACTAGACAGCCTGAAAGAGCAACGAATTGCTGTGAAATTTTGTGTGAAACTTGGGAAATCTGCAACTGAAACATTTGTCATGCTCAACACAGCCTACGGTGATGTTGTCATGAAGCGTACTGCATGTTTCAAGTTGCATGAACGTTTCAAGGGTGGCCGACTGTCGATTGACGATGATGAACGTCCTGGGCGTCCTTCAACGTCAACTGACGACCCACACGTTGACAAAATCAACACCCTGGTGCGCGAAAATCGACGTCTGACCATTAGGGAGCTTGCCGAAGAGTGTGGGATATCAGTTGGATCTTGTTACGAGATTTTGACCGAAAAATTGAAGATGCACCGCGTCACTGCGAAATTTGTGCCACGCTCCAGCTCACTTAGCACTCAGAACTCGTGAGTTTTTGGCCAAACACTCGATACCAGGACTGTTTCAACAAGTGGAAATACCGTTGGGATAAGTGTGTGCGTTGGGGAGGAGAGTATTTTGAAGCAGACCCAGACGTGCAACTTCCAAATAAAATACATTTTTTTTATGACCTCAATCTGCGTATTTTTTGAACAGACCTCGTATGCCTTGAAATATCCCAAAATCATGTAAAATCCCTTTAAATTATTGACATCTATCAAAAAATCTGGTACGTTAAGTTGACGTAACCACATCTTCAAATCGAGTTAAAACCTATCTCATAATTAAGGGCTCATTCAATGCTAATTTAATGCCCTATTGCCAAATATAATGCTGCATTAATTTAAAAAAAAAACAGGGGTTACGCTAGGTTAACGTTAAGTTGGCTGAACCCCATGTCAAATAAATGTTAAATCGAGTTCTGCCATATCACATAATTGAGGGCTCATTTAATGATCATTTGATGCCCCATTACCAAAACTAATACTCTACTACTTTTTTGAAACCGGGAGTTTCGATAGCTTAACGTTAAGCTGACGAAATCCCAGGTGACATAAACGTTGAATCGAGTTCTTTGCTATCACATAATTAAAGGCTTATTTAATGCGCTCCAAAACCACCAAAAATTATTTTCCAAAAGCCACCCCTAATACTGAAAAGCCGCCCTTACTATAAATTATGCACAAATTGTAAATCTGACCATACTATAATTAAGCGGTCATTTAATGCTAATTTAATGTCCCATTGCCAAATTTAATGCTCCACTATTTTTTTAACCGAGGCTTACGCTAGCTTAACGTTAAGCTGACGGAACCCCATGTGAAATAAACATTGAATCGAGTTCTATGCTAACACATAATTAAAAGCTTATTTAATGCTCTCCAAAACCACGAAAGATTATTTTCCAAAAGCTACCTCTAATACTGAAAAACCACCCTTAATATAATTTATGCACAAATTGTAAATCTGACCATACTATAATTAAGGGCTCCTTTAATGCTCATTTAATTCCCCATAGCTAAATTTAATGCTTCACTATTTTGTTTTCAAACCGGAAGTTACGTCAGCTTACCGTTAAGCCAGTGTAAAACCTAGTTTTTAATAATAAGTGAGTCCTTAATTATTCTCTAAATTCGAAACATTAAGAGACGTAGATATAATTAAAATCTGTAAGGATTTTCGCCGCAAATGATTAAAATCTCAATAATTAAAATTCAGACAGTATGCGGTATTAAAAAAGTTAAGAGTCAATACTAATTTATGCTGCAGAAAAAAAATTTTCTGCTCGGTAATTTTGGCCAAAAACATGTAGTAATCCTAACTTCAGCTGAAGCCACAACTCCGGTATGCGAAACTCGGAAACTATTAGTGGTATCAAATTCTGCTTTGCGCAGGAATTTAGTGCTAATTAAGTGCTCTGGATTTGTGTTATGCAAAAAATCCGGGCACTTTTTTTACCAAAAACGTGTACTAATGCTGGCTTCAGGTGACTCAAGTCTGCGAAACTCAGAAACTATTAGTGGTATCAAGTTCCGCTTTGCGCAGGATTTTAATGCTAATTATGTGCTAATATATTCTACAAAAACTAAATTTTATGACCGGTCATTTTGACCAAAATATGTAGTAATGGTGGCTACAGATGACTGGTATATAAAACCCTAAAACTATGGATGATATCAAGTTCTCCTTTGTGCAGGAATTTAGTGCTAATTAAGTGCTCTGGATTTGTGCAATACAAAAAATCCGGGCTAAATTTGTTTCTGAAAATGTGTAGTAAGCTGGCTTCAAGTGACTCTGGTATGCGAAACTCGTAAACTATTAGTGGTATCGAATTCTCCTTTTCACAGGAATTTCGTGCTAATTAAGTGCTTTGAATTTGTGAAATGCAAAAAATATGGGTACTTTTTTTTACCAAAAATTCGTTGTAATTCTGGCTTCAGGTGGCTCCGAAGTCACCCTTTTTACATGTTTTTAACCAAAATTACCTGGCAGAAATATTTTTTTTTGCAGCATTTATTAGGAAAATTTTAATTTTTCAGTATATATTAATATTAATATATAGTTAATATGATTAACTTCCTGCGCAAAGGAGAATTGGAAGCCAACAATAGTTTCTACGTTTCATATGCCAGAGTCACCTGAAGCGAGCATTACTACACGTTTTTGGTAAAAAAAAAAGTTGCCGGATTTTTTGAATAGCAAAAATCCAGAGCACTTAATTAGCACTAAATTCCTGCGCAAAGGAGAATTTGATACCACTAATAGTTTCCGAGTTTCGCATACCGGAGTTGTGGCTTCAGCTGAAGCTAGCATTACTACATGCTTTTGGCCAAAATTACCGGGCACATCATTTTTTTGGCTGGAGCATAAATTATAACTAAATAAGCACTAAATTATGGCATAGTGCCCACATCGATATGACAATGTTATAATTCCAGCTTCCGGAACCTCTTATTTTTGCGTATCGCCTTAGCGTTCAGCCAGCATAATGCCTATTTTTTCAAAAGCAGAGGATTATAATTGTTTAAAAGGCATAAAATTAGCCTCTAATGAGCCCTCACATGTGATATGGACAGATTTACAATTTGTGAATAATTTATATTAAGACCTTAATTATGGTATTGTTAGATTTACAATTTGTGTATGATTTATATTAAGGGTGATTTTTCAGTATTAGGTGCGGCTTTTGGAAAATAATTTTAAGTGGTTTTGGAGAGAATTAAATGAGCCCTTAATTATTTGATAGGACAGAACTCAATTCAACTTTTATTTCACATGGGGCCAGCTTAACGTTTAGCTAACGTAACCCCCAGTTTAAAAAAAATATTGGAGCATTAAATTTGGCAACTGGACATTAAATAAGCATTAAATGAGCCCTTAATTATAGTATGGTGAGATTTACAATTTGTGCATAATTTATATTGAGGGTTTTCAGTATTAGGAGTGGCTTTTTGAAAATAATGTTCAGTGGTTTTGGAGAGCATTAAATGAGCATTTAATTATGTGATAGGGTAGAACTCGATTCAAAGTTTATTTCACATGGGGGTTCCGTCAGCTTAAAGTTAAGCTAGCGTAACCCCCGGTTTAAAAAAAAAGAGTCGAGCACTAAATTTGGCAATGGGGCATTAAATGAGCATTAAATAAGTCCTGAATTATGTGATATGACAGAACTTGATTTAACTTTTATTTCACATGGGGTTCCGCCAGCTTAATGTTAAGCTGGCGTAACCGCTGGTTGTTTTAAAATAGTGCAGCATTATATTTGGTAATAGGGCATTAAATTAGCATTAAATGAGCCCTTCATTATGAGATAGGTTTCAACTCGATTCGAAGATGTGGTTACGTCAACTTAACATACCCCAAAAAAACTTGCAAATCTTCTATAATACCCGAAAATATTTCAAAACCTCATTCAAATCCTTATTGAAATCTTTTTAAAATTCCTTGCTGTTAACTTATTTTAAAAAGTGATTATTTAATTTTAAAAAGTATTAATTATTCCAGACTCATTCGATTGTTATATGCAAATAATACATATATGTACCTACTACAAAATGCAGTGAATTGCATAACAGTAACAGTGAGACTCCAACATGCCTTTAAAATGTGCGTAGCAATGTCAGAATGTATTGCGTCTGACTATAACAGTCTATTTCCACTTTAAAATCTAATGTTGAGTCTAACACAGCAATACCTAACTTTAAATCAAAGTTTACTTACTTGAATAATTATTCCAATTAGACCAGAAGAAAAATAACCAATAAGTAGTACATGACTTCAAATTTGACATTATGATAGTATAGTTTTAAGTCCAAGCAATTTTATTTGAAAGCAATATTTTAGCTGTTTTATAATTTCGTAAAAACAAGAAAATTCGTGCTGCTTTGTGCTTGCGTGGTGCCCATTTGTGCTGCAAAAATATTATTCACGCATAAAATCACAAAATCTAAGCACTATACACTGTTTAATTCAAACGTTTTAAATGTTAAAAATATAGTATTGGATAGGAAAGCGTTTTAACCATCATCTGTATTTTATTTGTCACACAAATATTATATTAGATTACTTATTTTTAGTTTTAAATTTGATTTTCACCGTGCAAGGATACACATTTATATGCATTGTAGAATTGAGAAAAACTCCAATTCTACTACTTAAAATGTGATTGAATGAAATCAGACCAATTCAAAAGTCTTGAAAGTTTTATATAACATGCGTAAAAGTAACTTCAATATGAAACAATGGACGAATATTGTATTCTGAAAACAACTAAAACATAACCAGTTTTCAACACTTTCGAAAAGTTATTCAAATCGCAGTGATAAATTAAAAAAAAACGCTTTATGGTTAAGTTTTTAACAGATTTGTAATATTTTAATCATTCCGAAAATTTCGGGTTGGTATTAAACCATTTTCTATTGAAATTTTAATTTTTCAAATGGCTTAATATAGTGCTATTTTAGGGTTTTTTAAACGAAGTATAAATGAAGTGGAATTTGGCGATATATTTTTAAATTCATATTTCCCGTAGTCGAATTACAAAACGAAGTTTCTGCTTAGTCGATACTTCGTTTTAAAAAACTTTAAAATATAAATAATTTGAAAGTTTCTATTTCAGTAGAATAAGGCTCGGATGAACGCGAATCTTTATAGTGATAAAAGAAGTACTGATTTACACATACACTGTTAGAAATTTCTGTTGGAAACTTCCAACACATGTATTGGAAGCTTATTTCCGAAACGTAAGGTAACGCTGCAATACACAATGTTGTAGTTTCCAAATTCTGGCATTGTTATGCTACCTTACATGTTTTGGAATTTTATAATACAAGTGTAGCAGAAGGCTAGCATGGCGCAAGCCTTGCTTCTGTCCGTTTCGCATGCTTAGCACACGCTAAACACAAATGAATATTTTTAAGAACATGTAAGTGTCAGAGTAAATTAGCCTGCGTTAAAAATGAAAATATTAGGTTTGCCAATAGACGACACGTGTCTAAATGGTAAGTTCACTACCCGGGTGTACCGGTTCGCGCACCAGGTAGTGTAGCACATATTCTATGAGAACTTTTTAAGAATTTAAATTGTGCCAATTGCCAAAATAACTACCATTAGTGAGTCGACGATCCGGGTGAATCTAGTCGCGCACTAGGTAGCTTAGCGAGTATTCTACGAGAATTATTTCACAATTTAGATTGTTCGAACAGCAAAAATTACTAAAAATTGTGAGCCGACGATCCGGGAGCACCAGATTGCGCCCCAGGTATCTTAACACGTATTCTACGAGAACTTTTTGAAAATTTAGATTCTTTTAACAGCCAAATTACTAAAAATTGTGTGTCGACGATCCGACGAGAACTTTTTAAGAATTCAAATTGTGCCAATTGCCAAAATGACTACCATTAGTGAGTCGACGATCCGGGTGAATCTAGTCGCGCACTAGGTATCTTAGCACGTATTCTAGGAGAACATTTTCAAAATTTAGATTGTTTCAACAGCCAAAATTACTAAAAAATATATGTCGACGATCCGGGTGCACTAGGTCGAGCATCACGTAGTTTAGTACGTATTCGACGATAACTTTGTCGAAATTTAGACTGTGCAAACCGACATAATTACTAAAAATTGTGAGCCGACGATCCGGATGCACCGGGACGAGCATTAGGTAGTATACGAGGGTGGATTGATAAGTTTCCGGCTTGACCAAGAAAAACAACGTTTTTAAGAATTTTTTTTTTATTTCTCAACATAATCTCCTCCAAGGCTGATACATTTCTCATAGCGGTGTTCTAGTCTAGCAAT
>NC_046663.1:84391482-84392948 GCF_010883055.1 Belonocnema kinseyi
TATTATAAAAGATAAACTGTAAACTTTTATAGATAAAAAGAACTGCAATATTTATTGTAAAAGCCAACTTTCCAGTAAGAAGGAGCCAGTAATAGGTGTTTTGGTTTTAAAATTTGTTATTAACATTTAAAATATTAATTTATTGAGATCGAAAATCAGTTTGAAATATTTTTGAATTGAAGTTCTTGTACTAATGTTGGAAGTATTATAAAAGTAAATTTTTTATCTTATAGTTTGAGTTTCAGTGTACATTTCCGAATAAGTTATTTTTATCGCTTCGGAATAATATTTATAAATCGACAGTGTTTTTGTAATTTCTTAACGATGGCTGACGAAGCGGAAAATCAAGTGATGAAAATTAAATTCGAAGACAAATTCAGAGCCCTCAAAATTGCAGAAAACTCGTCTCGTATTTCGAATTTAGAAAGATACTACGTTAAATATGATACACATTGAGTTTTTTCTTTTTAGAAAATAACTTGGGCTAAATAAATATATTTTTAAAAAAATGGATAAATGTACTCAATAAGTTATCTTAAAAATGTCATGCTGATCATTTCTAAAATAAAAAATTTCAAATCTGTTCACAATTGCGATCTGTAGACTATTTGGAATCGTAAATTCTTGAGCCAGCCTACTGTGCAATGGAAAAAGTAAACCCCGCAGGTTATGTTTTTACTCTGGACTTTACCTGAGCCTGTCGGGCACTTCGCGATTTGACTAGGCAGAGTCCGAAGTAAAAGTGCTACTTCGGACTTTGCCTGACACCGCTCAGTCAATTCGCGGAGGGACTAGGCAGCTGTGGTGTGACGGCACATCGGACTTTGCCTGCAACATATATATATATATATTTATCCCTTTTCTAAACTTTATTAAATAAATTTTGAACGTAATGCAAATTTTGGTAAAACATATTGTATAAAAATCTTTCTGCTTGGAAAATTGGACTAGCCTCACGAGAATCATCAGCAAATCGATTCTTAAGACAAATTAGAAGAAAGGGAACTATGTAGGAGCTGTAAATTCAAAATCAAAAGAATAATGTTCTTTCAGTTTTCATTCTTTTTTTCTTGAGCAATCTCACATGTGGTAACAGTTGTAGAATGTTTTCTACGTGCAAATTGTTTACATTCGCAAATTGTTCACGGCGAAAGAGCAGCAGTTCAAACGGTTGCATAGCAACAGGACGAGGGATAGCAGAAGCCGTGCCGCCCAATTCTAGGCCGTTATGAGTACACAAGAAATTAACGAAAAATGCGGTCCACGGGACCGCCGCGCGGAGTCCTAAGAGTTAAAAATGTTCTTTATACGTAAAAACAAACAACATTTTCGGTATCCTCGCCATACAAGCATAATAGATTGATTGAAACCGAAGGGCCTATGACAAAGCCACCGAACGCGTCCTCGGGTTGCGGATAGAGGGTCCCTGTACCAAGGGTTTCTGCTGAATATGGTTACAAAAATAA
>NC_046663.1:84393048-84396275 GCF_010883055.1 Belonocnema kinseyi
AAGCTATCTAAGGATGGTACTATAGAACGCCACCTCAAGGTAGGCCTAGTGGCGCCATCTCTTGGTCAGGCCGGAAACTTATCAATCCACCCTCGTAATACGTATTCTGCGAGAAATTAAAAAAAATTCAAGTTTTTTAAATAATGAAAACAATTCCAAGTGGTCAGTCGACGACGCGGGTGCACCAGATCGCGCCCCAGGTATCTTAGCACGTATTCTACGTGCACTTTTTGAAAATTTAAATTGTTTCAACAGCCAAAATTACTAAAAATTATGTGTCGACGATCCAGGTGCTCCAGGTCGAACAAAAGGTAGTTTAAAACGTTTTCTACGAGAATTTGAAAAAATTTTTATTTCGTTAATAATGAAAACAATTCCAAATGGTGATTCGCCGACCCGGGTGCACCAGGTCGCGCCCCAGGTAGCTTAGTACGTATTCTAGGAGAACTTTTTCAAAATTTAGATTATTCCAATAGCCAAAATTACTAAAAATTAGAGTCGACCTGGGGCGCAACCTGGTGCACCGGGGTCGTCGACTAACCATTTGCATTTTTTTTCATTATTCACAAACTTTCCATTTTTTTAAGTAACCGAATCGTCGACTCACAATTTTAAGTAATTTTGGCTGTCGGAAAAATCTAAATTTTAAAAAAGTTCTCGTAGAATACGTGCTAGACTACCTGGGGCGCGGCCTGGTGCACCCGGGTCGCCGTCTAACGACGACCCGGGTCGTCATTCACAAAATTTAAATTTTGAAAATGTTTTCGTCGAATATGTATTAAACTACGTGGTGCTCGACCTAGTGCACCCGGATCGCCGACTCACAATTTTTAGTTATTTTGGCTGGTGAAACAATCTAAATTTTGAAAAAGTTCTTGTAGAATACGTGTTAAAATACCTGGGGCGTGACCTGCTGCACCCGGGTTGTCGACTAATAATTTTTAGTAATTTTGTCGATTTGAACAATCTAAATTTTGAAAAAAATTACGTCGAATACGTACTAAACTACGTGATGCTCGACCTAGTGCAATCGGATCGCCGACTCACAATTTTTAGTTATTTTGGCTGTTGAAACAACATCAATTTTGAAAAAGTTCTTGTAGAATACGTGCTAAAATACCTGGGGCGTGACCTACTGCACCCGGGTTGTCGATTAACCATTTAGAACTGTTTTCATTATTCACAAAATTTAAATTTTTTAAAAGATCTCGTAGAATACGTATTAAACTACCTGGTGCTCGACCCGGTGCACCCGGATTGTCGACTCACCATTTTAAGTAATTTTGGCTGTTGGTAATTTCCTTGTGCACAATTTTCGTCTTAGAAACACTCTAATACATGTATTGGAATGCTGGACGATGACTTCACGATTTACAACACTTGAAATACATGTATTGCAATTTCGACATTCCAATACCATGGTAGCAATTTTACCTTATTGTATTGTATTGTATTGTAGAATTCTGATAGATGTGTCGTAGAATTCCAAACATTTTTAACCGTGTACTGTTAATCTGGGTTTTTTTTTCATTTATCTCGCGCCCTACAACATATTCACATTTGGAAATGTATAGAACCACGAAATTAACGATTTTCAAAATTCTATTTTTATATTTCAGGACCAAAAATTAAAAAAGGGCTTCAATTCTAAAAACACTTACACAAATTTAACAATGGGTGAGGTAAGTTTTAATTTAAAAAGAAACACTGCAATTTTATGAACGATTTAAAAGTGTTAAAAAAAGTTTATGTTTTAGTTATTGTTGTTATTATTACCTCATATTAAAGTTAATCTGGACCATGCTATAGAATACCGTTGAATACATCTGATTTCACTCAGTTCCATTTTAAACGATAGACATATATCATATAGGCATATAGACATAGGTAGGCATATAGACGATATTAACATCTCCACCGAAAGACCGGTGATCATTTCAGAAAAGTCTTTCCTAATACTTGTTCACCTAATGTTGAACGGCTAATGAGGCCCAGTATTCAATATTTTTAAATTCTAAAAAAATTCAAAAAGCTAATTTTTTAAAAAGGACCCCACAGATGATTTTTATTTTGAGTTTTAAAGACTCCCACATCATATTGTGTAGTAATATTTTGCAAAAAAGCCGAGTGCGAAATGACCGCAAAGTTTAGAACGTTCATATGAACGACGAAAAAATTTTTTTTACGATTTTCTTTTGTTTGAAATTGTTTTTGGCAATCTAAAAACGCGTTTCATGCAAAAATATTCCCAAATTTTTTATTTAGGGGGTGACTAACAACCTCTAACGTGATTTCTGTAGATGCGACAGAAAAGTCGACTACAAAGTCGATAAAGTTAATGTATATTTAAAAGAGTAATAAGTCTAACCGTTCGAAATCAAAACCAGACGAAATTTTTTAGTGCTGAGAAACCTCGCTCCAACCCAAAGAACAACCCCTATGATAAAACATATTTGAAATTAGTAAAATGGACAAAAACAGCCAGAAGGCAATAAAAAGGTAGGTGTTTAACGTGCTGAAAAAATACCCCTTTTGTTCCCCCGACTAATTGCTGGTAGTAAGAAACGTCGCTCGAAAACTGAAAACCAACCCCTATTTAATAAGTTCCCAAAATTCTGGTAAATGTCCAATTCAGTTCAAAATTAATACATATACGATCATTAAATAGCTTAGAAAATTAATAAAAAGCATCCCCATAATTATGGTACTGGCCGAACATCTCGGTCGGATACCAAAAAACCGCTCCTAATTAAAGCAAATTTTTGAAAAATCGGAAAATCGACAAAAACAGGCAAAGGGGAATAAAAAGTTGGGCATTTAACGCCTTGAAAAATTACCCCTTTTATTTCCCCGACTAATGATGGTAGTAAGAAACCTCGCTCGAAAACCGAAAACCCACCCCAAATTAATAAGTTCCCAAAATTCTGGTAAATGTTCAATTCAGTTCAAAATTAATACATATAGGATCATTAAATAGCTTAGAATATTAATAAAAAGCATCCCCATAATTATGGTACTGGCCGAACATCTCGGTCGGATACCAAAAAACCGCCCCTAATTAAAGCAAATTTTTGAAAAATCGGAAAATCGACAAAAACAGGCAAAGGGTAATAAGAATTTGGGTGTTTAACGTCCTGAAAAATTACCCCTTTTGTTCCCTCGACTAATGTAGGTGGTAAGAAACATCGCTCGACAACCGAAAACTCACCCCTAATTAATAAGTTCCC
>NC_046663.1:84396375-84401378 GCF_010883055.1 Belonocnema kinseyi
GCCTCTACTTAATAAGTTCCCAAAATTCTGGTAAATGTCCAATTCATTTCGAAATTAATACATTTACGACCATTTGATAGCTTAGAAAATTAATAAAACGCACCCCACTAATTATGGTAGTGGCAGAACACCTCGGTCGAATACCAAAAAATCACCCCTGATAAAATCAAATTTTTGAAAATTCGAAAAATCGACAAAAACAGGCAAAGGGTAATAAAAAGTTGGGTGTTTAACGTCCTAAAAAATTACCCCTTTTGTTCTCCCGACTAATGCTGGTGGTTAGAAACCTCGCTCGAAAACCGAAACCCCACCCTAAATGTTCGGCTAGTACCATGATTAGGGGAATGCTTTTTATTAATATTCTAAGCTATTAAATGATCGTATATGTATTAATTTTGAACTGAATTGAACATTTACAAGAATTTCGGGAACTTATCATTTAGGGGTAGGTTTTCGGTTTTCGAGCGAGGTTTCTTACCACCAGCATTAGTCGGGGGAATAGAGGGGTATTTTTTCAGGACGTTAAACACCCAACTTTTTATTACCTTCTGGCTGTTTTTGTCGATTTTACTAATTTCAAATATCATTTATCATAGGGGTGGTTCTTAGAGGTTGGAGCGAGGTTTCTTAACACCAAAAAATTTCGTCTGGTTTTGATTGCGAACGGTTAGACTTATTACTCTCTTAAATATATATTAACTTCATCGACTTTCTAGTCAACTTTTCTGTCGCATCTACAGAAATCACGTTAGGGGTTGTTAGTCAACCCCTAAATAAAAAATTTGGCAATATTTTTGCATGAAATGCGTTTTTAGGTTGCCAAAAGCAATTTCAACAAAAAAATCGTAAAAAAATTTTTTTTCGTCGTTCATATGAACGTTCTAAACTTTGCGGTCATAGTGCGAAGTCTTTAGTAAAGTGCAAACTCTCTCTAAATTTCTTTCATTTGGTGAAAAAATAATGGCATAAATTTTCTTTTATTTTTCAGAAATTGTTAAGAGGTTCGCTAGTCCCTTTTTGGGGACAAAAATTATTTTCCTTAGTTTTAGATTTCAAAAAGGTACAAATTAAGGGGCTAAAAAATTTCTTTACCCCTAAAAAGTATTTATGTTTTTTTGAGGAATAAGATATAAATTTTACGAAGTAAAAAAATAACTGAAGTTATTTTAGAGCTTAGAATAAAAAATTGTCATTTTATTATAATTGATGATCGAAAATGTCTTTTACATTTTTATCCTGGAATAATGTGCACATAATTTTTTCTACAAATGAAGAGAATACTCTCCATAATAAATAAATTTAAAAGATTTGAGCCGGGTGGCAGAAAAAAACTTGGACTTCGAAATACACAAAATACACATTTTTCATGAATTGAAGATACTTATAGTACTTTCAAATTTATTTTTAACTATAATATAGCCAAAAAGAAGGTAAGCTAGATTATTTATGTCGATTTTGGCGGAATTCTGGGCTTTTATCAGTTTTTCCTTTCCTTGTCGATATTATTATATTTGTAATTGTTGAAAGTTAGTAAATTAGTAAAAATGATGATAGAATAAATATAATACAAGCAAAGAAGAATTAAAAATTTGACTAATTCTTTTCAGGAAATAGAAATTGTATTAAACCCGTAAGAAAAACTTATAATAACGCACAATTGCACCTAAATCGAGATTAATTACCTAGATAGCTAGAAATTCATTAACTAACTTACATCAGGTATAAATATATTTTATCGTATTCTAAACGCAGTAATAACTTGAATTGTTTTTTTATTTCATAAAATTTATAACTTATTTCTTAAGTAACAACAAATAGTTTTTAGGGACAAAAGAAGTTTTTAGCTTTAGCTTTATATATATTTTCAAATCCAAAGCTAAGAAAATTCATTTTCAGACCTAAAACGGCCCAGCGGAACCTTATAAACAATTTTCCAAAAGGAAAAGAAAATCTACGATGGTACTTTTTTTCAACAAAAGAAAGAAATTCGGGAGGCTAGCATTTGCAAAATAAAAAAAATCACATTTTTATTGGGCACCCTAATTTTAAGTTTGAAATTGGTTAAAGTTGACTGTATAGCCTGTTAGTTTTTCTTTCATTCATGTACAAGATAAAACGGCATTCAACCCTACTATAGCCTAAAGGATCAATATAGTTTGCTTTCTAGTTTTTCAGCGTAAGAGCAATGCACAAGTAATTCGTGACAATCATATGGGAAGAGAAACCTACTTAAATTAGTGGGATAAATAACGAAACGACGCATTTCTGAAGAAAATTGATATGTAACCCCTGGGGCAAACCGCAGCTAGGATTTTCTCGGCCAACTAAAAGTGTTATAGACGCACTCAGTCGAGTGGCTCGTCACCCAAAGCATATTTTCACCGGAAATCGACAGCCTCGCGATTTGATGAAGGCGGATCCGAACGGGATACCGGCTCGTGCGAGCAAAGATGAAGGATCGTCTATCTACGCACCTTACGTTTGCATTTAACTCTTGTGACTTACGGCCTACGTCGTCATGGAGTGTTTAAGTGCAGCGAAGGTGCTGAGCCGCGCCAAGTAAAACCATCATTACCACCAATTACCATAAATCCTATTTGCGCCGTTTCTGCTTATCGTTTTCTACTAGTGGAGGCGCGGCCTAATCTACGATCTGCGCGCGCACGGGGCTGAAAAGAAGAGAAATGAGCGACTGAAGAAGCAGGCGCGAATCTAGAGAGTGTATTGAGGGGGCGGCAACGATACATTTTCCACACACAAATAGCTATGACTAATTAAATGGCCCAATTGTTGCAAATATCAGTTTAAAGATTCAATATTACTTTATACAATCAATTATGATTCATGCGATAGTTTTTTCACTAGCAGTCACATTCTCAATACAAGTGTTTCAGTGGTATGTTAAGCTGACGTAACCATATCTTCGAATCGAGTGCAAACCTATCTCATAATTGATGACTCATTTAATGCTAACTGAATGCCATATTACCAAATTTAATGCTGCACTATTTAAAAAAACAGGGGTTACACTAGCTTAACGTTAAGCTGTCGGAACCCCATGTGAAATAAACGTTAAATCGAGTTCTGTCCTGTCAAATAATTAAGGGCTCATTTAATGATCTCCAAAACTACTAAAAATTAGTTACCAAAAGCTACCCCTAATACTGAAAAACACGCTTAATATAAATTATGCACAAATGGTAAATCTGACCATACTATAATTAAGGGTTCATTTAATGCCCCATTGCCAAATTTAATGCTGCACTATTTTAAAAAACCGGGGGTTACGCTAGCTTAACGTTAAGCTGACGGAACCCACGGTAAAAAAAATAGTAGAGCATTAAATTTAGCAATGGGGCATCAAAAAAGCATTAAATGAGCCCTTAATTATAGTATTGTCACATTTACAATTTGTGCATAAGTTATATGAAGGGTGGGTTTTCAGCATTAGGGGTGGCTTTTGGAAAATAATTTTGTGTGGTTTTGGAGAGCATTAAATGAGGCTTTAATTATGTGATAGGACAGAACTCGATTCAACGTTTATTTCACAACCCCCAGTTAAAAAAAAGTCAAGCATTAAATTTGGCTATGGGGCATTAAATGGGCATTATATGAGCCCTTAATTATGGTATGATCAGATTTACAATTTGTGCACAATTGATATTAAGGGTGGTTTTGCAGTATCAGGGGTGGCTTTTAGGAGAAAAAAAATTTCTGGCCTTGGAGAGCATTAAATGCGACTTTTTTCGAACTTAGGGTTCTTTTCTTTTGCCTGAGAAAAATCTCAGGTTCTTTTCTGTACATATTTTCAGGTTAAAAAATTCAAAATTGGACATATTATATATTCATACAAATTAGAGTTCAGAATGCTCGGACGTATCAAGCATTTTAATTACTTTAAGGAAAGTTTAAAGCTTTTTAGAATTTAAAGCAAATTTTATAGGATTTCAAAGAATGTTATAAATTTCATAAGGATTTGGAAAGATTTAATACGATTTAAAATGGTTTAGGGGATTTTTAATGATTTGAGGGGATTTCAGACATTTGAACATTTCAAACGATTTGTATGCGACGATTATACGTGATATCTAATGAATTTCGATTCACGTAAGAAAATTCTAAAGATTTTAACATATTTTTACAAATTTCAAAGAATTTTACAAGAATTAAGGGATTTCCCAGGATTTCAAAGATTTGAAAAGCTTCTCAAATATTTGTCAGAAATTCTTTTTCAAACATTTTCCATTTAAAACACTCTATATTAAAAAATGTTCCACTTTTAAGTTGTAAAATTGATAAATTATAAATTTTAAATGCTTCATATACACTAAACTCTCACTTTCAGTCACCCCGTTCTCAGGCTTCCTAGAACTTCTGGCTCACGCAATTTCTTAAGGGAGCAGGACAAGACCGGTGTCCGATAACACCGCAGTCTGCCTAGTCCCTCCGCGAATTGCCTGAGCGGTGTTAGGCAAAGTCCGAAGTAGCACTTTCACTTCGGACTCCGCCTAGTAAAATCGCGAAGTGCCCGAAAAGCTCAGGCAAAGTCCGGAGTAAAAACAAACTTGCGGGGTTTACTTTTCCCAATGCATAGTAGGCTGGCTCGAGAATTTACAATTCCAAATAGTCTACACTCTACAGAACGCACTTGTGAACAGATTTGAAAATTTTTATTTTTTAAATGATCAGCATGAAATTTTTAAGATAACTCATTGAGTACATTTATCCATTTTTGTTTTAATATATTTATTTAACGCAAGTGATTTTCTAAAAAGAAAAAACTCAATATGTATCATATTTGACGCAAATAGACTTAGAAAATATAAATAATTCATTTTTAATATTTTTATTGTTCTAAAGTGTGAATAGTTTCCCATTTCAGGCCTTTTCAGAAAAAGCCGATTATTTAATGCGAATTCATGGATATATATTCCATACAAGGCACCAGTCTATTAATTGTAATAAATGGATTATTAATAACAACAATGGTTTATATATACGTA
>NC_046663.1:84401478-84420925 GCF_010883055.1 Belonocnema kinseyi
GACAGCCAAGAACAAAAAATTCTATGTTCTGTATGGAAGGTCTGGTCTGGTCCGGTCCAGGACTGGCCCTCATCAGCTATCCAACACAAAAAAATCTAAGTTCGACCAGTAAATTTATTTTGGACATATTTCGAAAAAGTTACAGGGTATCTAAAATGATAGAATATATGTAATTTACAGTATCAAACCAAGACTTTTTTTGATCACCTTGACAGTCTGGTCTGCTCCAAACTTGGCGCTGATCAGCTAAATATACTTATAGTGAAGTGTGGTTTATTTCCAAGTCATTAAAAAAATAAAGGGATTCCAGCCAGGACTAACCAGCCTCCAACAAGTGGCTAATCCCCCATTAAATAGCGGCTCACCATAAAATTTGACCAGGTGTTAGCTCGAGGGTTACCCAAAAAACCGTTACACTTTTGTTCAGGCCCATGCCAGACCATGTGGCCAGGATCAAGACTGGAAACCAGACAGACTGGTCTGGACCGGGCCAGAGCCAGAAGATTTTTGCACACGGGGTTTTATTAGTCTTTAGAGCCGCGCCTGTGAAAATGAGAGACAAGAAAATGTGAAAAGGAGAAAGACGAGAAGGCTGGACAAGAAAGACTGAGAAGTGTAATCATTTTCCACAGCTACACTTTCACGACTGATGATCGGGTAGCGCGTTTCAGCGGCGATCACTTGCTGTCGGTGGATGAGATTTATGCCACCTTGTATATACTATACAGTACGTGATTCGCCTTTGGGTATCGTTGAAGTCACAAACCTCCCAACCACATGCCGCACATGCGAAAGACTTATGTTCCAGAGAACCAACCATAGCTTTTGCAATGCCAGCTCGCACTCGACTAATTATTGTTCTATAAACTAACTTTATTACCTTCGATGTAACACTAATTGCAGGACGATAGCCATCGACTGTCGCTTGCATTGCAAGTTGTGCTCCGCGGGTTACCTTTACTTTGAGTTTGTTCGAGCGGGTAAAAATCGAAAGAATGACGCCGGGGGTCGGAGAAGAAAACTAAATATGATAATTCTCTTATTTATGGCGCATTAGCAGAGCGTCGTGTGTTATTAACCAAACACACTCTCTCATTGCTGCTCTTATTCTACTCATTTCAATTAATCAATGACGTACTAATGTTTGAACTTTCGAAAAATCATTTGCTAATTGCCACTATCTATGCAGACCTTACATTCATTCCGTGAAAAAGTAATGTAACTGATTTCGAAACGTTTACAAACGAAAATTTACATTAATTTTTTTAATTACTGTAATACATTTAAAACTAATAAAATAATACGTTATTTTGAACGGCAATCACGCTATCACAACTGTGTTTCATCCCTACATGCCCTCTTTCACTTTCAAACAAATTTTTCGAATTCAATAAATGTTTGAAAATGGCTGTCTTCTGGTAGAAATAATGGGAAAAATTTTTTTTGCTGTTTCCGACATCAAATACAAGGAATTTGTTGTTTCCTGATATCAGATGTAAGTAATTTTTAAATAAAATCTGAGAGGCGTGTATTTAGGCGAAAATTAAAATTAAACCAATTTTTACATAAATATTAGAGTTGACTACTTTATTCTCTTATTGGCAATTTTAATTCTGTCATTTAAAAAAAACAATATGTTCATGCATAAACGTTGCGAATTTCACTTACGCAAAAAATAGAGGAGATAGAGAAGAGGAGTCATTCACCTGAAATCTACCTAAATAAATTGGTACTATTGCCATTATTTTACTTTTAAGAAGCCTTGTAGGGCAATTTAGATTGTCTTATTTTCAACATTTTACTTGTTTGAAAAAAATAGACTTAACAATAAAATTTTTTCAATTAAAGCATTAAAAATTAAATCATTTTTAACTTAATACCTTTAAGAGTTAAATAGGCTAAACTTCATCAAATTATTTAAATTAATAATACGTGAATAATAAATGAATTCATAAAATAAAAATTTAAGAATATTTTTTGTTCAGGCATTGCAACGAGGGCATTAAAAAATGAATTATTGAAGGGTGACAGTGCATATAGGCGTAAATGCCAAATTTCGGAAATTAGTTTTATAGTAATAAATTAATTGTTTTGAGATAAGGGTCAGTATACGTCAGAAACATCAGGACCTGACCCTGGTCCTTCAATTTTGATAAAAGTTGGTAAAATTATATTGATATATGAAATTTGGTAACCAAAGGATTTTTAAAAATTTACAAAATTGCGGAAGTTACGTCATGTTGAATTTCGAGGTAACATTGTTTGGAATTATCAATATTTCTGGAAACGATCATTAGATTTGGATAAAAATTGGACACCTTAGAGATGGAATGATATATTCTAAGAATATAATACAATAATTTTTCGTTCAATTTTGCTTGAAAAAAAGTCCGAACAAATTTTGATTCGATTTTTCGTGAATTTTTCCCCTTTTAATTTTTCTTAAATATGAGTAAAATGATTCCTTGGAAAATCACCTTTCTTTTCATTAAAAAAAAAAGATTCATAGAGACTCTATTGGGTCCCACGATATCGTCAACCTTCTCAACCTCAATCTTCTCAATATTACCCGCACGGTCTTACTAAAATGACGATATATTGGAACCCAATAGAGTTTCCATTTTTTTTTTGCTTTGAAAAGAAAGGTGATTTCCCAAGGAATCATTTTATCCATATTTAAAAAAAATTAAAAGTGCAAAAATTCACCTATGGATACCTTCAAACTACTTAAACCTACTAAAAATACCTTGGAATATTTTAAAGTACCTCACAATATTTTACACCCTTTGAAATATTTTGAGATCCCTTCAAACTGTTTATAGCTCTTGAGAGCTCAATTGTGTTTTAAAAATGCCCTCATATCTTAAAAATACATTGAAATTCCTTCAATTCGTTTCAAATCGATTACAAATTTCTTGGAATATTTTAAAATATCTGAAACATTCTAAAATAAGTAGGGAATTCAATAGGAGTTAACCAACGGGTTAATTTATTGAAAGAAAGATGACACGTACTTTTTTCATTTTGAAACATGACTATAGTGACACCTTTGATTATTCCTAACAGTTATTTAAAATGCTTCTTCTAGGAATTCTCTAACTCTTCCCCCTGATTTTCATATTTTTGCTACATAAAAATACATATTAGAAATTTAATTTTCTCATTAAAAAGTAGCAGAAGAAAGTGAGAAGCTTTGTTTTACGTTTCTTAAAGGGATTCTATCTTGTCATGGTTGGTAATGACTAAGAGCAGAGTTATGAGCTTATTTGAAAAGTGTTTGTCTATGAAACTTTTGTTGACGACAGTACCTTCTCATCGTTACATGGTAAACACGTGTATTCGACCATAAGCCACACGCACCATACATGTTGCAAAGAGGCGTAGTGGCCGTTTTGCGAGCAGAGGAACATAAGGTAAAGCACGTGACGTTTAGTCATATATCATAAAGAGAGATAAAAGTTTAACACTCGTTGTTGGAAACCACTGTAATTCAGTCTGAGTAAAATTCTAGGAACCGTTACTACGTCTTGCAAAGAATTCACTGCATGTTACTACCGATTGCAAGACGTCCCGTCGGGTACGTCGATCAGTACAAAATTCAAAGTTTTTTTCTTCAAATTAAATATCACACCAACGACCCGAGAATCTTGTCGCCATGGGCATTTTAACTAAATTTATTTTCCAGACTTCACAGTCAAAAATGCTTTCAGGACCGGAAATAGAGAAATTTTTCACGAATACAGGACTGACCTTCGACCTAAATCCTTAAAAAAAGGTTCACTCCGAATGTAAACAGTCAAGTGTGAGCACCGCCCCCCCCCCTCCCCCAGCTTCTCTCACCTACCAAACAAATTGTTGGAAGTTCTAAGTATTTCTGAACATGCTGACAATTCCTGACGAGTTTGGATATTTCTTAAAGTCTATTAAGCTGGCAGGACCACATTGCAAAAATGGACTAAAACCCTCAGGGAAGTTAGGGCTCATTCAGGGCTAATTTAATGCTCTATTGCTAAGTCTGTAATTATTTTCAATCACCCGACAGGATGGGATAGTCTTATTTCTTGTGAAAATCGCGATATTTTTACACTTTTGTTTTGTTGGAAAACAAGTGATAGAAAACTTTTACACGGAAAAAATTGACACGTAAAAAAGTCACGAACCAGTAGCTAGGTCTCGTATATGAGAAAAATTCATTGGAACTTGATGTAATTTCGTAAAAAAATCTGCGAATTTTTAGAAGAAATTGACGAATGCGATATGACAAGTCTAAAACCGCTCATCACTTTTTTTCCTAAAATAATTACAAAAATATTACACATACGCGTGTGTGCACGCGTATGTATAGTTTGAATTCGTCGGATGAGTGGCTAGAATTTTTATTATACCTACATTGTTCAGCCTTGATGGCTGCGCTTGTTTAAGCACTCATGTTTTATGTTTAGAAACTGTCGAGTTCGAGGTTTCAAATCGTCCGAGTTGTGCGAATTCATAAATATAACTTAAATCGCACAAAGAAAATCTTTGCCTTTTTATATTTAAGTATATAATTTTCAGGAACTGTTCGTAGGAAATTCGAACAGTTCGTAAAAAAGTTCTAAATTTATCCATACATTTTTCATAGAAATAAGGATTTAATGTTTGATTTTTTTATCCCGTATCCCAGACCTATAGCTATACAAGTTCCTGACTTTTTTAAGGATAAATTTTTTCCGTGTAGCTTTGATATGACTATTTTTTAATTGCGCTAGCATTTTTTTTTGCTGAGTTGTTAAGCTTCAAAGGCGATGCCTATAGTTTCCTCGGCGATAGTAGGCAATATTTCTGTGCACCATAATTTAGGGCTCACTTATGGCTTAATTAATTCCCTATAGCCAAAAAGACACATGTGTTTCGGCTAGCTTAATGTTAAGCTAGCTGGTCCACAGGCTTTTATTGCTTATAATGCGGAGCATTAAATTTGGCAATAGGGCATTAATTCAGCTCTAAATTATAGTGCAAGGAAATATTGTGTAGGTCGTTTTTTCATTTTATTGCTTTTTATTATTTACAAAAAGGGCTGGACTGCATTGCGGAATCCAGTATGGTATCATTTTTTATCAAATCTAATAAATTTTAGTTTTTTTAAAAACAAATTTACATATTTCTAAACACGTAAAAATTGGGAACGTATTCCAGGTTGCAGGTAATTTTTTTGACACTTCAGTTGTCCTAAGAAATAATTATTTGAATGTTTTTATAATATTAATACCTTATAAGCATTTAACTGCAAAGTAATTCGGGTACAAGAGTTCTCAAATATTTGCAATACTGCAATAGATATGGATGTGAGTTCATTGTCAGTAAATTCTTGTACAAGTTAAGAAAAAATGCTACGTGGATCACCGATAATTATTCTTTGCAGCTGAAACTGTTTTTAATTTCATAATGAGTTGACGATTAGAAGTTAAACATTACTACACTCGAGTAGCGGTACTGCGAACATTTAGCACAGGTCCACCGTCAATAGTGAGAACACATGAGGGGAGCCCACTCCTGCTTTAGGTTTACCTTCTGAAAGCTTGTAGTCACGATTTGTATCGTTATTATTAAAATTATTAACATTAATGGAGCGAAAGAATCGTGGAAAGACATCACAAATATAAAACCTTCCACCGTAAGTATCGAATGTATTAGATTACGAACTAAAATTAAAATTACACTGAATTGTACATTTGAAGATATCATCAAATGTAGAAATGAGTAGTGGGGGCTAAGGGGTTATAGCGTCGTTCTCACTATCGGGAGAGAAACGTACTCAGTAGCGGGAGTTCGCAGTACTGAATTTCGCAGTGCCGCGACCCGAGTGTAACTACAACCCTGCATATCTTTATAGTAGCAAATTAATGCTGCAGGTTTGATTCTCACCTTTTTAACATGAATTGTTTAAACAAAGCTTGTTTAACCAAATTTTACAAAAATTTCTGCTACATATTTTGAGAGTCTTAGAGGAACCCTAAATTATTTCCCAAAGAAATATTGGCTAAATCGTTTTTTTGTATGTGTGGACCTATTAGCTTAACTTTAAACTAGTAGAAACACAGTTGTTTTTTTATAACAGAGCATTAAATTTGACAATAGAACATTCAATAAGGCCTGAATGAACCTAAATTATAGTGCAAAGAAATATTTCTACAAGCTTTTTTTTTCTTTTCTTTGTGTGTTCCTGCCAGCCTAACGTTAAGCTAGCATGACCACAGGTTTTTTTTCTTAACGGAGCATTGAATTCGGCTATAGGGCATTAAATGAATCACAGATCAGCCCTAAATTATACTGCAAAAAAAATATTTGCTACGAGCGTTTTTATCCGTGTGTGGTCCTGCCAGCTTACCGTTAAGCTAGCGTGACCACAGGTTTTTTCTCGGAACATCAAATTTGGCAATAGAGCATTAAATGAGTCCTAAATTTCCTATAGGTTCTTATTCCATTTAAGCAATGTGTTTAAAAGTTCGAAATTCAGAATCTACGGACTTCAACGATTTCAGATACCTAAAAATATTCCTAAACAGTTTAAAATTAGGAGAAATATAATCTATCTTGTAAAGAGAAAGAGATATTTTTTTAAACGAAATTTTAGGAGAGTGTTTTTTATTCCCAAAAGAAAGTTTTCATTGCTAATGGAACTTGGCGCAAACAACTTTTTTTTCGATACGCCATACTGTGCACCCTGCATTATATAATATAAACATTTTCCTTGATCATTTTGTGCAATAAATTGTTTCACGTTCTTAACTGAAGGTCCAGAAGTACAAGATTTATCACAAGATTTAAAAGGAGAAATATCACTTTTTTCACAGATAAAAAATTATACACATCTTCAGTTATCTGGAGGTAAACTTTGCATATCATTACATGAGGTTCTCACACTTTTTATGACAGGTCAGACACCCTGAGGTTTGCGAAGTAGATAAAGATAATCTCAAAGGCGACATAGATTAAGTGACTCTGAAAGTAAACCCTTGGTCAGAAGGGTATAATTTTAACTTTAAATCGCTCGTCGTGATAGCATTACGACCAGGTTTTAAATAGGCAGAGTATTCGAGCAAGCGAAAGCAAAATTATTTGGTTCCAAATTCATCTTTTCATGGACCACAGCGGCTCAGCAGTTCAATTTTAAGCAAAAAAGACGATACTAAAAAGGGATTTAGTTTAATATTAAAAACTTTTTATATCATCTGGATATCTCGTAAATATTGAACGAACGAGCCCTCTAACAGTGTTGCCTTTTTTCTTTAAAAGTTTGGTAGTCACTTCAGTATCCAAATTTTCTTTAGTAAGCTTTAAAAAATCTGTTGAACGCTTCATCAGTACTTTCTACTAATATTCATACATCAGAAACAAAATGATTAGATATTGAAAAATAGTTAAACAACGGAATTGAAATATTCTCACGTTCGAATACTTTAAAACGTAGTTTTAAGAGAATATAGATTTCGATTTTTTATTCTCATACATTTTTTTTCTAGTACATCGTTTTTAGTACAGAACCCTCAGTCGTTCAAAGTATTTTTTCAAGTAAGCTAGACAGGAATAATTTGAAAACCACAAAAATGACTATTTGATAAACCTATTTTTTCTGTTGTTTTCTTAGACTTTTACAATTTAACCTAAGAAAAGATTATAGTTTAAAAGAGTACAAATTAAGTAAATCATTATTCACGAAAATCCTAATATACGTTATTTTTTTCATAGTTACGATTTCCAAAATTTTGTTTCTGTAACTACAGCTAATATACTTTTTCTGACAAGCCGTTTTAGTTACTGTATTAAATATCAAAACTGTTTTCTTATAGAAATTATTTCATAAAATCTTTTTAGAAAATTTTAAAAGACAGTCTTTAATAGAACCCAATAAAAAAATCCACCTATTTTTAGATGAAAGTTAATTCGACGTTGTTGAAAAGTCGACTACTATATTTCTGGTTGGGAATTCATCTTTTTGGAAAAAAAAAATAATAATAATAAATAAAAATTCATCTATTTCGATATAGAATTAACTTTTTGATGGAAATTCATATTTTCAGGTAGAAAATACAACGGGTTTGTTGAAAATTGATCTTTTGGGGTTGAAAGTTGAAGTATTTTGGTAAAAAATCAAAATATTTGAATAAAACTTAACTTTAGTTGAAATTTCATATTTTCGGGTTAAAAATTTCTGAAAAATATTTTTTGTTTGGAAAATTAAGTATTATTTTGATAATAAACATTTTTTAAAAATTCATAATTTCGGGTTGAAAGTTTAACTTTTTTGTAGACAATTCTTCTTTTTATATTAAAAATTCCACAGTTTAGTAGAAATTATTATCTTTCTTGAAGAATATCTTTTTTTTTTTAAGAAATTCATCAATTTTCTTAAAAATTGGTCTTTCTGGTTCGAAAATTTATCTCTCTTGGGTAAAAATGTAATCCTTATTGGTAAGAAATACAACTCTTTCATATTTTTGTATTGAAAATTTAAAAATTTGTTTGAAATTCTTTATCCTTCTAGAATGAAAAATCAACTAATTGACATTTTTTCCTTTCTTGACTGAAAAGTCTTTTTGGGTTAAAAAATTAACAATAAGAAAATAACAATTGAAAATGACCAAAAAGTATTAATAAGAGAATATTTTTAAAGTAACTTTCTAATTTTCCAAGCTTCTTGTTACTCTTTGGTCAAAAGTTAAATTAGTTTAATAAAATTTGTTGTTGTTAAAATTCATCTCTATGGTTGAAAATTCGTCTTTTCTCAAGAAAATAACAGTTTTCTTCGGGAAGTGTGCTATGTGAGAAAAAATAAAAAATGCTTTACAGGATTTTTCAAATTTTAGGGAGGGAAAAGAGCAAGAGTAGATTAGGCAAAAAAGGAACGCCCTGTGATCCCTGGCTTTGGATACTCATCCTTTTCCAATCATGACTCTAGAACAGGTTATGCTGAATATTAGCAATCTCCTTCGTAGACAAGTTTCAATGATTACATAAGCACACGAAAAAAAATGTCTTGCCCACCAGACGAACCTTCAAAAATGTGAAAAAAGTTTCAATTTCCATCGTTTTTTGGAAGTCAGGAACGAAATACGATCTGACTGAATTAGGCCAACCCTGTATTCGGATTCAGTGACCCCAAAAATGTATGGAAATATTTTTCTCATTTGGTGGACAACCCAAACATTTCCATACGTTGTTTGGGTTGTTGAATCCGAATCCAGGATTCTTTTAACTCGGTCAGATCACATTTCGTTCCTAATCCCTAAAAAGTATTAGAAAAGGTTACAACTTTCAGCACTTTTTTATGTTAAGAACGAAATGCGATCTTAACGAGTCAAACCAACCCCATATTCGGATTCAGCGACCTCAAAAATATATAGAAACATTTGTCTCGTCTGGTGGACAAGACCTTTTTTTCTTTCTTGTGTCTGTGTTATCCCTGTCAAAATGATTATATAACACGTGTGAAAGAAGAGTTCAAAGAGAACTCAGCAATCTGAACTTTGATTGGAATGCATTGAAATCTCGGAACTGGAAAGTCTAGCACCAGAGTAAAAGTAAAAGACGGATTGTAAGCCGAGTGCTAAATTCAATTGTCCTCGCGTGTTTAGGGATTCGTATCCAATCTATCCAACTGCGGTCTATGACTAGCTGACTTAAACCATAGAACCTGGTCCAGATAGATCATGTGCGATATAATTAATGAGCACGACCAGCAATTCCCATACACACCTCTACTTCACGGGTCCGCCCTAACAAGTACCTCACTTTACCAACGCCGAGGTTAGCTTGCTAACCTTACCCTAACCCGAGAACAAAATCCAGGCTCGACGGTAGCAAAGTAAACATTTATGTAGGTATCTAGGTTAGAGCTTGCTTTTCTAATGTGAAGAAAAACTACCATGTTTTGTCATCTACTCAACATGTAACTCTCTATATGTATGGATTTCAAACATTTGTAATTAATTATCAGGGCTCAGATCAACTAGAAAGCTTAAAAAAGTCGCATTAGTCGTATATCATTACAAAAACATAACATGGAATTTTAAAAATGTCGCATTCAATTATTCAAGATTGATCTTTAAATATTCCTCGCTGAATCAAAATAAACTTTAAAGTTTGAATTTTTTAACAATAGTCATTCACTATGAACAATTCCGAATCTGTATTTAAAGTATTTCTTCCTGAACTTTTAAACTTGATAACTAGGAAAGAGGTTTATTATTATTATTATTATTATTATTATTACACCATTAAGCCATTTCCCTTTCGGGGTAGGCGTGACTCACACGGCAGGGGAAAGGAGTAGTGTGTGGAAGGGATAGAGATTTTTCAGATTGATCCAGAATTCTCGTGTTATTTAAGTAGATAACGCGTTCGTTCCGCAACACTGCTCCGACCCAGGTTGCTGATCAATCCCTCTAGCAATCACCCCAAGCGAAGAACCTCACGAAGTCGTTATGTAAGGTTCCCCACTTGGGTCCATTAATAGCGAAGGTCTTTGTTTCAGGCGTCATTCACTCTACTGACACTCTTTTTATTAACTATTTGCCGCCATACTCTACTGTCCTGGCATACTTCTCTAGCTTCTTTTATGTCCATGCATTTTTTCATGCAGGCTCTCGTGTTTCTGTGACTTCTTATGTCTCTTCTAAGTAGGGTCTCATTCACACATTCTAACCATTCTTTCCGCGGTCTACCTCTGGGCACGTTGCCATTTACTTTACCTTGATACACTTGTTTCGTTAGTCGTTCATTTGGAATTCTCTCAACATGTTCGAACCACCTTAACCGATTTCTTTCCCATGTGTCTACTAGCGTCTCTTCTGCACCACAATTCTTTTAGAATTATCTCGTTACTTACTTTGTCCATTAGGGTTTTCCCGCTTATTATGCGCATGAATCTCATGTCAATTGCGTTAATTTTACTCTTATCTTTTTCTTGATAAGTCCATGTCTCGCTACCGTATAGTACAGTCGGTATAACAACCTTAGATTTACATTAATTCTGAACATCAGGAACAATCAAGGCTTTAAATTTGAGACTGTATAAATTAAATATGAATTTATTCATTTTTTTATAATTCATAATTTACAGCCAAAATGATCTCAAAATTCAGGAATTTGGCGACTTTTCATTAAAATAGGGGCGTAATAAGGGAATCATTTCTTTTTAATAAAGTTAATATAGAATTATATATATTATATTGACTTCAATATGAAACGCTTTAAATTCCTCAGATTTCAAGTCGTGTTTTTAACAAAGTAAATGAGTTTTCCAATTAAAAGTCAAATGTTTTATAAAATAGTTAAACAGTTGCATTGTGAACCAAATAGTTTAATTTTTAACAATGACAAAATTAACTTTTAAATAAATAGTTGCATTTACAACAAAATAATTGGACTTCAAAGCAAATGCGACAAATTTGAAATAAAATAGTTAAACTTTTAACCAAATAGTTGAATTTTTAGCTCATAAAGATTAATTCTTAACCAAGTTGTCAAATTTTTTATTAAAAAAGATTAAACTTCAACTAAAAACAGACAAAAAAAATCATGCTTAACCAATTAGTTGTATTTGCAACTAAGTTGTTAAATTTTAAAGCAAAGGAGATGCATTCGTAACTATAGTTGAACTTTTATCCCAGAATTGACTTTTCAATCAAATCGTTGAATTGGTAATTAAAAAAGTTTAAGCTTCAACCGTAAGGAGACTACAAAAAATGCGGAGCATCAAATTTGGTAATGGAGCGTTAAATGAGCCCTAAATGTAGTAAAACAGATAAAATTTTTAAACCAAAAAGACGACTTTAAAAAACAAAGTTGAACTTCTAACAGAAATTTTTGAGTATAATTTTGATATCAAAATATAAATTTTCAACAATATGTTCAGTTTCTACCAAAATATTTGAATGTTCAACTGAAAAGGATTACTTTTTAACAAAATTGTAAAATTTTCAAACAAGAAATATGATAATTTTTTTTTCAACAAACTAGTTCAACGTTTAAACATATAGTTCAATTTCCAAGTCAAAAAGACGAATTTATAAAAAAAAAGACTAGAATTTTTAACAATAAATTAATTTTCAAATAAACAGTTAAATTTTTAACCATATACAGTGAAACTCTACTATAGCGCCGATTTCGGGGCTGACGGTGGGTGGGAACTAACTCATTATAGCCCGCTCCGCTTTTGTTTATTCTCGCCTGAGTGACAACCGCAGACCTCGCACACCACGCATATCTTCTGTTACACCTACCTGCGGTGCGGTCTCAATTCTCGGAAGGGCTATAGACGGGAGGGCTATTGAAGGGTTTCACTGTGCTTGAATTTTGTACTCACAAAGATTAATTTTTAAACCAAATTATCGAAATTTCAAACAGAAATTATTAAACTTTAGCCAAAAATAGTTGCAAATATTTCAATTTTCAACAACAACAAAATTAAATTTTTTAACCAAACAGTTTAATTTACAATGTAATATTTTAACCTAATGCCACTAATGTGCAGTCCTCTTGCGGTTTGTCAAACTTGAATGACAGCGCCCCCCGTGCTCTCCGTATCGCAAATTCCGAGGCCATCACTGATAGGAATATCGTAAACCGGAGGTTCTTAAATATTGGGAGTTAAATGTAGTTGAACTTTATTTGATATTCCATTTAAAAGAAAAAGAATCTTCAATAAAATAGTTAAATTTTTAACCAAATACTTGAATTTTCAACAAAAAAATGTAACTAAAAATATAATCGCCAAAAGGTGGCAACTGCAAAAAAAGAAATAGAAATACAAGATATATAAGGTATATATTACTAAGAAGAATATTATATAAAGGTGGCCGCAAAACTTTATTTTCAAAATTCTTGAATTTTCCCTGACAATTAATATTCAAAGACCAGAATCTTAATCTGGGAAAATGTATAACATAGCATACTTCACAAATGGAATAAAAAAATTTTTAATTAAAATTAAAAAATGTCAAATGTATTATGCTTGACCGTTATTTAAAGTGCACCTTATAGAAACTTCATGATTTTTGCAAGAATTTTTTTTCAAATCCCTGCGGTTTCTCTCATTTTCAGGATTTCACGACTTGTAAATTTGCAAATCTTAACTCACCCCAAAGTTCGACACACTTGGCATTCCTTGAACTTCCTCACTTGCACCTGTTTCCTTGCTGCTTTGGCTAAGAGTCGGTTCGTCGGCCTCAGACTTGGAAGAACAAACTTCCTCCTCGAACTCAACTGGCGTTCTCGAAACTTCCGGCACTTCTCCTATCAGCGTATCGCTGGAGTCACACTTGTTCAAATTACCGTCCTCAATCGCAAGGATCTCCGGATCCTTCTCGGTTGGAGAGACCTCGACAAGGTTATCAAGATCTTTCGTCGGGGTCTTCTCTTCCCTAGCCACTTGGACGCCAGTGTCACTAGCATCTTCGTACAGGGAGCCTTTGCTGCCCTTATCGAAGTCCTCCTTTGATCCATCGAGTTTTTTCTGCAGATTCTCTGAATCTTGAACATGTGAGGTCTCGAAATTGCTTATTTCTACTTGCTGGGGGGCAGAGGAAATCTTTTCTTCAAGGTCTTTATCAACTACGACCTGTACGGATTTATCAGGTTTGCTGCTGGATCCAGATGACCCTTCGACATACCAGGAATTACAGTTTTCACGCCTTCTTTCAACGGAATTGTCTTCACTTTTCGAAAGGGCACCTTTGCATTTTTTCAAATAACTCTTCACCCTTCTGGCCTTGCTTTTTCGAGTCTCGTGACCTCTGGTGATAGTTGCCTCAGCTTCGGCTGATTTATCTTCTGAGGGTTTTTGTGGACATTTGTCTGCATCTTTCTGCTCGAGATCGGTTTTGGGCGCTGGATCATTGGTGTCTGGAATTTGGGTAGAGGACTCCTCGTACTCTTTTGAGAGAGTCCAGGTGTCTTCTTTCTCTGATAATCTACGATCCGCCGGAATCACCTGAAACGAAAATAATTTGATTATGGTACAGTCAATGTAAAGAAGTATTTCTACGTTGTAAATTTTAAATGACGGATCCACCATATTCAAAAATAATAACTCTACTGCCACTCTACGTAAAAAGGCTGTAACTGCAATAGATCGAAAAATTACATTGTTATATCACTGAAATCGTTGAAGAGAGATCTATAGACCTCTCGAAATAATTTATTTATTAATTATTGCATCATCGGCTTAAAAGTTAGCTACTAAAAGTCTCGTGAATTATTTATACGGGAAAAAGTAACCTCTGCAAAAAATCGGGAGTAAGTACACAATCTGGGAAACTAGCACCTGAATTCGAGGCGAACTTCTACGGAAGAAGGTAGCATCTGCCACCAAGTCCCATTATAATTTCACTTATTGTCCAATTATTTCATCAGCATCTGCATTTTTATACATTACAACGAAATTACTTAATGAAAGCCAAAAAATATTCAAATATCTATTAGAGAGTGATCACAAAACTTAATTTTCAAAATTCCCTGACTTTTCCCAGACTAATTTCCATTTTCCCTGACCATTATTATTTAAAGACCAAAATTCTAATCTTGTTACATTTTTAATAAAGAATTTTTATACATGGAATAAAACTATTTATAATTAAAATTTTTAATTTATTATTCTGAGGGCTACCATAACCTAATTTACTTGAGAAAAGTAGCTAATACCTAACCCAAAAAGTGACAAAAAGTGACTAACATGCAGTAATAATCTAAATAATGTTCTTTTGAATTTAACAGAACTTAAAAAAAAATCAATGAAATTTATCAGGATTCCATGTAAATTTTAACGAATTTGGGAAAAATTATTAGGACTTTAAAATAATGCAAGTTAAATCCCGAAGAATTCAAATGTATTCAGAAAAAATTAAATTCAGGATCTTTGAAATGACTTTAGACAAATGTAAACGAATTCAAAAGAATTTTATGAAATCCCTAAGAATTCAAGATGAGCTTAAAAGACTACGTGATTAATCATTTTTTTTTTAATTCTAAAAAATAATTGGATGGACTGGATTTGAGTGAATTTAGAAGAAATCAAGTAAATTAAAAAAATTCTAGTGAATTCCAAACAATTTCGAAGAAATCAGGATAAATATTATTACTATTTCACACACTTTCAAATACCTTGAACATTTCTAAAGCTTTTCGAAAGGCCTTCAAAATCTTGCAAAATCCCATAAAATATTTGAAATCCTTTGAAATTTCATTAAATTGTTGAAATTAATTGAAAATTCCTGGGAATCTTAAAAAAAAACATAATACATTTCATATGAATTACAATTTTTTTTAATCCCTTATATATTTTAAAAATACCTTTAAATCCTTTGAAACCCCTGAAAATTATTGAAATCTATTAAAAATTCTTCAAAATTTTTAAAATACCCCAAAATATTTAAAATTATTCGGAAATCATTTGAAGTCACTTGAAATTTTTTAAAGCTCTTGAACAATTTTTGGCATGTTTAAACATACCCTATGTCCTTTACATCCCTTTCGAGCACTTGAAATTATTTAAATCTGTTAACAATTTTAGGAATCTTTTTAAATACCATAAAATACTTCAAACGAATTTAACAAAATTCAGATGCAAGTATAGACTTGAATTCAATAGTCATTAAGCCATGGATGAAAAAAGTTGTTATTATAATCTTGTAGGGCATTCAAAAAGCAACGTTTTTCATATATTGGCTTTTCTTTATATCTTGCGTTGTTTGGCTCGAAATATTCATTTTAGTTTTTTTTTTTTTATTTTGAAAATGCTCTAACTCTGATAATTTTCTTTTTATAGAAAAAAAATAATAAGGATAAATTGTTCAAGTTTCTGAGTACTATGAATAACCGTTCATAGAATTTTGCAATCTTGAAAAAATGTGGTTTCAAAAATTTTGAAAACATGCTCACTTTTTGAATTTTGATCCAAAATAGGTGGTTTACGAACTTAATCTTTCTCTTTAGGCCTTAAAAAAGTGTGCTAAAGTAGAATCCAATCTGATAATTTTTTCGAAAGTTATCGCGCTTACAGTATACAGAAAGACAGACAAACACCTTCGTAAAAATCGTTTTTTCTGACTCAGTGTGTCTCAAAACGTGGAGATTTGATGAAAAGCGACAAAGAGAAATTTTACATAAAACTAATACCTTCTCGTTATGATGAGAATGTAAAAAAGAAAATTCTTTGAAAATTCACGCACGAGACGAATAAGAAAATTAAAGAACATGAGTTGTGGTGAGAATGTTCCCACTCAGCGGGCTGAATTTTTATTGTTAATATCGTTTTTCACGATTAAAACACAAAATACACATGCTATCAAAAAGTTATTGAAAACAAATTTGTAGATCTTTTTGAAATTCCCCATTTTTGTTCAGTCATCTTTTTACTTATTTTGCACAGTTTAACCGCAAAATGTAATTTTTGATTTTTCATTATTTTTTTATGCTGTCAAAATTTGAATTTTCGATCTTTCAAGAAAATTCAAAAAGTTTTTATAATAATCTTTCAGGGCATACAAAAGAAACATTTTTCATCCATTGAAATTTTTTCATATCGTGCGTTATTTGGCCTAAAATGTTGATTTTCGTGTGTTTTTTGTAATTTTGTAAATGCTATAACTCTGGTAAATTTTGGTTTTATAGAAAAAAGTCATTAGGGTAGATTGTTCGCCTGACTGAATACTATGAATATCCGTACAGAAGATTTTTGAATTTGGAAAAAAGTGGTCTCAAAAATTTTCAAAATACGCTCACTTTTTGAATTTTGATCCACAATGGCTGGATAACAAACTTGACCTTTATTACAGGACACTAAAAGAGTATACCAAAGACCAATCCAATCTGTCAATTCTTTCGAAAGTTATCGTGCTCACAAACTGAAAATCTGTAGGCACGCACGGGCACACAGAGGACATACAGGCACACTGACAGACACACAGAAAGACAGACAGACCCATTCGTAAAAACCTGTTTTCGTATTCAGGGGGTATAAACGTGGACATTTGACAAAAACAAGGGAGGGGGGGTCGAATTTTACACAAATCAAATACCTTATCTTGATTATAATGTAAAAATAGGTCCGTTAAGCCCGCAGGAACACATTCAAAAATGGACTGAGAACATAAAGGGAATTTAGGGCTCATTTAGGGCTAATTTAATGCCTTATTACTGAATTTAATGCTCTTCATTACAAAACAAACCGGTGGTCATGCTAGCTTAACGTTAAGCTAACAGAAGCAAACAGTAAACAATTTTTCAATATTTCTTTGCTCTATAATTTAGGGCTCACTTAATGCCCTATCGTCAAATTTAATGCTCTGCAAATTTTCGAAAAAAACCTATGGTCATGCTAGCTTAACGTTAAGCTAGCAGGACCAAACATAGAAAAACATGACTTGGACAATATTTCTTTGCATTATAATTTAGGACTCATTTAGAGCTCTGGGAATATAATAATGAAAAATGAGCAAACATTGTTTTAACCATTTTTGTTTCAACAATTCTAGTAAAAATTAACTAAACAAATATCTTCTTCTATCATATATTAAGGTTCACTTAGGGCTCCATGAATATAATATTTGAATTTAACAAAAAAATGTTTAAACAAATTTTCCACAAAAAAATTATTTTATTTTCGTTTCTTTTACATAATTTCAGGCTCATTTAAGGCTCCTGAAATATCATCGCCCCAACCAAAGCCGTGCGATATTTACTTAGCCCGTTTTTGTTATATATGGTATTGTGCCAGCTTAACGTTATAAGAAATACGTGAAGAATCCCATAAAACCCATTTTTTACTTGAAAAATGGTGACATCGACATTCTAGTTCATGAGCCATAGTCTATTATGGATTTCGAGTGTAAGTTTTTGGTTGGTTATGTTTTACCAAACTTAAACTTCATGATTATATCTAGCAATTATTATATTTAAAATATTACTTCCAGGATTTTATAAGCTTGGGTATTACAGGATTACTAATCTTTATCTTTTTTAAATAATGAAAACTAGAACAAAGTTTTCTTATACTTTTTTAAATTTCAACTACGTATTAAATATAATACTTTTTGTTTAATTATCGAGTTACTTTCACGGAAAAACACTGAAGGCCAGTCTGGCCATTCATATATGCAGACTGACTAAATTTGAGGATCAACTATATAACAGTTTTCTAGATGAATAAAGGTTCGGGCATGTTGAGAGAACGCCAGATGAACGACTAACGAAACAAGTGAATCAAGGTAAAGTAAATGGCGTAGTACCCAGAGGCAGATCGCGGAAAGAATGGTTAGAATGTGTGAATGAGAGAAGTACGCCAGGGCAGAAAAATATGGCGACAAATAGCTAATAAAAAGAGTGCCAGTAGATTGAATGATGCCTGAAAAAAAAATTGGATACTAATGGACCCAAGTAGGGAACCTCACATGACGACTTTGTGAGGCTCTTCACTTGGCGTGATTGGTAGAGAAATTGATCAGCAACCTGGGTCGGAGCAGTGTTGTGGAACGTGCGTGTTATTTAAATAAATAACACGAGAATTCTAGATCAATCTAAAAATTATATAGCCCCTTCCCCACCAAACGAGTAACGCCTACCCCGAAAGAGGGCTGTACTGAATTGTACGATTTTAAGCTCTGGAGTAAATTCAGAAACCGATATCACAATCTCATTCCTTTTTGCATCAACAATGAAAGATAACATTTTCAGTACGTTTTCAGTTAGAAACAATACGGTGACAACAAAGGGAAGCATATAATTTGACGTTGAAAATTAAAAAAAAAACTTAATCTAATCTCCCCCATGTCCTCTATTCTGCACTTCACTCTCAACGCATGTTCGAAATTTCGGAAAGCAGATTAAATTTATTAAAAATATGTTTTGCGCGCATAACTGACGCGCAAATCTTAGCTACACGCCACTGATCATTTACTCTTCCGTGAATGATCGGAATGAGTGAAAACCAGATGATCTTATGGACCATTCCGGAAGGATACACTGTTAAAACTGTTTCCAATTTTAATATACATTTACTATACATTTGTATAGTAAATCTAAGAACTCGGTCTATGAAATAGGTATTAAGAGGCTGCGTAGTATATTTAAAATACATGTATATTGATCAACTCTTAGAAGAGCCAGGTAATTTCACTTAACACAAATTAAAAATAATTTTTGCAGTAATGTTTAATTGTAAATAACAAAGCATTATTTTTGTTTCTAGTTGAAGATAAGTTATACTGTGTTTCAAGTGGATAAGTTCAATTAAATGCATAATCAAGACACCTAACCTAAAAGCAACAGTACTCACGTAAAAATTCTGACATTGGCAGTGAATTTTGATGAATACCCCACCCGTACGTTGCACTTTGATTATAAATAAGAATTTAGTCGATGAATTGTATGTTATTATTTTAGTTTAGTTTATTTAGTTATTTATATTATT
>NC_046663.1:84421025-84427769 GCF_010883055.1 Belonocnema kinseyi
ATTATTATTTTAGTTAGTTTAGACAAAATTTAAATACATCAAAGAACTTTCAACTTTTATGCACTCTATTTTACTATACATGTATATTATTTTACAATGTAATGGTATATTAAATTTACTACACGTATATGCATATTGCTTCCACTACATTTATAGTAAAATCGCTATAGAAATTTTTAACTGTGTACCATGTGTATCCATAATAACACGCAATGTATAAAATTACCGCCGCTTGGGAACGTTCAAAACAAGATTAACTTTCAATCTCTCAAGGTTTGTGAGATAATTTTTGTCAGAAATAACAATAACTGAATGTTCCCCTCAGATAAAAGCTGAACGTTCGCAAGCACGGACATTTCACACGTTCTGAGAACGTTCCTGGAACCTTCCGAAGGTTTCGAAGAACTAGCTTTATTCTACAATTTTATTTTAAATTGCTAAGCGCTATCAGTGGTAAAAACCAGAACTAGAAGAAGTAGGTAAAATTCTAAAGATCTATTTTATTTGCGCATAGAAAAGATTTTATTGTTTTATTGCATGGAGTTTAAAGTATTGTTTGCATCCTGAATATAAGTATTTATCAAAAACAAAGTGTTTTAGACAGTATTTACATCTTATCCAGTGAAAACCCACATTTTTGTGAAAAAATGTTTTTTCAACAACAATGAATTACTGTAGTATTTACTGTAAATGGCAACACCTTATAAGCTTAAACGTACTTATTTCGTAGCAAACATGAACTTAACCTTAAGCTAGCAGGACCATACATAGAAAAAAATGACTTCAACAATATTTCTTAGAACTATAATTTAGGACTCATTTAATGCTCTATTGCTAAATTTGATGCTACGCATTAAAAAAAAAACCTGCTGCTCTGCGGTCTTAACGTTAAGCTAGCAGGACCACACAAAGAAAAAAATGACTTGGACAATATTTCTTTGCACTATAATTTAGGGCTCATTTAATGTTTCATTGCCAAATTTGATGCTCCACATTTTTTTAAACCTGTGGTTCTCCTATCTTAATGTTAAGCTAGCAGGACCACACATAGCAAAAAATGACTTAAATAACATTTCTTAGTGCTATAATTTAGGGCTCATTTAATGCTCCATTGCCAAACTTAATGATACGCATTTTTTATTTAAACCTGTGGTTCTGCTGTCTTAACGTTAAGCTAGCAGGACCACAGGTTGTTGTTTTTAATGCGGAGCATCAAATTTGGAAACGGAGCATGAAATGAGCCTTAAATGAGCCCTAAATTTAAGTACAAAGAAATATTGTCCAAGTAATTTTTTTCTAAGGGTGGTCCTGCTACCTTAACGTTAAGATGGCAAAATCACAGGTTTGCTACAAAAAATGCGGAGCATCAAATTTGGCAATGGAGCGTTAAATGAACCCTAAATTATAGTGCAAAGAAATTTGGTCCAAGTCATTTGTTTCTATATGTGATCCTGCTAGCTTAACGTTAAAATAGGAGGACCACAGGTTTTTAAACAAAAATACGTACTATCAAATTTAGCATTAGTGCATTAAATGAGCCCTAAATGGGCCCTACATTATTGTGCAAAGAAATAATGCCTAAGTCGTTTTTTTCTCTGTTTGGTCCTGCTAGCTTAACGTTAAGATACCATGACCACAGGTTTTTTTCGAAAACTTTCGGGGCATTAGATTTAACAACAGGGCATTAAATTAGTCCTAAATGAGCCCTAGATTCCCTGTAGGGTTTCAGTCCATTTTTGCAATATGGTCCTGCCAGCTTAATGGACCTTCTTTTACCCTACGTGACAAAATTATTGAAACAATTTTGAAAATATACAACAGGCTTTAGGGAAATCGAAAACAGGAAGTAAATTGTCACTCAAAGTAGAAAAGATAATTGTTACAATCAATATCGGCACTAATAAGTATATTTGCACTCAACTGCATGTGAACCTAAGAATCCAGATGTTGTCAACGCAATATTAAATAATTGTTTTTACTTGGTTCTAATTTTCCAATACGTATCGGGAGTTCTATATCACACCTATCGAAAGTTTAGATTTGTAGGAAACAATATTCTCCAACATAAATGAATATTAATTCCATTAAACAAGCTTTGGATCTTTTTGTATTTATTCTTCTAGGTAAAAACAGGTCGAAATTTATTTTTATAATAAAATACAATGAATTAAACAAAGCAAACAACGTATAAATTGTATTTTTTTGTAAAAAATAGTAATTACTTGAAATTTTGGTAAAAGTCACTACATTCTAGAAAAAACTTGTAGTTTCCATACTACAATTATTTTGTTTATTTTCTATTATTTAAACCAAAAAATTGAAAAATAGAAAAAATAATTTCACTAGAAACTACCATTTTTGTCTGGATTTCGGACATTCACAATAATAAACCATTTCCATCCAAAATTCTCATTTTAGTAATTCTGATCCATTCTAATAGGAAATCCCGTTTCCGCAATCAACCATAAGTCTACCATGGCAACTTTTAAAACAAAGCAAACGAAAATTCCTGGGTTCGAATGTCAGCGGAGTTAAAAGGTATTCTGTTTTTCACAGAATATTTTATTTAATCAACAAAATAGAACAAATTTTATCATTTTTTTAAATGTTAAAAAAATTACAATTAACAATTTAATATTATAGGAAAAAAATTCGTTTTTTATTTTTTAGAGAAAATACATTTTTTTCGCGAAAATGGCGAATGGAGATGATTTTTTTCAGAAATTATTATTAAAAATACAAATTATTCGATGCTGATAGCCATTAGAGTTGAAAAATATTTTTGAAAACAATTGCAAAACGTTCGGACCAGAGAAAACAATCTAGCTATTAGAAAACCCAACAATTGATTTTTTTTGTTATAAAAATTGTTATAATAAAGAATCATTTTTTTAATTTATGCCAATTTTCCGTCACTAACTATGACATCTATGATATAAATCTTCGTAATTCACAGTGGGACAGGCCACGCCAAAAATGACAAAAAATCGAATTTCTCTGAAACTTGGTATACGGGGTTTTTTGTGGTCACTGATTTCAAATCTAACATAAAAAGTTACAAATTCGAAATAGAAAATCCAGTATGGTGGACAAAATTCAAAAATTTGTATATATTCGTCGGAAACTTTGTATAAGGGGTTTTTTGTGCTCGTTGAACTCGAATTTGAAATCTAAAAATATAAATTCAAAAATTCGAATACAATATAATTGGCAAAAATTCCAAATTTGTGCTTACTTCGAATTTGTTGTTAAAAATTACAAATAAAAAAGGTGGATCCAATACAGTGGAGTGAAATGAAAATATTTTATTTTTTTGTTCATAAAACTTGATAAATACATAGGGGTTTTAGGGTCACTGGAACCGAATTTGATATTAATTATATTATTGATATTATATTGATATTATATTATTATTTGATATTAAATTTTAATTTTAAACTAAGAAGATTAATTTTTTGCCAAAAAAGACCAGAAATGTAATAGATCAATTTTCAGTCACAATAATTAATTTTTAACTAAACATTAAACGCATTTTCAACAATATAGTTCAATTTTGAACCAGCGATGAATCTTTAACAAAAAAAATGAATTTTCAACAAAGGAGTTCAACCAAGTAGTTGAATTATTAACCAAAAAAGATGAATTTTTAACGAAATAGTTGTATTTTCACAGAAATAATTAAATTTTCAGCCGCAAAGTAAAAATTTTACCGAAGGAGTCATTAATTTAACTGTGCCGCGGCAGGGAAATCTTTCGCAAAATTAAAAAAAATTCGTTCAAATTTAACATCAGGAAACGTATAAACATCACATCTCTCTCCCCAAAAATTGGTAACGTTATTTATGGACAGGCCCTAACACAAGACCGATTTCCATAATTAAACTATTAAGATTTCAGAGCTGAAATTCCAATCTCTTTCTTTGAGTATAAGACACGTGCCTGTTTAATACACGTTTTCTAAGTAGTCCCACAACTTTGAAAGAGAGTGGCATAATTACAGTACACTTATTGCTCAGGTTTAATTACAGTATACTGAAGGTGTTTAACACGCGATTGTAATTTTTCATGAAAGGGGTAAAACGAGGAGAAGAGGCTTGTGAAGTAGCTCACTGAACTTTCCCTTTTGCAAGTTGACGCTGGTCGATAGTTAGGTGGCCCTGGCTATTAGAAGTGGTTTTGGAATCATGGAGGTGACGGTGAAGGTGGAGAAGGAGACAGGCAGGCTTAGATTTGAATGAGCTACTCTACTCGCTCGAAAGATTAGCCGCATTCGCTCCCACGCCTCTCGGTTATCGCTCCATCGCCTAAGATTCAATCTCGTGGCCGTTCTCTCAAACGATGAAAGTCAGGCTGCCTGTCTGTCGATCCACTCGTTGGAGACAATCCTAATCCTCCCGCTCGCGGTCTTAAATACCGACCAGGCCTCCTCGTTTCCGGTGGTTAATATTTTAGAGGAGGGAGGTTCGGGTGGATGACATAATTTTAGGGAGTTAGAGGACCGAATGAGAGAAAATGAAAGAGTGAATTTGAAAAAACTGCAAAATTGAGGTAAAGGGGAAGTGATGTTCTAAAAGCTTCACAGTGGTGACGTAAAACTATCGTGTGAACTGCACGAAGACTCAAAATTACATTTTATAAACAAATTGATGCACTATATCGCAATTTTTAAGTATTTTTTCTGAAATTCATGAAACTGAAATTAAAATTTTAAGCATAAATTATATAGCAGTTTTTCTATATAAGTACGGAAAATGATGCCAATAAAATAAACATTTTTCCCTTTTCGCCCTTAATAATTCATAAAAAAAATTTGATTCTCTTTATTAAAAAATTTGTATTTTAGCATATGTATTATTTGCAATAAAAATTTAAAAAAATGTTAATTTAAGTGTATTTCCTGAATTTTATGAAATTGAAATAAACATCTTAAGCCTAAATTATATAAAAATTAAAGTAAAGTAAACGATTATCAAAAAGATTAAAAAAGTCGACTTTCTCCTCATTTCAAATAAAAATACAGAAGTAAATGATTACATAATTTTTTAAACATTTAATAATGTCTTTAACAAAAAATATTACTCCTAAAATTCATCAAGTGTGCAATAAATTTTATAAAATACAAACTTTTCATAATTTGGAATGAAAACAAAAACTGCAACAAATATTAGCATTTTAAACAATTCAAACATGCTTTCATTAAACCAAAAAATACTAACTTCTTTTTTAACTTATAAAAGTGCAAAAAATCATGTTGAGATAATTACGGAAAATCCAGCCTTTATCGTTAATTTTACATGAAACTGCTATTTTTCATTTTTCGGGACATTTTCCGGGCACAATACAAATGGGTTAGGGCGATAAATTTTAAAGTTATCAATTGTAAATTATTCCTTAAACATTTTTAAAGTACAGGTGGACATTTAATTTCCAAAAAGTTAATAACAAGTTATTTTTCCCATTTTGTCGAAAACTAAGCTTTTCACATTTAAAATCCTATGTATATTTTAAAAGCCCGGGGTCACGTCTTTAATATTAATATATTTTTAAAAAATTCTCACTTCGGCAACCTCAAAAAATGAGTGACAGCTTAGCCTTCTAGAGTAAAAAATAAATTTACAGTGTATTTCTAGACCACCCTCACTGGTAGATTGAATCAGACGTTTGAATCGGAAGGGACACAAGAAGCTCGACTACAAGCTTGAATTAAATATTCGAGGCCTTTAAAAAAAGTAGACTATCTATTTCTATTTGTTTTATGTCGATTCATATTCCAAAGTTTCTATCTAGCCTTCCCTATAATTGTTCACCATCTGGATCGTCCTAGATGAAAAACGCCGATCCAATCAATAATAATATAAAGATTCTAAAAATTGAATCAGCCCTGAATGTAATTAAATAAAACCCAAAAGTCTTTCTTATTTTCGAGTGTATTAACACTTAAAGTTCTAAACTGAGTATGTCGTTCAACCAAGCGTGTTGCTCCAGATGGCCAGTCGGTTTATTGCAAAGAAATCTAAGTGACTCGAGGATTTATCGACCCCAGATTCGCGTCACCTCAGCACCGAGTGTACTCAGGAATCTAGTAACTCAAGCACTTGACACTTAGTAGGTGCGTGCGAGTAAAGACATAGGTAAAAGAGTAAGAGTGACGCTCTCGATATTTCCGCACTTTAGTCTGCTAACTTTCCAATCGTCGATATTTATTTACCTCCATGCAATTGCACAAAACGGGGTGTTAAACTTATGACCCGGAATTTTACGCGAAGGATAAGATCAAACGGAAATACTTAAATAACAACTCAGAGATTTTAACATAGTCAGTACAAGATAAATCAGCTAGGACGCATTACAATCTTACAACTTAGGTTAACGCAAATCTCAACGTTTTTTAGGGTTTAGATTTCTTAAGCACTTGAAGAAGTGAAATACTTTAAATGTAGAGAAAAGAACTACACTGGAATCGTAGTTATATCCTCTCGCACTTGTAACCTCTCGCGCTTATATTCCTGCATAACACTTATTTATATCCGCTTGTCATCCACCACCTCGCAGTACCACGTGATAAACTAGCCAATCAGAGCGCGGCGCGGCCATTTCTCCTTCGCTGAGCAGCATTGGTGGGATCCCCTTCCGGGAGGATATAAGTGAATGTTTACGTTCTAGGACGGCGGATATAACTGCGGTTCCAGTGTGTTTCAGTATTGTTATTATATTTTTATTTTAATAATCACATAATCATCATTT
>NC_046663.1:84427869-84431075 GCF_010883055.1 Belonocnema kinseyi
CTTTAATTACCCCTTCCGCAGGAGATCGACAGTCATTAAAACCTTGATAGTTAACCCAAACCCTCAAATACTCCAACTCTCAATTACACTGCATATAATATCTCCAAGATCCAAGTATTACTGTGGATTTCCTAAATTCCATATCGTCTGCAGCCGGATTTTTATTACAAGCGCTCGCATTCGTCTGAATATTTGGTCAGAGAAGTGGAAAACTGCATAAAACCAATACTCCTGAGCACAGCCGGTTACCTACAGACGAGTTTTAATGTAGACATTCAATAGCGTCGAAGTGCTCAGACACCTATCCTTGGTATCAAACCTCCTGTTAAAAAGTAGTTGTACGCAGTGAAAACACAACCCGAACGCCGAACGGTCACCCATCCGCTTACCGCGGCCGTCAAAGCTTAAGATTCATTCATTCTGCCAAAATGAAGATTCTATGCTTCCGCTCGATTTCCGCATGTTTTTGTCCCGCGAATTTTTCTATCCGGTTAATGTGACAGTTTATCAGTACACACATGTCAGTTTGACATCTTATAAACTTGTCTTTAATACAAAGCTGTCCCCCTTGATTTTCAAGTGATTAATTTTTCACTTTAGATTAAAATGTAGGAATGTTTCAATTTTCTAATGAAGTTTAAAATTATTTAATTGTTAACACTTTAGGTTTGAATTAAATAATATTGAACGTCTCCAATTAGAAAGTACCTGATTTTCAACGCTTTTAGAATAATTTAAATGTAAAGGTTTAGAATATTAAAAATTTACTATGTTTAACGACAAGAGTGAGAGTGATATTTTTTGAACAGAAATACAATTTTTTAGTAAAAGAATCTGTCCACTCACTTTGAATTTCACTTGATACTACTATCGTAATTTTAAAACAGTTTAAATTTCGCGGTATTAAAGCAAATTTTTTTTTGCTTCAAAAGCAAGGTCAACTTAAAATGCTCTCTTCACTACAGTTACGATAAGGTCCCATATGTTCTTTCAATTTAACATAAGCATCATTCATATTCTAGAAAAATGTTTGATAACCGGGAAATTACCACAAATTTGTTTTTATTTCCAGCGGCCATCCTGAAATATTTTATATTTATATTCAGAATTTAACTGATAATAGCGTATAATAATTTTTAATTGACAGCCTTAGTGATTCAAGATTTTTAATTCTAAATCCTCCCGAATCGATAATAGATTCAAATTCAAATATTAAAAATTTCACGACAATTTCACTATTAAATATTTCCAAACCTAAACATTTCATATTGAAAGCATGAATAGTCCATTTTTTATTTTGTTATTTTAGATTTAAATATTTGAAATTGTTTGGTTTTAAATTTAAACACATAAGATGGTCTGATTTCTTTAAGTCTTAGAAGTCATAGAATATCAAATTGAAAGCCTTTATTTTTGAGAATAATTTATCCAATTCAAACCCTAAAAATGATAAGATATTAGAACTATGCATTGAAAATGTAATTCTTTTTTATTTGAAAATAATTAAAAATATCGTCCGATATATCCGATATTTAGTTTAAGATTACATGATAGCTGTAAATTAAATGTTAAAAGATGTAAATTCACTTGAAATAATACAAATTTTTTAGGGTTAGAGTATAAAAAAGTGTTAATATCAATTCATGGTCACAAAATTTTTTCAGTTTTAAATGAAGTTCGATTACGTTTCATTTTCAACGGTCCGTAGTAGAAATTTGTTACATTTTAAAAGTTTATAATTTAATGTTTATTCTTAGAAAAGATTGTCTAAACAATTATAATGTGAATTATAATATTTTGTTTGTAATAACCATTTAAAATTCTATAATTCTATAAAATTAATTTCACGCTGTGAAATTTTAATCATTTGGAATTGAAAATTATATAAATTCAAAAGTTTACAATTTTTAATTATTCAACTGTAAACGCTTTTAATGAGAATTAATATTTTTCAAATCCTTTAAATTCAAATAAAAAATATATTTTTTTAAATTCTAATCTGAAAATATACCATTTTTACTGTTTTGAAATAATTGTCTTGTTTTTGAGATTCTTCAATTCAAAATAAAATTGTTCAATTTTAAACGCTTTGAATTAGAAATTTTATACCATTCCATCGCCTTTCTAATGAAATTATATTATATTTCACTCCAAATTTTAATGGGGGGGGGGGTGAATAATAGCAGGAAAAAGCGTTACGCCCCCTTATCTGATTAAACGAGAAGGTTTCATGTCGAATGGTGTGTTCTCTATTTTCCCAAACAACTGCGAATTAACCATTTAAAATGTGGAACTAAGACGAGACGTGACACCTTCTATCCAAAAGTCGATCATGGCCAATCTACTCATTTGTTCCAAATAAGGGTGGAGGTGTCACGTTCGTGACTTTAATATACCAGACCATGAAAAATCGCGATAAGGAATTCGTAACAGCAATTCGGAAGAAATTGGGTCGATCGCATTACGAGTGTAGGTAGGCAAGAAGGTTAAATGACTTTAACAACTACCTGCAGATAACTTTTGCGACTTCTTATAGGGCAGGTTAGCCGGGCGCATAAATAATATTGCGATGCCTCAGACAGCTCGAGCGTGAAGGCACTTTCATGAAATTCGAGCCTAAATTTCACTGAAATAAGTCCATTGAGACGTCGCTCACGAGCTCGATTGCGGAAATAAGGTTATGTCGATTATATCGCACGTGCTCACGAGATAAGAAACGCAAATAACAATATGTGGCGTGTATACGTTTTGCGAACTGATTTCGATTCGTCTAGGCCGACTTAAACGAATAAGAGAGAGCGAATTTCAAACTGCGAAGAGATTCTGCGATACAAAGAAGTTTTGATGAAATCGATCGAACTCTACTTCCTCTTTTCCAGAGTTGCTTAGTCTCCTCAGAGTGTTCATTCCTCTTTGGAATAGGTAAGAAAATTGAATAAAGTGTTGATTAAACTCAAATCCCGATATAAGAACAGTTTCGGGTATGGCCTGCAGTAACCTTGATCCTAAATCGGGGGAATACAAACATAAATAGGCAGGGCCGTGTGAGTTATATGTTGAATTTGGTCACATAATGCAACATGGTATGCAACTAACGCACTGCAAATTCCATAAATTCTAGGCATATCGTAAACTGGGATTTCTTATATCGAGAGTTGAGCGTGCTACCTAGAGACATTCCATAAATTACGTAACAGCTTGGGGGG
>NC_046663.1:84431085-84448040 GCF_010883055.1 Belonocnema kinseyi
ATTACGATCTGCTACAGTACGAGCAGAATTTTCAGTCTACTAAAAAAATCGTATTAAAAACATGCCCATCTTTTTTACATTGATATCTCAACAAGAAATTAATTAAGAAAAATGTTTACAATATGGTTGAAAAGCTTATTAAATTTCGCGTCGATTGAAAACTATAGTTGAAGTATTTCAGATAAATAGGGGCTGAGATAGCATATGGGCACGCTTCCACACTTTTTTATGATAATTACTCTCTAAATCTGAATTAGTGCAATTTCACTGATAGTCAGTGAAAGTTCACGGATTCAAGTAGCTAGAAATGGGTCACTGACAATCAGTAAAAGGTTACTTATTGATTCAGTGATATAACCACTTTTGAGGGTTGGCAGCAGTGCACCATGTCAATTTAGCAATCATAGTAAAATAACATTTTAGTACATTCAATCAAAGAATCATACTAAAAAATTAAAACCCATAAATATGATCAAATATTAAAAAAGGTGAAAAGTTCCAATGCTTTTAAATGACAAACAACCTCACATATTACTTTAATTTCAAAATTGTACTGTCATGTACGAACCCGTTAAGTAAGTACTTCCTATACAAGTTAGAGTATATTTATCCCGCAGTTAATTAAGCAGCCTCACAACGCGAAAATTAAAAAATGTATTTCAGTAAGGAATTCTTCTTGCTACTTAAGTAAAAGAGTAACTACAACGCTTAACTTCAAAATTCATATGGTATGCTTCACATGATTTACTCTGGTGTTACTGAACTGATTAGTGAATAAGTCCGAAATCACTGATTAATCAGTGAAATGTCTAAATAATATTTCAATCAGTGAATTTTTCACTTATTCATATTTAGAGAGTAGATAATCAGTATAATATGTGTTCTTGGTCTCATCGCCCAATCGAAGCGAAATTTAATAAGCTTTTTAACAATTTAAGACTAAAAATCTTTCTACTTTAATTTCTCTCGGAAATATATGTATTCATAAAAAAGGGGGGCATGTTTTTAATACGATTTTTTTTTAGTAAGACTGAAAATTCTGATCGGTACTGCACATTCTAGGGAGAGGGGGGGGGGTTCAAATATATACTGCTACGCAATATTTTTAATAAATCAACCTTAGAGGAAATCTATCCCGAGTCGCAATATAGGCCCTACTTTGACACTCTTCACGCTAATATTTATAGGGGCTAAGGTTGTAAAGTAGAGGATATTCCCATACGATTTTTGGCCCTAATTTACCGCTCTTATGGGCACAAATTTCCAAATCTTCCATTTGAGGCGTCAAAATGGAGGCTTAGTTTTTGTTTCTAATTTAACGCCTCACACTCTACCTTCCTATACAGAATACAATTATTTGACGAAAAATTAACAAAAGTAGAGCAACAATGTACAACAATATAGAGTAACAATGTAATTTAGTTACATTTGCGTTATGTTTCAAGTTATTTTGCACACGGAAAAAATATCCATTAAATTTTATAGAACTAGTCCTATAGTAGAGGATATGCTGGGTAGTTTAATAAAAGTTAAAACCGTTTTTGTTTTACATTGCGTTGAACTAGTCCCGAAACTATAGAGAACAGTTTTATAAAATTATAACCGATTTTTCGCCACAAAAAAATGAATCTTTTGTATTATTATATTATTACTATTATAATCTAATATTTGTTCACACATGTTTAATGATACAATTATTTACTATTACTCAATCACTACAATATTTATAATTGCACGCTATGAAAAGTTTTTATTCGCCGCAAGGGTTCGAACCCTATCAGTTTCGCATTCCTAACGCCTAAAAGCCTCTCGGCTAGCCTATTGCTTGAAGCATGAAAAAAAATCTGAAATATAACTTACACCTGTGCATGGTCGTCTGAAAATTGTTGTGACCCATTCTGTAACAAATATTGTTACGCTTATGATAATATATGTATTAAGATTTAAGATTTTAGAAATATTACAAATTATGATTGTATATTTTATATGCTTAAACAAGATTTATACTAAATCCAAAAATATTTCAAGATATTTTAAAAGATTTAACGGACTTGAAATAATTCAAGAACATTATTTATATTTTAAAATTAATTAAAAATTCAATAAAAATTCTTCAAAATTACTTAAAATCCCTTAAATTCTAAAAAATATCTTGAACTCATTTAAATAATTCGAAATCTTTTGAAATTCGGTTATAAACTTGAAATTTTTTTTAATCAAGTAACTCCCGTAAAATCCCTTGAAACTCCTGAAAATCTCTTTAAAATACATAAAAACATTTTTTAATTAAATGAAGACACTTAAACTCTTCAAAATTGTTTGAAAATTATTTAAAATGCTTTGTAATATTTTTAATTCCTTTACAGGCTTTTAAACTATATTAAATCGATTAAAATGCCACAAAATCCCTTAAAATCACTAAAAATCTCTTAAACTCATAAAAAGTATTTTAAAGTCTTTAAAACCTTTTGAAATGCATTTATAAACTTTGATCTTTTTTAATTTAAAAGAATTTTTAAATCCCGTTAAGGTAAATGTGCCAGTCTTCGTCAATGCATGGGTTTTCGGCAGCTGGGCAGTATTTTACATATAGTAAGCTGCTGTGTTCTGCGTTCTCAACATAAATGTTTATAAGTAATGAGTAATTTACCTTTCTAAAGGTACGCTTTATTCGATAAAACCCATTTCTTAAACTTTAAATATGTTGAATATAGTTTTTAATCTAATTGTAAAATATATGTCCCTTTATTTTCACTATAGTGATATATCCAAATAAAGACTACTTCAGGATGTCGAAACTACAAGTTTCACTTGAAAAAGTGAAAGACAAAATGAATTTTCCATCATTCGATAAAACAATGCTATTAACATTGTTAAACCAATTATGAAATAATTGACGACCTTGCAACCTTATAAAAAGTAAACTTCAATTAAAGAAATTATTACAGAGTTCATCATAGAAAAGAAAGCAGGCTATCATTACGATTGTCATAATGAACATAAAATACAATTTTTCTTACAGTATATATCCACTGGAATAAGATTCATGCATTCACAGAAGATGCAATGAATCAGTAGATTACAAGCACAAATTAAGGAATAAGAATTTAAAGGATCAGGAATTTAAATGGTTAATTAATTTAAAGGATTCAGAATTTAAATTGACCTATTTTTTATTGTGAACTCGGAAATATTGCAAAATTTTTAATGACACAGAAATTCGAAAGTATAACTATTTCAACTTTTTAAGCACTCGGAATTCAAATACTTCGATTTATTATAAAATGTACAATTTGCGAAAGATAATGGACATAGTGATCCTATATCAATTATGATTAAAAAATTATTCTTAGCAAAATGGAATTTCAGTTTCCAAAAGTAAAAAAAAATCAAACTATAAACATTTGCTATTGAAAATTGTTAAATTCAATGTGAGAAATGGGTAGTGGTTCGAAAACTTTCCCCCAAATACAATTAAGTTTTCAAAATTTAAATAATCAAATTATAAAAATTTAAATTTATATTTTACATTCAAAGTCAGAAATATTGCAAAATTTAAAATGGTACAAAGGTTTCAAAGTGTAACTATCTCAATTTTTATGTGTTTGGTATTTAAATATTACGATGAGTTAAAAACTTACAATTTTCTAAATATAATCGATACAAGAGCAGGAAATATAATGTGAATAAATTTTAGAAGACTTGAATTTATCAATGGAATTCAATTCCGAAGTAATGATTATTCGTCAATTTATTTAAAAAATAACTTGCATGACTCTGACAGAATACTTGGTCACAGTAGATCTTCAAAAATAATAGTTTATCTTTTTAAGTTTTTGGTTTCTCTTAAATATATTTGTTTTTCACTTCATTAAAGTTAGCTCAATTTTAAAGAAAATCCATGCTCAACATTAAGAATTTTTTTCTATTTTTATGAGACACGAGAACCTCATGAGACAGTCCTTTATTTGCTTACTCCGCACCTTTCTCAATCCCAGAGAATTGTTCTCGTTTGAATGAAAGTTGTCACAATATAATAAACAAGAGAAAGTTACGAGGTTATAACAATTAAATCTGCATTGAAATCCATGAACCTAGTAAACTACATCGGACTCTTTCATTAAATTATTTCGCTAACTTGAACGACAGGTGATTACAAAGTACCTGCTGAAAGCGCTTCCTCTCTATAAAGAGATAAACGCCACTAGTTTTCCGCTTCAATCTACCGACTCTCTATTTTTTAAGCCTGAAACACGCATCGTCCAATCATCTTGGCGAGATTGCATCGGGAGCATAATTTGATGTGTAGTAGACTTTTTGCGTGCTCGAATTACGTTTAGTGAAATGCACGCGGGCTCGCAGGCAGACGCAGTAAGGCAGAGGCAGCCCAAGGGCAAGATGAGTCCACAATCCCCACACAAAGCGGCAACGCTTTAAAGCTAAAAAGGCTTGGGGAAAAGAGTGTGGTGTTACGGAGACTGCTCGACGTCTGGCTGAGTCCATAGGGGGTGCCGCGACCCCTGAGGGTGCGATCGATTTTGCCCCACCCTCAAGTAGAAACGAGAAGCGGAGGCACTGGCCTCACACTCGCTTCACCCCCACCCAACCACTTTACCATCTCTTCTACCCAGCTCATCCCTCCTCGCCACACCTCTCTCTCCAGTTGCCAGTCTCGTCTCCTCGATCTGCTCATTCACTACATTATTATTGCATGTAACAGATGAAGGTATGCACATTTTGGCCCCTGAATTTGGCTTCCAATCAATTCCATTAGTACTTGTGTCAGTGGAATCTAATCAATAGTATGCTGAGATTTCTTCTCTATGATAAAAATGCTTCACATGTTACATATCTTCTAAGATCTAATGGGTCATCCAAAAATTACGTAAGATTCTTTTTTGTAATTTTAGATCGTTTGTTATAATAATATAATACTAATTTTTTTCCAGTTTTCTCGGTCAAAAATTATATTTTTCCAGGTTGACTTTTAAGCATTTATAATAATAATTATTCAAAACGTATCGCTCTTTGATATCAAATTTTGAAAAGGATTGAAAATTTTACAATTTTAAACAATTTTAAAGTTCCGCAAAGAAGGCTCATTTTGGATTTTCGATAGGAAATCATACTTCAATCTGTGCTTTATTTGGTAATATTATACTTTTATGAACCCGAAATACTCGAAAGAAGGTAAATTTTATATTCGAAGAAAAAAATGAGATGAGAAATCAATTTTATTGATTACAATTTTAGCAATTACAATTACATCAAATCCGTTTTTGTTCGAAAAGAGGATTTTAAATTTATTCGCGAAATATTTGGAATATCTTCAACTTATCATTTTATTATGCCAGTTATTAGGCATTAATTATGTAAATCAAAATTACTTATGCAATTACTAAGTTAGATATCTAAAAAGAAAGTTTTAGCACATTTTTTTAAAAGCGAAACAATAATTATTGCGAAATTAAGAACAAAACTGAAAAATTCCTGGTTTGAACAAAACTACAGACTATTTCTCGGGTTTTTCAAGGTGCTTAAAATTCCAGACTAATTTCCGGTTGTCATGGTCAGTCGCCACTGGCCACTGTCATATAAAACAATTTAGAAGAAAGTAGAAAAAATTCTCAGAAAAATCCTAGATCATTGTAACACAGTTTATATCTTTTCAAAACATTCCAGAAAAACTGTAGAACATTCAATAACGTTTACAGAACGTTATGAATAAAAACTATTCAATCAAATTCGAAACCATTCTAAGATCCCCAATAATATTCAACAAAATTCCAGCTAATTCAAGAACATTACAGAGAATTCTATTCCAGAATATTCTAGAAAATTCTACCATAACTCTAAAGATCTAGAATAATCTAAGATATTTAACAACGTTCTAGAGGTCTTCAAAACATTATAGTTTTCCAGAATATTCTTCAAAACTCCAGACCATTGTAGAACAGTATGTAGCACTTGAAAACAATATGCAATAGAAAAATTGAGGACTTCGTAGGCTAAAACATTCCAGAATATTCAACAATTTTTATAGAACTTAAGCATTCGTCCTTTTTCGGGGTGACTAGTCCATCCCCATTGACAACTCCCCCATTATTTCGGGACGACTAGACACAGCGATTTGAATAGTGAACAATCATCCTGAATTTCGGTACGAGGAGACGCTTTGTTCAGAAAAGTCGAGGAGTCAAGAGCATTTCACAATTTTTAAATTCGAAATGATACGATATCAGAATGAAGAGTTTATCACAGTGGAATAAAATTATAAATTTAACAAATTTCAAATGGTTGCAAATAATATTTAGTCCATTGTTTCAGAAGGTCGCTTCGAAATGAAATAATTTTTTCATAAATAGTTCTTTTATTGTATTATTCATTGCGCAGTAATGTAGAAAATTCAACGATATCTTCAGCATTTAAAGTATCTCATTTCCTATCTTCCATTCTTTCCTTTCTCTTTTTTGTTCTTTATGACAACTTCAACACTGGCCACCTTGGAATTCGCAAGAGCGCAGGAAAAATACAAAGGACAGACGGCGCCCTTGTCTCGAATATACAAAAGAGTTCTCGTTATCATTAATATTCGTGGGCGTGCATCGTAAAAAAATGTATTGACGCAGTGGTCATATTTACCGAGATGTTTACTGAGTCTCGTAAAACCCTGAAATTTGTCAGTGACCTTATCTTACAAGCACCTTCCCGAATTACAACCTCATACTCCTTCATTTTTCTTTTGTATCATTCGTATTTTTTAAAGTTCGCTCAGCAGTCGAAGGTTAAAGTGAAAGATAATCAATATAAATTTTCAATGACTTTGCGATTTATTATTCGGAAACATCTCTAGCTGAGTTGCAAGAATTCAGATACTCTAATGTCTAATATACTTGAAAAAAGTTGAAAAAGAGAGGTAAGCTGAAAAGTGACTAAAAGTGACCACATAGTTTCCACACAAAAAGAGACCTTTAATGTCAATGGAAACAACTGCCTACTCAACAATATTTATTCCATTGTATTATAAGCTAAATAAACATTTGGCACTCAACTGCCGTATTTATATTGCGATGTTTTACAAACGGAACAAGAAACCCAGGAAGTTGTAAATTAAAATAATTGAAATTTGAATATTGCAGACTTTTCAAACAAAAAGATGAATTTTCAACTAAAATGGTGAATTTATAACCAAAAAATTAATTTTTAACAAAGGAGCCCAACTTTCTACTAAGTAATTGAATTTTCAACTGGAAGAAATTAATTCTCGATAAAAACTATAATACAGTGAAACCCTTCAATAGCCCTTACGAGAATTGACGCCGCGCCACGCGTAGGTGTAACAGGAGCTGCGCGGGGTCTGCGGTTCTCACTCAGGTGAGCACTCAGACGTGAACAAACAAAAGCGGAGCGACCTATAATGAGTTAATTCTCATCCACCGCCAGGCCCCAAATTGGCGCTGAAGAAGAGTTTCAATGCAGTTAATATTTCTACCAAAACAGACAAATATTCAAAAATATAGTTAAATCTTCAACCAAAATGGATTATTAATTTTTGACAAAACAGTTGCATTTTAGGGCAAAAAAGATTTCATTTCTACCAAAAGAGATGAATTTTCAATAAAATAGATTAATTTTTCCAACAATATTAATTTTGTACAAAGAAGAGAATTTTCTACCAAGATATATTTTATACCAAAAAGAAACGAATTTTCAACAAAATTATGTTGAAAATGTGTAAACAAATATTTAAATTTTCAGCCAAAAATGTGATCTTTTCCCAAAAAAATATAAATTTTCTTTCAGACATGGAATAGTTAAATTGTCAGTTAGACAATTAGTTTAAACAAAAAAATAGTTGAATCCGGAATCAGAATAGATTATTAATTTTCAAGCAAACAGTTTCATTTTTAATAAAAAAGACAAAAATTTTACCTGAAAAGAGATGAATTTTCAACCAAAAACGATTAATCATCTACCAAAGGAGATGAATTTGTATACAAAAGTGGAGTCTTTAAGCTGCAAGTCGAAGGTTTTCAAAAACATTTGACTTTTAATACTGAAAAGATAAATTTCAGAAAAAAAATGCTGTTTTTCAACCAGAAAAGATGAATGATCAATCAAATAGCTCACTTTAAAAAAATTAATTAATTTTTAACCAAACTGTTACAATTGTTATAAACATTTAGAATGAAATATTTACCTTTTTAAGCAAAAGGGGCGAATTTCCTTTAATAAAAAAGTTTAATTTTCCATCAAATATCCAAAACTTCGTACAATAAAGATTAAACCAAGAAAACAAATGTTCAACAAAACAGTTGAATTTTCGAACAAAAAAATTTGACTTTTTAATCAAATAGTTCAATTTTCAATAAAATAATCAAAATTCAACCAAATGATAACAATTTTAATCAAAAAAGGTTAATTTTAAACCAAAATATAATCGTAGACTTAAAAAAAGTTCATTTTCGACAAATAATAGTTGTATGAGGGAAAGTTTCTTGAAAGTAGGGAAAAAATAGGAATTCTTAAAAAAGAAGGGGGGGGGGGGTGAATAGAGGAAAGAAAGCCAACTTTGATTATGAATAGCATTTCCACACCATAGATTACTATATTGAATTTTCTTCACTTTTTTGGGTAAAATCTGAAAGGAGATGCATTAAATTGCAGTCACTAAAGTGGTCTTTCCCCTGACAAGGAGTCTACAATTACTTTTTCTTAAAAAAGTAACTGAAAAGTTACTTAAGTGACTATGTGGCAGCTCTACATATGTGTGAAAAAGCATAAGGGATAAATTTTATTTTTACTTCCAAAAATGTTGCACAGGAATAAATAAATGTTGGAAGGATCTGTTAGCGAAAAAGAGAACTTACCTGTATAGTAGATACAAGAGCAAATATGCCAAATATGTAATTTAGGAACTAGACTAATAAGCACTCGGAGTTTATAAATTCATATTTCTTACTCATAAAATTAATTTATATAATATAAAGAGGCAATAAACGTTTCAAAAAGTAGGTAAGCTGTATAAATAGCCTCTTTCGTAATATACATATTGATTTACACTCTCTATGCCGTGCGATGGCTGGATTAGTCGGCCTAGTTAAAGTTCATTCTGACATGAAAATAATTCAGAATCCTATCAGGAAATCAACCCCATGTCTTGAATCATGCAAATCGTTTGCAGTCAAAGGTGGTATGTATAATTTCAAATTAATTTAAAAAACGGTTGAAAATGTTAGCCAGACAGACAAGAACTGATAATTCAATTTCTGAAGATCTTACTTTGAAATATATCGTTTACTTCTAGATTTAGAAATATTTTTAACAATATAAATGATCAAGAACAATAGTGTTAGTACTTACTTTTGGTGCGTGTAATTATTATCATAATTAATATCAGGATATCTTGGGCATCAGATAATATCCCGTGCTGTACGGAGAATAAGGGAATATCCAAACAAATATTGTTTTAAATTTAAATAAAGATATTAAAATTCTTTTCCAACCAGTAAAATTTGACATTGCTTATTAATTAGACATATATTTTCAATAATTTAAAATAAAAAATTTTGAACCCATTGTCAGCTTCAAAATGTTCACATAGAAAAAACTAAATTTAAATTTTGTTGCATGAAAATTTCCCGTTGTTAAAGTTTACATGCTGTTTAGCGAAAGTTTATCCTGCAATGGAATAAAAGCTGTCGTCTGCTACGACGTCCTTAGCAGCAATGGGAAAACGGCGAAGTCTGAATTCGAGCTACAAATCGGGACACTAAATTTAAAAAAACTAAAAAAGCAAAAGTTAAAATTTCTTGCTGGTAAAACTTGCAACTTTTAAAAATTAAACATATTTTAGCGAAATTTTCATAGATTGTTAAATGACATATATTACATTTCCAAATAGAAAATCAAATTCTCAATTTTTTTAAAGGCGAGGATAAAATTTCATTCCTGATTATGAAAAAATAATCTCCGATTTTTTCTAGATTTTTTTAAACAAGGATTTAGAGGTCGCGAGACATTTTTTTAACCAAAAATTGATGCGATTAAAAAAAAGCAGAAAAAGGGGATACATGTTTATTAATAGTACAAAAACAGTAACAATAAATATTATTAAATTATTGAAAAACATCGCTAAGAAATCCCAACTCCAAAGAAAACAACTGTTGTAAAGGAGTTACATCGACAAAAAATGTAACCCGTTTGGATCTTATGTTGTTTTTTTTTCATCGAAATCTAAAAAAAGTAGACAAAGATTAGTGTTGAATTAAAGTAATTTTAAATTTTATTATTTTGTGTTAATTTTGCGCCACCAAGTATAAGTTTGTCTGCTTTCTTAATATTAAGGGTTACTGTTTTTGTACTATAAATGTTTAGGAGGTATGTTAAGCTGGCAAAGCACTATGAAGGTATAGAGATGTGACCTATTTCATAATTTAGTGCTCATTTAGGGCTAATTTGGACCCACGGTCCTAAATTTTGGGCTCTTTTATTTTTTGAAAAAAACAGTGTTTGCGCTGGCTTAACGCTAAACTGGTCGAACATTGCTGTAAAACATGCTAAAAATTATTTCACGGAAGATTCACCTTATAAAATAATTTAGGGCTCATTTAGGGCTCTGGGAATATGACAATGAACAATTTTTAAAAATTGTTTGAACAATTTTTTTTTTAACAATTCTAGTAAAAATGAAGTAAACAATTTTCTTCCTTTACCCTAGGTTAATGCTCACTTGGGGCTCCATAAATATGGTATTTGAATTTTACAATAAATTTTTTAAACAATTATTTTTTAAACAAATTTGCCAAAACAAAATATTTTCTTTTCTTTTCTCCTGCATAATTTCAGGCTCATTTAAGGCTCCTAAAAAATCGTCGACCGAAGGTCGCGCGATATTTCCTTTGCCCTTTTTTTTTTGTTATATGCGGTGTTGTGCCACCTCAACGTTATAAAAAATACATGAAGAAAACAATAAAACCCATTTCTACTCATCGCATAATTAAGGACTCATTGAGGACGAATTTGGGCTCGTAGTGCCAAATTTTGGGCTCTAGTATTTTTCGTAAAAAATAGTATTTGCAATAGCTTAACATTAAGTTGGTTCAAGATTGCTGTAAAACGTACTAAAAATGATTTTACTAAAAATTCATCTTATACAATAATTTAGGGCTCATTTAGGGCGCTGGGAATATTATAATTAAAAATTTAAAAAAAAATTGAAATAATTATTTTAAAAAAATGGGTTTTATGGTTTTGTTCACGTATTTTTTATAACGTTAAGGTGGCACAACACCGTATATAACAAAAAAAAGGGGAAAGGATATATCGTGCGACCTTCGGTCTACGATTTTTCCGGAGCCTTAAATGAGCCTGAAATTATGTAGGAGAAAAGAAAAGAAAACATTTTGTTCTGACAAATTTGTTTAAACAATAATTGTTTAAATATTTTAAAAAAATTTTTAATTATCATATTCCCAGAGCCCTAAATGAGCCCTAAATTATTGTATGAGCTGAATTTTCAGTAAAATCATTTTTATTACGTTTTGCAGCAATCTTGAACTAACTTATCGTTAAGCTATTGCAAACACTATTTTTTTCAAAAAATACTAGAGTCAAAAATTTGGGACTTCGGACCCAAATTAGTCCCCAATGAGGCCTAAATTATGCGACGAGTAAAAATGGGTTTTGTTGTTTTCTTCTTGTATTTTTTATAACGTTAAGGTGACACAACACCATATATAACAAAAAAAAGGAAAAGGAAATATCGCGCGACCTTCGGTCGACGATTTTTCAGGAGCCTCAAATGAGTGTGAAATAATGCAAGAGAAAAGAAAAGAAATAATTTTATTTTGGCAAATTTGTTTAAACAAAAATTGTTTAAACATTTAAAAATAACTTTTAATTATCATATTCCTAGAGCCCTAAATGAGTCCTAAATTATTGTATAAGGTGAATTTTCCGTGAAATCATTTTTGCACGTTTTACAGCAATGTTCGGCCAGCTTAACGTTAAGCGAGCGCAAACACTATTTTTTTCAAAAAATAAAAGAGCCCAAAATTTAGGACTACGGGCCCAAATTAACCCTGAATGAGCCCTTAATTATGAAATAGGTTACATCTCTATACATTCATAGTGTTGTGCCAGCTTAACATACCTATGTTAGAAAATTCTTTTTTCATAAAAAGAAATGACATTTTACCTTCGCGTTTTATAAAATCGAAACTTAGATTTTATATTGGATAGAAATCTCTTGCCATTCTATAGACAGAATTTTATGCAAAAGTGTTTTTGTTTGTCCAACGTTTTCTCTGCGAAATCTTCAATTACTAATAATTGTTCATTTCAGATCGTTTTGAACATATAGTGAAACTAAGAGGAATTTTCACATTTTCAAACAGAAATGATTCCTAAAATAGTTTCAATATATTCGACATATTTTAAACGATTATGATTTGAAATCTCCATTTTTGATGGTTAAAATTAAAAATCTGCAGATCTAAAATTTTAACCATACAAAATGACGATTTCAAATTATGATCATTACTTGATATTACTGTATATTACTTGAAAAATTCTTTGACTAAAGTTTAAGAATTTTTCAAGTAATATACTTAGATATATTCAATTACTCAAAAAGATTAAATTTACAACACTGCAGTCTGTTCTGAAAACGAAACGTCATCAGTATAAAGTCACTACTAGCACAACAATTTTATTCTCAGCAAAAACGACTCGTGCCAAAATGATTGAAGAAACATGAGTCGTTGAGCAGGTACATAAGGTTGCAATAAGAGTATCGCGATTATTTAGTAGAGCACACTGATAGGTCGTCTCGTATTGCGGATAAGTACAGAATATTTAGAGAGAGAGCGTGCTTAGGCAGCGAAATGAAAGAGAGACAATCAGCCAAGACCGTGGGAAGGACTTTTTTGTCAGCCCTACACTCCACATGGTCCTTTCTCTCGTCAAAATGATTCAGAATAACTTGTTGCTGATTTTAAATTCTTAAGCATACTTATTATGCTAATAACAGTATTTACAAAATTATAAATACACAATCGCGTGTACCTTACAATATGAAAAAGGTAAAATCACTGAAATTATTTAAGCAGATAAGGATAATAAAAAAAGTTTTTTAACATTATTAAAATTAATACTTATTATGCTAATAACCATTTGTACAGAATTACAAATACACAATTGTGCACCTTGAAATAAGAAAAAAGCACAACAACTGAAATTTTTTAAGTCGTGAAGAAAAAGAAAAAAGTAATTTAGCATTATTACAATTACAGGATTGCTACAAAATCCTAATATTTAAATTCCCTGACTTTCCCTGCAAATTTTTTCCCCTGATAATTCAACATTTTTTTAGTTATAAAAACAAACTTACATCCTAGGAGATCAATAAATTTGAAGCAAGAACTGTTTCTTTCCAAATTTAATTTAAATACTTTTAGTAGCAATAGAGGGGTTTGATGTAAAATAATAGTAGGTGGCAGCACCGAGCCGAGAACGAGACCCTCTGGCGATAAGACGAAATTCAATATGGCGCTTGATATATGGTTGCTTATATTTTAATATATGAGGGTAAACAAACTTTAAATATATGCTTAGTGCTTATGTACAAAAGTAAAATATACTTTAGTTCGATATTATACATAACAATGGGATATATGTTTAACTATGGTAAATCTAGCCTCACTTTGAAACAGACAGCCAGAAAGAGATTCATGAACCTTTTATGAATTCTATATGACAAAAAACTGTGAAAAATGTATTTTGTGACATTTAAAAGGTATAAATTGTTATTTTATATTTATTCAGAAAATGTATTTGATTGAAATTCGTATCTTATTGACAGAGGGTCAAGTATTTGGTTCGGTGCTGCCACCTGCGATTAATTTTGCATCACGAACCATGTTATACAATTTTATACAACAAATAGACAAATTTAATTTATACTTAAAACAATTTTTAATAAAAATGATCAATCTTGAAAAAAATTAATTCTCAACAAAAAGTGTCATAGTTGATATTTCCATCAAAAAATATTTTAATTTTTAATTCAAGAAAGATTTTTTAGCCAATAAAAAAAAATCGGATCCAAAATGTTGAATTCAACGGCCAAACCAAGAATTTTCAGTATAAGAAATAAAATTTCATCTGAAAAGGATTAACTTTCAAACAAAAATAGAACAGTTACATTTTTAATTTAAAGAAATTAATTTTCAACTAAAAAACAACAACAAATTTTCAACAAAAAACTTAAATTTTCAACCAAATAATTGAATTTCTTGCCAAAAAGGACCAATTTTCAAGAAAGTACGTAAATTTTTAACCAAAAGTAGAATATGTATATTTTTACGATAAGAAATTTGATAGTTTTTATTAAGGCCCAAACCGTTTTTTTAGTGTTACAAAATTTGTATTGAAAAAATGTTTCCCACATGTTTCGAATTAAAAGTTTTTTTCATGGCTTTTATACGGACAAAGAAAGGTCAAATAATTATATATTACATCTAGTTAAAATTTCCATATAGCCTTCAATCTTCAGCGTTTTTTCTTTTCTCATATAAGTGTACCTTGAAAAATACTAAAATTGAACTCGAAACATGTCTGTAAATTAAAAAAATGTAAGATATAAAAACGGTACAGACTTTATTAATATTCTACCGCAAAATACAAATTTTCAACAACAAAAAAAGACTGGAATTTTCAAAGAAATATTAAAATTATTAGACGAATTTTCAAACTAATAGCTAAATCTCAACCAAAAAAATGAATTTTCAATCGAAAAGATAAATTATTCAGCAAGGAGAGTAATATTCTGCCACGAAAGACGAATTTCCAATAAAATACAGGGATTCTAAAACAAATAGTTGAACCTTCAACTAAAGATACATTTTTAACTAAACATAGAGTAGGCAAAATTTCAAGAACAAAATTTCAACAAAATAGTTAAATTTTTAACAACCAAATATTTTAAAATAAAATCATGAATTATCAACAAACAAAAAAATTTCTACAAAGTAGTTCCACTTTAAACTAAGAGTTAAATTTTCAATTAAAAAATATATACTCTTCAGGAAAAGTACTAGTTGATAATATAACTAAAAATATTTAAATTTTAAACCAGAAACAGTTAAATTTCAGCAAAAAAAGACGAATTTTCAACAAAACAGTTAAATCCTCCACCAAAACAGAATCATTTTCGACCAGACAGTTCCGATTCTTAACCAAGAAAAGATGCAATTACTACCAAAATAGATGAGTTTTCAACTAAAAATAATGACTTAACAAAATTGTTGAATTTTAAACAAAACAATGTAATTAACTACAACTTCAGTTTATAGAAAATTTTTTAACTCGATCAGGTTTTGCTCTGACATTTCCTGACTTTCCCTGATCCATTTGAAATTTCCTAACTTTCCGGAATTCCCTGACCTGCAGAAACCCCGAATTAATACTTTCTGATCGATATTTTTAATATTCTGTTTATACATTTTACTTAGAAATTCATATAAAACAATAAAGTAAATGCAAAATAAATGAAAAAATATCACTGTCACAAACGGGTCAGCCTTATTCATTACGATTAGATTCCGATCGAGGGAGACTCGTTTTGTAACGTGTTGTCGGATCGAAGTCTCTAAACCATGGTACTTTATCGTTACTTACTTGCCTATCGGATTTCACTCCGTTATATTATTATTAACGATCCATTAACCTTGGCTTTTAAACAGTTTATCCCAATAATATATGGAAGAGTGAGCGTTAATTTACAAAGATATTTTACTGATGAATAAAAACCTAAACATTTAAACTCATAAAGTCATAATCAAATGTATATTTTAATATCCCAACATATTACATATAATAAAATGGTTCATCGAACTCATTATATGCACTGCAAAATGTACTTTCTAAAACGTAATTATATGTAAATGTAATCACTTTTACCCATATACGTCCTAATTTAATTTATTAAAAAGACAGATATTACATTTATTATGTTTCTGATATATTAATTTATTATAATATATTAATCTATAGAGGTAGGCAGGAATATCAGAATCTGCAAATGGTCATTCGATTTAAATGAAAATTGGTGAAATTATAGTCCTTTAAAAAAGACATTTTGGGACAAAAATATTTTGTTCATTTTCGAAATTTTGGGAATTACGCCATATTGAACTTTTGGGTTAAATTTGGTTAAATTATCGATATTTCTGGAACAGATAATTGAATTTTATTTACATTTGGAGGTACTAGAGGTGAAATTATATATTTTCATACTCTCAAATTTTGAAATTTTACCTAAAAAGTCCAAATACATTTGTGATTCATTTTTCGTGAAATGCTCCAATTTTAATTTTTGCGAAAATAGGATACAAAGATTCCTGAAGAAATTAAATTAAATTCATGGAGACTTTCTATGCTCGGCGTCCCTTGGATTTCATACTTAAGGGTGCATAAATGAAAATAATAATTGTTGACTTGTAATGATGATTGTCATAAACAAGATCTGAAGAAATACTGAGTATTACAGATTGCTTATTTGTAAAGGATAATTCGGCATTAATATTACTTATTTTTATCGACAAAGTAATACTTGATCACAAAAATATGTCTACCGGTATTATTTTTTAATTTTAGGAACAAACTCCCAGTGCAGATATTTAGAGTGAAAAAATTATCCTGAAATTTTCCCTAAATTAAAGTAAAGTTTAACATTAAAAATATATTATTTGATATTATTGATCAATTTTAGAAAGTAATTATATAACAACAGATCACTGGTCACACTGGCTAACGATGGTTTGTATAATTTGTTTTACAATGTACTATTTTAATTACATACGAGGGTGGATTGATAAGTTTCCGGCCTGACCAAGAAAAACAACGTTTTTAAGAATTTTTTTTTTTTATTTCTCAACATAATCTCCTCCAAG
>NC_046663.1:84448140-84454151 GCF_010883055.1 Belonocnema kinseyi
CAAGCTATCTAAGGATGGTACTATAGAACGCCACCTCAAGGTAGGCCTAGTGGCGCCATCTCTTGTTCAGGCCGGAAACTTATCAATCCACCCTCGTATGTCATACACGAAAATCTGCTGACGAAAAACCTAGTAAGTGACATTTGCCATGGAGACTATGTTCCGATACATGAAAATAATGAGAAAATAACCTATATGGCAAAAGTCACTTACTAAGTTTTTCCGTTGGAAAGCAGACATATATCATCTTTCATAACAACCGGTCAAATAATGCAGAGTATTGTGAAGAATAAAATTAAGTATGGGTCACCTGAATAGCTATTTTTTCAAATAGGTTTAATTTCGTCGATTTTATAAATCATTATGATTTATGTTTGTTTTTTTTTATTTGAAACAATTCAAAATTAATGGATTAAACGTATATGAGTTCCTGGTTAAATTGAACTAATTCATTATACATTTATATAAGATTTCAAAAGATTTCAACTTAAATTTAACAAAAAATAAAAATGGACGGGAAAATTAAAAATAATCTAAAAAATTCTTCTGATTTCAGTAAAACACGTGAAATTACATTATATCTGATGATCTATCCTGACATTCTGCCAAATATATTAAAATACATTGAGAGGTATCAACATCCCTTAAAATCATTGAAATTCTCGAAAATCTTAAAAAAATCAGGGAAATCTTTTTAAATATCTTGTAACCTGAAAGTTCTGTATGATTTTTTTAAATCCTCAAAAGGGCTATTTTTTAAAATAGATGAAAAGCAGATAGGGGAAACCTATGATATGAACCGGATCATATATCAAGAAAGATGTCCTCAAATAACCCTAGTATATTTTACTGTCCTAGGCTGATGATGTAAATTTAAATAATTAAAATCCTTAGAAATCCCTTGACATTTTTTAATCAATTGAAAATTCCTTGAACTTTCATCATAATCTAAAATATTTTAAGCCCTTTTAAATCCATTCCAAATATTGAAATCAACAAAAAATGTTTTTGAAATACCCTATAATAGATTTTATTGTCCTTGGAATCTTTTCAATTTTTTAAAATAATTCAAACCTTTTGAAATCTCTTCCAAATATTGAAATTAATCAAAACTTCCTTAGAAACTTTTGAAATTCCCTAAATTATTTCAAATCCTCTGAAATATTTTGAAATACCTTGAAACTTTTTAAAGCTCTTAAAAATATCTCGGATTCTTTTAAAATACCCTATAGGGTATTTAAAATCCTTTACAATATTTAAAAATCCCTTGAAGTTTCTTAAAACTCTTGAAACTTCCTAGGAATTATTAAAAATACCCTGAAGTATTTAAAATCTTTTACAATGTTTTGTAATGTCTTAATAATTTTTAAAACTCTTGAAAATTCCTTGGAATGATAAAAAAACCTAAAGTATTTCAAACCCTCTGAAATATGTTAGAATGCCTTGAAACTTTTTCAAGATAAATACCCTGAAATCTTTCAAATATTTTAAAATCTCTTTAAATTATTGAAATATATTAAAAATGTCTTTGAGAAAAAAAAATGAATTCTGAAATAGATATAAACCTAAATTCAATAGTGTTTAACCCATGGGTTAACTTATTGCTCGATTTATTGAATGACAAGTCACTATAGCGACTTTGTCTAAATAAAGTACAACGAACCCTAGATATCGGGCACCCTGAGAGATGTTCTTCCAAGAACTGACGCCGTGCCACAAGCAGGAGTAAAAGGAACTACGCGGGGTGAGCGGTGTAAAATGAGGCGTAAGCAAACAAAAGCGTTTTCTACGAATTCGCCCTCTATCTGGGTAATTCCATACCAACGTCAGACCTATAAAATCGGCCCAGTATCCGAGTTTCACCGTAACTAAAATCTGATTTGGGAAAGAAAAGTGCTTGAAGTAATCGTAATGTGACAGCCCTGATTATTATTGACATTGTTTTAAAAGTGCTTCGTACAGAAATTGTCTCACTTTTGCATTTTTTTCAAAGTCCTTGACTTTTACTCGAGTTTCTTCGACTACCAAAATTCGCTGACTTTTCCATGATTTTCACGTTTTCCCTTATCTACGGCTACTCTGGGAAAATTTTATGAAAAAGGTAGTAAAAGAGATTTTTTTAATGAGAGGAAAATTAGATAGATAAGAATTATGATATGAAGCTGATCATTTATCAGGAAACATGTCCTTCATATACCCTAATGGATGTTACTGTCCCAGTAGCAATGATTTATGAGTTTTTGATTCTAAAAGTACTTTGTTTTAAAGTTGCATGCTTTGGATTATAGAAGGCTGAACTGGTATCATTCCATCGCTCTACATTCGCTTTCTCCGTCGTTTACTGCAGCACGAAGCGAACAAGAAACCGACAAGAAACCGCCTTAACGACATCGCTTTAGTCTTAACTAATAACCGAATTACCATAGATGGTATACCAAGGATCGAGCTTTCGAAATAGATCCGTTATTTGTAGTATGCATGCACGTTGTAACGAAGTTCGTCTTTCTCGCTTTTGCGCTGTTCTTTCTCGTGAAATGTATCCAACCATTTCCAATTAAATGTATCAGTTTAGACTTTAGAGGTTAGGTAATGTGACGAACTCTTCTAGAGTTTAAGTATATGCGGTTATATAAGAGCAATAATTCACAAGTGATCAGTTTAAAAAATCATCTTGAAATTGACAAGATCAAAGTGCAATACATGAATCAAGAATTAATCAACGTGTCTAGTGATTCGCACCTACAAAATTCTCGGTTTTTCCTGGATTATTCCCGTTTTGTAAATATCAAATATGCTTTTGCTAGAAGATTGAATAAAAATCGTTTAACATAAGGTTTTCCTATGTTTAATTATATATATTTGCATTTCGTAATATATATAAACACAATAATGTTTTTTAAATTTGAGATTTCATGGTTTCGTGTATTTCATGGTGTATTCTAGGCCTGGCGGGCCATGACGCCGTCAGAAGACAGTATGCACTTTATTTCAGTAATTCGTTATAAAAATATATTTATTGCAATGGATCATAGATTATTATTCGGAATTTCCTGATTGAAGTGACGCATGTTTGTAGGGGTTTTCTAACTTTTAAATGTATACTGTTGACCGAATTAATTTTAAATCGCGCAAATAATCTTTACGAAAGCCACCGAATTATTTACCACTCAAATATGTAGTTTTTCCAATGGACTAAGACAAATGGTCCAATTTTTTGCTTAAAGTATGATATTTTTTAGTATTCGGAATCTACCATTTTTATCATTCCTGTCTTATGTAATTTGTTTGAAAAAGTTTAAAATTCAATTTGAATTTTTATATTGAAGGAACGTAAGGTGCTGAGAACGACAACTAGGTAAAGCCCACTTTTGTCGATAATCAGTAATTTAGGTTTTGGCTTGCCGATAAATGTTATAAATGTATGGGGAAACAAATTTTATTTTGCCAAAAAGCGTAATTAAACTTAAAGTTGTTGTTGAGAAATGATTATGACAACTGGATAAAGCCCATTTGGTTTTTTTCTTTTTTAAGAGAAATGATTATAAAAAAAAATAAAACGAATTTTCAACAAAATAATTCATTTTTAACCAACAAAATTTCTTTAACTAATTATAGTTGAATTCTTTACAAAAACAGATTAATTATGGACTAACAGAATTGCATTTTTAGAAATATTTTGAAACTAAAGAAAAAAATCATTTTTAAGAAACAAAAAAAATCATTGATATTTTTTCTAGAAATATAAACAAATATTTTGTTCTCTTGAAACCTTTGTAAATTCTTGAAAAGCTGTAAATTTTTTTTTTTTAATATTTCAGAAACTTAAATTTGTAAAATATAAAAAAAATTAAATTTGTTTTTAATTTTTTAAAAAGTTTGGACTTACTTTTAAATTTACTCAATTTTTTTCTGAAATTTTTTAATCTTAGAAAATTGAAAAATTATACTTCAAAACATTCTACATACTTTTTTGAAATTATAGGCAATTATTTTAAATGTTATGAAATCTTTTTCAAATTTCTCCTCAAATTAATTTTTCAAAATAAAAAATCATTTCAATATTTTCCAGAAATCCTCAGAAACCTTTCAAAATTCTTAAAAGGCATCTTTTTTCCAAATCTTCAAAGATCTACATTCAAAGTTCCAGATTCTTTTTCGAGGTATTTTGAAACCTTCAAAACTTAAAATAACTCTCGCCATCATGTCCTCATATGAAAATTAAAATGTACACCGTTTTGACAACGATAATTTTTTCAATTATTCAAACGCAGAGTAATTTTAATGTAATACATCTTTCAAAGCAAAAATATCAAAATACATGAAATGATACTTTTTACTGAGGAAAGTAAAATTTGATACATCTCAATTTTAAATACTCATAATTTATCAGTTTATTTTTTTGTTATCATTTTAATGTAGTTTGTATACTTAAATTACCTCGTAAAAACTTTATTTTTCAAAGTATCTATATAGTATCCATATAATTAACATTATAATTCTAATTTTAACTTTCTACAGATTCTATTACTTTGTCACATCCTACAATAACCAAGTCTCTCATTATATTGCATACTATTTAATATTCAACAATTTATCAGTTACATTCTCACTTCACTCATAATGTTTATTCCCTAAGTATGTTTTTTAACGGTTTAAAAAGAAGCTACAGGATTTTCAAAGCAGATTTGACCTAGTTGGAATAATTTTACGATTTTTCTGCTTAAAATCTCCGAACACTAAATAGAAAGTAATCTTTTTTCTTTTCTTTTTTTGATAAAGATCGCATCACGAGTTCTCTTTTGAGGAATATGAGAGATTATACATGCAAAGCGTTTAGTAGAATTAGAATATCGATACCTTCTTCCGGCGCAGCAACTTCCAGTCAAAGTGACTCATTCTGTTTAGCTCATCAACCTTTTTTTCTTCCCTCACTCTTTTTCACCTGCGAAAATTTCTTCTTTCTCCTTTTTACTCTTTAATTCAACTGAGAGTCCGACGAAATTAAAAAAAATCTTGACTTAGCCCTTTGGTCAATTTATTCCCCTGTGACCTAACTGTTCGCTTCGTTTCCTCTCGTTTGTGCACGTCACAAGTCGTTGGCTCGAGATAAGGGACATTGTCCACATTAAAAAATCAACATCATCACGACACGATATCTGCGGCAACCCTTGCTGAAAACCTCATTGTTCTCCATACTCAACCTCGGTATTCAAACTCAGGTTCATTTACGAAACACGAAAAAAAAAGAAAAACACAATCTTCTTCGGTCAATACATCATTTTTTGTGTTTCAGTCATTTCCGGCATTTATTTTTAATTTTGTTAAGCAGCTGTCGAAGCATTATCCATATTTAATAACAGTAAAAAGATTGATTAAAAAATATTTCTTTTAGCCGTTTTGCTAGAGTGAAATCAAAGAGTGCCAGGGACATTTATTATAATGAAATTCTTTATCAAATGATAAAAGGGGTTCAGAGTAAAGTTATTGTTTCAGTATTTTCTTAAAAAATAAATAATTGCAATCATAAATCTTTTGCATCATTTTTAGTATAATTTTCGCAATATGGAAAAACATGGTGTAAAAAATTAACTCCCGGTTAATTTTCAAGAATTCAGGATAATTAAAAAAATAAACAATGGGTTTAATCAAATTAACGTAAATTTAAAGGAATTTAAGGTAAGGAAAAAGAAATCGAAGAAAATTCATAAAACTTCGCAGTAATTTTTAAAGGAATCAAGTGAAATAAAAAAATTTCTAATCTAAACTATTCCACTGATTTCAGTCAAATTTGAGTAAATTAAGAAGAGTTCAAGGGAATTTAAAAGAATACAGATAGTGTTAAAAAATCAAGAGAATTGCAAATGATTAAAAAGAATACAGAACAAATGAATATGAATTTATAATTCAAGAGATTGATTAAACTCATAAGAATTTAAAAGAATATATTTAAACAATAAATGAAAAATATTTCTATCTAATTGAGAACAACAGGAGTGCACATAACTCAGAAA
>NC_046663.1:84454251-84463550 GCF_010883055.1 Belonocnema kinseyi
ATTGTATTGTATTATATTGTAGTGACTTTAGATAATTTTAATCGAAATGAAACAAATTCGATAAAATTCATAAACATTCACGGTAAATTAAACAAAATTGATGTGAATTGAAAAGAATTCAAAAATATTATAAAAACTGATTTAATTCATTATATTTAGAAGTAATTGAAAAAATGTCTAATTTTTTTATTGATTTCAGTATAAGTGTAGTGAATTCAGATGTATTCAAGGGAATTCAAGAAAATTCAAGGAAATTCATACGCAATAACCATAATTTAAAAATAATTCAAGTGAATAAAACAAAGATTTTTTAAATCCAAAAACATCAATTAAATTCAGATAAATGGGGGTGAATCGAATTAGTAAAGAAGAATTTGATAAAATCCATAAGAATGTTTACACTTAAAGGACACTTGTACACAATAACTTAACATCTTTTATCACCTTTTATAAACAATATTCAGTTTTAAGCCTACGATATATTTTAGCGAGTCACATTACGAAAGGGTGTGAGTTTTGAAATGAAAAGTAATATTTCCGGGTATCGACCGTGACCTCTCGTGGCATTCGTACCACAGAATTCCGTACCGCCATGGAAGCGTGGGCTTCGAAACAGGCGAGTCTTTAAGCACCGAAACCACCCTAAAGAAATTCTGAACTTTCGTCTCAAAAAGAGGATCTGGCGAGGTCGTAAACTTCAGTCGTTATCCTAATTCCATCTCACTCATCACTCACGCGACCTCCGTCGAAAATCACATTCTCCGAACATCCTCTGACAGATACGCAATCACTTTCACGAAAAGAACACACGAGTTCGAATACCGGTCTTGTGCGCTATCGACTGACCCCGTTCACAGCTGCGACCCTGGATATATGCATCCAAGTATTGCAGACACCGATGAAACACTCGTTACTAGTCAATGACCGGAAAATTAAATCGAACAAGAGCGGTTTTAAAGTGCCAATGATGAGTGCGTTTACGAGGGTGCAGGGCGACGTACTGTCAAAATATCGGAGGAGACGAAGCGCGGCTCAGGGGTGGTGGGTGGAAAAGCGAGAGGGAGTGAGAGAGAGGAAGAGGAAAGCTGGCGCAAGAACCAGGAGCATGCGTGATACATTCAAGCTGCACATACCTTTTTCAAAGTATTTTATTTTAATAGAATCAAATTTCTTAGAGCCTGCTGCACTTTTCCCGAGAGAAAAGAAATCTGGTAATCGGCTTGACCGCTTGTTCATCCAAAATGGTGAGCCAAGGAAACAAATTAATCCACTTTCAATCTGATCAATTCTCTTGAAACTGGAATGAATCCACTTCTAATCTAAATAATATAGTATAATTTTAAGTAATCCACTTGTAGTCCTAGTTAATCCATTTATTTCTCCAAGGCAATCCAGAGGAAATCTTGTAACCAGAAATAATCCACTTGTAATCTGAATAATCTAGTATAATTTTAAGAAATCTACTTGCAATCCCAGTTAATACGCTTTTAAAACCACATGATCTACTTGTAATACTAGGCAATCCACTTGCACTAATAATTCGGAGTAATACACTTGAAATGACAAATAATACAGTACTATAATCCAAGTAAACAACTTTTAATCTTAAATAATCCACTCGTAGTTCAACTTCATCCACGTGTAATCCAAATAATTTACTTACTCAACGGCACTCAATTTGTAATTCGGAGTAATACACTTTTAATCTAACTGTAATTCGAGTAATCCAAATAATCCAGTATAATTCTAGTAAACACATTTTAATACCAAGTAATCCACTGATCGCCCAAGGTAATCCACTTGTAATAAAATGCAATCAACTAGTAGTCCAAGAAATCCACTTGCAATGCAGGGTAATCGACTTGTAATCTGGTGGTAATCCCTGATTTTTCCATGACTTATTTTTTATTTTCCCTGGCCATTAATATGTCAAAAACAAAATTTTTATCTTATACGGTAAGTGCCCCAGTAATTTTGAAACTTGATTATAATTTGAATATATTGTTAAAAAAATATGCTAAAAGTAACATTTAATGATGCAACTCGCTTATTCTCAGCATTCCACAACAGCAAATAGAAATTACATTCATTCAAATGAAATAAAAATAAAGGAAATTAGCAGCACGATTACTGGGACTAAGGTCACGATTGCGTGGAGGTTTAGCTTATTTTTTAATATAAAATCTTTTATAAATTGAATAGAATAATTATAAACTTGAATACATTTAAAAAAACGTATTATTCACTAGAATGCCACAGCCAAATTTACTTAAGATAAATTGTTTTTTCTCACCCATATTCAGAAGATTTTGTGGAGTAATAGAAAAAACTTACCTGAAAGAAAACAGAAAAGAATTGATTATTAAAATGAAAATAAAAAAATATAAAAGCAAGGAAAATAGGGTGATGTCACACCAGAATAGTGGAAATAATAGGGAAATAAATTCTTTTCTATCAAATTTATGTAAGTACCTCCTACGATTCCAAATCAAAATTAATTTTCATTTTCAACAAAATAGTTTATTTTCTACCAAAAACGTTTACTGTTCTGCCAAACAGTTTAATTTTATGTAAAAAAAATGTAAACGAACATTAAAATTTAGGGCCAAATAATTAAACCTGCAAGCAACAGAGATGAATTTTTAAAAAAGAGTAAAATCCTCAACCAAGAAAGATTTCTCGGTCAAGAAGGGATAAAAATACAACAATTCGACATTTTTCCAAATCACATTTTCAAAACAAAAAGACGTATTGTCAATAAAATAGTTGAATTTTCCATAAAAAAGTTTATTTTCAACCATACATCTCACCTTTTTACCATAATAGTTGAATTTTCAACGAAAAAAGAATAATATTCAACCAAGAATATTATTTTTCTACCAAAAAAGAAGAATATTCAACCAAATAGTTAAATTTTCAGCTAGAAATAATCAATATTCTACCAAAAATGAAATAGTTACATTACGGCTTAAAAAATTAATTTTCGATAAAAAATCGAATTTTGAACAAAATATTTAAATTTTCAACCAAAGAGGTGAATCTCTGAGTAGAAAAAATAATATTTAACAAAGCAGTTCAACTAACAAACAGATAGTTAATTTTTCAACCTATAATAATTTTTATTTCAAATTGAAAACTGTCGAATTCGACCAAAAACTAAAAAATGTTCAACTTATGAAGATTTTTGAGCTAAGACAGAAAAAAATGCTGAAAGCAAATTGGGGATTTTTCAAGCAAGAAAGGTGAATTCTCCACAAAACAATGGAATTATCAACCCGAAAGGACGAATTTTTAGTCTAAGAAGATGAAAGTTCCACAAAACATTTGAATTTTCGACCAAAATAGATAACTTTTTATCAAAAAAGTTGAATTTCCAATGAAACCATTAAACTATATTCTATTATTAAATATAATAGTAGACTTTTCTATAATAATAAAAAGAATTAACGTTCAACCAAGAAATATTACTTTTCAACCAGAAGATGAGTTTTCAATTCAAAAGGACGAATTTTCTATCCAAAAACATGAATTTTCAATAAAATAATAAAATCTTAAACCAAATAATAAAATTCTTAACCGAAAAAAATGAATTATCAAACTATAGTATAATAGTAGATTTTGTATTTAAAATAATTAACTTTTAACGAAAAATAGTTGGATTTCCTTATTGAGTTCTATTAATCAAGTTCATATTAAAGCAAAAAAACGAGAAAAAGGGGAAATTTTGCGAGAACATGCAAAAAATAGGAACTCTTTAAAAAGCGGAAAGAGCGGAGGGTAGGGGGAAGAGTGTGAAGTTTATACATATACTAGTAGTCTTGCGCGCGCCTATTTATCTTTTTATGAAAAAGAATAAATGAAAAGCCTATCTTTTCTATGTTATACATAATTAATGAATGTTACAAAATATTAGTATAAAATAATACAAGACATCAAGGGATGAGTTCTGTATCTGAAACTGTAATTATTATTTTATAATAGGATTTCAACGAATTCTTTATTTTTAGGTAGAAAATGAACTATTTTATTCCAAATGAGCTTTTTTTATTATTAAAGATTAATTTGCACCTAATATTGATGAATAGCATTTACTATGATTTTGTAGCTCACGTTGATGATAATCATATTCTTTAAATAATGAACTTTGCATTTTTACACCACAATGTTGATAAACCAATTTAGTAACATTTTTGAACGCGCGTTGTAATAATCAACAATGACCTTAGATGTTGAAAAACACATGTAATAAGCTTGTTGCCACTTGGTAAACTCTTCTCTGAAAATCTTGGTTAAGTCTCCACAACATTAGTTCATGCGTTCAATGTCATAAAATTTTTAGTAATAACTGTTTCATTATTCCGAACCAAATCATTACACTACTTTATAAGGCAAATTTTTGCCAATTTTCGATTATCGGGCTTAGTTAAGTCTCCCACTTTGCCCTGGACTTATCACATTAAAGTTTATGGAAAACATAAATATTTTGTTTAAAATTAAAATAATAATTATTCTATTTCAAATTACATTGAAATTAATTAAATATTTTATTCAAAATAACACTTTCAACAAATAACTATTTGAAAAATTATCATGTGGGGTGAAGGTGTTGTAAAAAATTTGGTTGATGGTGGTAGATGGAGGGTCAAGGTATTATAACTGTTTTACAGAAAAATAGTCTTTTGACTTAAAAGTTTAAGAAGTGGGACAAATTTTTTTATTGTCTAACTAGCAATTCTTTATTTTTTTAAAATTCGTCTTTCTAGTTGAAAATTCATAATTTTAGTCAAAAATTCATCTCTTTGGTTAAGAATTTACTATTTTTTTAAAATTCTTTTTTTCGGAAATAAATTGTCTGTGCAAAAAAGTAACTTTGCTACTTTTGGTTTAAATTTGAATTTCTTATAGAAAATTAATCATTATGATTGAAAATTCGTTTCCTTATTTTACAAAGCATCTCTTGGCAGCATCTGCATTCGTTGAAATAACAAATATTACATTTTCTATCTAAAAGTCATATTTGCAGGTTAAAAAGTCAACTACTTTATTGAAAATTTACATGCTGGTTCTTAATTCAACTCTGGTTAAAAATTTAAATATTTTGTTGAAAATCTCTTCTTTTTGTTTTAAGATATGCACCACTACGTTTTCATTGAGAATTCTTTTTTTTAACGCAACTCTTTTTGATTAAAGATTAATCTTTTTTGTTTGAAAATTTGGCCATTCAGTTTCAAATTTATATTTGTAGGTTGATAATTTCACTATTTGGTTAAAAGTTAAACTATTCGGTGTCAAATTCAAATCTTTCATTAAAAAGCCAAATTTTTAACAAAACCTTTTACACTGAAAATGAAAAAATTAAATTTTCAATTTTAAAAAATTAACGAATTTGCACTTAAATAGTTACTTTTTCATCCAAAAATATAACATTTTAACAAAATGGTTAAACTTTTAAATAAGTAGATAAATTTTCAACCAAAAACTAAAAAATACGACTATTCTAAAACAAAAACAGTTGAATTGAATAAAAAAATTCATTTCAAGAAATTTTTTAAATTTTTAACCTAAGATACATTTTTAACTAAAATAATGAATCTTCTACAAACAAAATTAATTTGTAAAAGGTCGTTTAACCTTAAAACAATTAGAGAAATGTTCAAGAAAAAAGATTAATTCTCAACCAAAGAAAGAAAGAATTTTCAACTAAAATGATGAATCTTTAACCCAAAAAAGGTCCATTTTTATATCATTTAGTTTAACATTTAACCAAGTAGTCGCATTCAAACAAAAAATAAAAATTTTAAACAACAAAGGAGCTTTAACAAAAGATAATTCACAACTACCAAATTACAGTTGTAGATGTATATATGCATATATTATCGAGTGCAAAGCTCTAGAACGAACAAAGAAAAAAGAAAAATATCTACAAAATTGTTGAGTTTTCCACCCAAAAAGGCAAGTTTTAAAAAGCAGTTGAATTTTCAACTTAAAGGATACATTTTCATTGTGTTCATTTTCATTAAGAGAATCAAGTTTCTACCCAAAGAGATGCATTTTTAACCAAGAAACAATTTTAGTCAAGACATAAAAAAATGCATCTAATTTGTTGAACATTTTGAACAAAAAATTTTAAAAAACTGTTCCCTTATAGTTTAAAAATCAAGTAATTGGTTCAAAATTCATCTTTTTTGTAAAACATTAATCTTATTGGTTAAAAATTAATCTTTTGAACATTGAATTTTTTTATGACGAAAAAATAGTTTTTTTAAAATTTAATCTAAAAACAACAAAATTTCCTTCCTAATCGATTCAAAGACTTGAATTGCAGAATCTGTCTAATGGTAAATGGATTCGATCTCCTTTGAAATAATTTTTATAAAACTTTTTTTTTGTGAAAATTAATTTTTTTGAACAGAAAATTAAACTATGACATTTTTGGTAAAAAAGTAATTTTTTAAATTAAAGTTTAATCTTTTTAGTTAAAAATCTACCTATTTTTTTTAAATTTATGGATTTTGTTAAAAATTCGTCTTTTTTACATTCTCATCATTTATGATTGAGAAAGTATTAGAATTGTCGGAAATTTGACATCACACTTTCTCAACGGATCTCCACGTTTCAAGACCCCCTGAATCCGAAAATCAGGTTTTTCACGATGGCGTCTGTCTGCCTGCCTGTTTGTCCGTCCGGCCGTCCATCCGTAAACACGATAACTCTCGAAAAAATGAACGAATCAAATTCATCTTTGGCACACTTTTTTTAGGTCCTAAAAGAAAGGACGAGTTCGTGAACCAGCCATTTTTGATAAAAATTCAAAAAGTGAGCGCATTTTGAAGATTTTGAAGACCACTTTTTTCTAAATTTGAAAATTCTATGTACGGATATTTATAGTATTAAAAAAAAAATTTATCCTTGTGACTTTTTTCGATAAAAGGAAAATTCTCAGAGTTATAGCGTTTTCAAAATTTTTTTAATTAAACGAAAATCAAAATTTGAAGCCGAAAAACGCACGATATGAAAAAAAGTCAAGATTAGAAAAACATTTCTTTTTGAAAGCCCTACAAGATTATCATAACCAATTTTTGGATTTTCTTTAAAAATCGAAAATTCAAATTTTGATTGCACAAAAAATAATGGAAAATAAAAAATTCCATTTTGTGGACAAACTATGTAGGATACGAAAAAAGATGAATAAAAAAAAATGGTTATCCCAAAAAAGATCTACAATTTCGTTAAGAATCACTTCTTGATAGGAGGCGTACTTTTTACTTTATTCGTGAAAAATAACGCTGAAAAAAATAAAATAAAAAAAATGTGTGGAAAAACGACGAAAGTTACGAGAAAAAAAATCCAAACAAAACCTGTTTACAAATATCTCTCGGAAATCGAGCGTGCAGCGCGAGTGTCACGATGAGAATATGTACCTCAAAGCTTACAGAGCTTTGAGAATTTTAATCTTTGACTATACTTAATTAAGCAGGCAATTCAGAATATGAAGACGCATATAAATACTGCCATCTAAAAGAGATCTTTTTGATTACGTTTTTTTGAAGCATTCCAAATGCAAAGAATGAATATCCGAGCGCGAAGCGCGAGGTGTAAATATGTTCGAGCGCGAAGCGCGAGATTCAACCCTCGCGCGCCTTGGGCGCGCCAAACTTGCGAGCGAAGCGTGCCGCGCGCGATGAGAATGTGCCCGCGACGCGGGTAGATTTTTAGGATACAATTAATCTTCTTGTTTGAAAATTCTTCTTGCTGATTTAGGACTATTGCTTTCAAACATCGTCTTTTTTTATATAAAATTAATCTTCTTGGTTGAAAATTCATCCGTTTGCTTGAAACTTCCACTATGTATTAATGTCTTTAAGGACAATTTTCATTATACCATTGTGGGTTAAAAACTAATCGTCTTTTTAGAGAATTAATTTTATGGGTAAAAAATTAATCTGTTTTATATTATTTTTAACATATATGTCTAAATTCGACTTTTTATTGTTTTATATGGGAAAAAACGTCTTGCATAATTGATTATAAAATAATTTTTATCGTTGAGAGATTCTGCTAAATAATATATAGAACCTGTTTGATTTTAAGTGTATTCTATATTATTCTAAATACTTTTTATAATATTGTTCTTAGATTGAAAATTAATTTAGTTGAAAACAATTCACATCTGTATAAGGTTTCTTACAATTTATAATAATAAATTTCGTACTAACAGATCATCTGAAAAATAACAGAAAAGAAATAAAATAATAAAAAATTTAATATAATTACATATACGTCACTGAAAAATCACTTGTAAAGAACTTTTTCGATTGAAAATGGTTTCATTAAATAAAAAATTGATGACAAAACTTTTTCTATTACATTGGTATTGTTTTCTCGTCAATATCACTTCTTTAAAATAAAATAATGTTTTAAGATTACTGCAAGATTTATCAATAGTTCTTAATAAAATTAAACAAAATTTAAATTTTAAATAAGTGATTTTCATTTTTTATTAGTTCACAACTAAGATATTAATCAAAAAATACTGCTTCCAATTGTAAAACTACGTACTTTGAAGATATTGTGTACTTTTCATAGATTTAATAAAATTCTCTGATATAGGCCACCATTGTGTTTACTGTTTGGTGTCAAATTCATCTGTTTTAGTTAAAATTTAAAATAATCTGTAGAAAATTTAATTTTTTGATTTAATATTAACTTTTATAAACTAAAAACGGCATTATTCTATTTTTGTTTAAAATTTGCTATTTTTTATTGAACCTTGATCTGTTTTAGTTAAAAGTGGAATTATTCGTTGGAAAATTGATGTATTTTGTTGAAAATTTGTGTTTTTTGTTAGAAATATAAAACTACTTCCTTGAAAATTCATCTTTTTAATTGAGAATTCAACTATTTTGTTGAAACTATTAAGTTGCACATTCCGGTTTTTTTTGGTACAAATTAAATTCTCTAACTGAAAATTTAACTATCCCGCTTTTGGTGGAACAATGAAATTTGGAATTAAAAATGGATATATTTAGGTTGAAAATTCAATTATTTGTTTCAAACATCGTCTTTTTTATAGAAAATTAATCTTCTTGGTTGAAAATACATCTGTTTGCTTGAAAGTTCAACTATGTATGTATCAACAAATGCATCTATTTTTTAGTAAAATTTCAATTAATTTGTTGAAATTTAATTGTTTGTATTTAAATATTAATTCTTTTAACTAAAAAGGAATTATCCTATTTCTGGTTTTATATATTTATATTTTTAATTAAAAATTTATCTTTTTTAGTTGAAAACTCCAC
>NC_046663.1:84463650-84470993 GCF_010883055.1 Belonocnema kinseyi
TTCAGGATGAAAAATTATATTTTTAATTAAAAATTAATTTTTTCATTTGAAAATTCGTTTTTCTGGTAGAAAATTATTTTTCTTTGTTAAAATATTGTCTTGTTTATTTAGGATTGAACTATTTTCTTGAATTTTTTTGTTTGTTAAAAATTAATGTCTAAGGAAAATTTTAATTATATCATTGTTTGTTGAAAACTAATCGTTTTTTTTGTAGAGAATTAATATTATGGGTAAAAAATTAATCTGTTTTTTATTATTCTTAGCATAGATGTCCAAATTCGATTATTTTGTCTTAGATTGGAAAAAATGTCTTGTTTAATTTACTATAAAACAATTTTAATCACTGAGAGATTCTGCTAAATAATGTGTAGAAGCTGCCTGATTTTAAGTGAATTCTATTTTATTTTAAATACTTTTGATAATATTGTTCTTGCATTGAAAATTAAATAAGTTGAAAATTCTATTATTTTTTTCAAACAATTTTTTTAAATAGAAAATTAATCTTTGTGTTTGAAATATCATCTTTTTTGTTAAGAATTTTATTATTTGGTGTCAAGTTCATCTCTTAATTAAAATTTGAAATAATCTGTAAAAAATTTCATTTTTTGGATCGAATATTAACTTTTATACACTACAAACTGAATTATTCTATTTTTGTTTAAAATTTGATAATTTTTTCTTGAAACTTCATCTTTTTAGTTAAAAATGATTTTATGGGTCAAAAATTAATCTGTTTTTTATTATTCTTAACATACATGCCAAAATTCGACTTTTTTTTGTCTCAGATCGGAAAAAAACGTCTTGCGTAATTTACTATCAAAGAATTTTAATCGCTGCGAGATTCTGCTAAATAATGTGTAGAACCTGCCTGGTTATAAGGAAATTCTATTTTATTTTTAATTCTTTTTATAATATTGTTCTTGCATTGAAAATTAATTTAGTTGATAATTCTATTATTTGTTTATAGAAAATTTTGTTTAATTAAAAATTAATCGTTGTGATTAAAAATTCATCTTTTTTGTCAAAACTTTTAATATTTGGTGTCAAGTTCATCTGTTTTAATTAAAACTTGATCTTTTTTGTTAAAAATTATTTTATGGGTGAAAAATTAATCTGTTTTTTTATTATTCTGAACATAGATGCCCATTTTCGATTTTTTCTCAGATCCAAAAAAAAACGTCTTGCATAATTTACTATAAAAGAATTTTAATCGCTGAGAGATTCTGCTAAATAATGTGTAGAACCTGCCTGGTTATAAGTTGTGATTAAAAATTCATCTTTTTTGTCAAAACTTTTACTATTTGGTGTCAAGTTCATCTTTTTTAATTAAAAATTTTAATAACCTGTAGAAAATTTCATTTTTTGGATTGAATATTAACTTTTATAAATTAAAAACTGAATTATTCTATTTTTGTTTAAAATTTGATATTTTTAATTGAAACTTTATCTTTTTTGTTAAAAATTATTTTATGGTTAAAGAATTAATCTGTTTTTTATTATTCTTAACATAGATGTCTAAATTCCATTTTTTTTATCTTATATCAGAAAAAACGTTTTGCATAATTTACTATAAAAAAATATTAATTGCTGAAAGATTCTGCTATATAATGTGTAGAACCTGCCTGAATTTAAGTAAATCCTATCTTATTTTGAATACTTAATATATTATTGTAAATAGAAAATTAATCATTGTTATTGAAATTTCATCTTTTTTGTTAAAACTTTTACTATTTGCTGTCAAATTCGCCTGTTTTGATTAAAATTTTAAATAACCTGTAGAAAATTTCATTTTTTATTGAATATTAAGTTTTATATATTAAAAACTGAATTATTCTATTTTTGTTTAAATGTGATATTTTTTATTGAAACTTGATTTTTTTAAGTTAAAAATGAAATTATTTGTTTGAAAATTCCCGTATTTTGTTTAAAATTTGTGTTTTTTTTGTTAGAAATATAAATATGAAGACCCGGTACATCCATAAACCTGAACATAATTCATTCAATCCCACATTTCTTAAACCATATATTGTTTAAAAGCACATAAAACATTAGAAGCCTATACATTTTATACAGCTGTTTTGTTGTGAAGGTCAAGTGCAAGGAGTTTAATGGTACTTTTCTGATATTGAGTAAAGTTAGTGCAACATTGGTGTATTTTTAGTTATAAGTTAATGTTTTAGTTATTATTTGCATTCAATATAAAAATTAAGTATTATTCCTGTGATGCATGGAATTTGTCATAAAATTTCATTGCTGATAAAAAATGCAGTAGCAACTTTTTGAGATTTTGAGGTTAATATAACATTTTGCAATTCAAGAGCGAACTGCTCGCAGTAAACAAATTTATCAAAAAGACGTAAGATGAAAACATAAAAAGCTATTTTTTATTTTAATCCTGATTAAAATAGCTTCTGTTTTTTCACCAAACATTTCATAAATTTGAATGAAATCTTTGTGTAATTTGTAAGAAAAATTTCAATAAAAGCTTAACTTTCTGAAAGTTTTTGTAGTACATTTTCGTAAGCTTTCATAGCAAACAATAATATTTGATAGATTTTTGTAGATATATATGGAAGATTTACATTAAAGTGGCCAAAATTATCTAATGCTGCAACCAGCAGTTCGCTTTTGTATTCTAAAATTAATTCCAAACGTCAAAATTTCAAAAGTTGTTATCGAATTTTCCACCAGCAATTGACTTTAATAATTTTCATGCTTCCTAGAAATATTACTTAATGTTAATGTTTATATTAATAACAAATAATAGATTAAACATTAACTTATAATTAAAAATATAATAACCCTACCGATAGAAACCTCAGAGTATATGTTAAAGATTCTCAAGGCTCTGAGAAGCTCGAAGAAATTCTCCGCAGGCATTCAGGTAGATATATTTAATGGTCCAAATAGCTCGTTCAAATGCTTTGAAGGCTTTAAAATTTTCTTTCTGAACTTGAAATAACAATACGATCATAAATAACAAGCAGAGAGGCTTAAATTGAAATAAGAATTTGATCATAAATAACAAGCAGATGCCCTGTATTGCGATTGCAGTGGTACGGGTGGAAAGGTGGTGGTAAATGAGAAGCGTTGATTAGTATTATCGACCGCGAAATTTGATTCGATTATTATACCTAACAGTGATCCAAAAATACTTGCGCATGCTTGAACTGTGCATCGCTCATTGGCTCTAGTTCGCGTACGTATTTAAAAATCAAATACAGACGCGCACCATAGCCAATGAACGTCACTTAAATCCAAGCAAGCGCAGATCAAGCCAGCTCCGTTGGGATCATTTAACTTCAAGAAAGCGCAGGTAACGTTCCATTACTGTCTAACTCACGGTGACTCACGAGTGTCCCTTTCGCACGCGTGTAGCTATTAAAGAACGAGCAATCGTGACAATTTTTTCAATATTTTCGAACTCTGTCTAATCCATTCATAACTCGTGTCTCACGCTTATAGCAATGAAAATCGAGTAGTGTGGCAATCGAAATTGACAATATCGTTTAGAGATGTCATATTAAGAAACATCTTAGAGAAAACTTGGTTTTGAAAAAAGTATCGTAATCTTGCAGTTAATTGTTTTAAATGCAGATACTAAAAGATTACAAAGTTTGTTGGAATTCCATCGCATCAATAGAGATTCAATGAGTATAACTGCTAATATTCCGAAAAAGGAATTTTTTTTGTAAATATTGATCATATCACTACAAAAAAATTTCTTCGAATGAATTGTTCTTTAAATTAAAAAAAAAAATTGGTAAGAAACTTTTGTTTTGTGTCTAATAAACTATAAAAACTGGAAAAACTCTTTTGTCACTATTGGGAATGGTTAAACTGCGATACGCCATCTGGAGGCAAAAGTCAAAACTAGAAAGAGTAGGTACGATTTTAAAGATGAGTTTTAATTTGTGCATAAAATTATTTTAATATCTTTTTGTAAGGTTTGAAGTATTTACTACGACCTTAAAATAAGTTTTCATCGAAAACTAAGTGTTTCATATGGAATTTACATCTTATGCAGTGAGAATACACATTTTTTTCTGAAAAAAAATGTATTATTTTTTGTGATTTTCAGCAGACTAAAAACTTAAGTGAACTTACTTCGAAGCAAAAATGAACCCAAAGTAAGTTTTTATTCATTTATACATGAAATATTTACGATCTAAGAAATCTGACTGAAATTAAGGTTAGAATTTGTATTTAAATTTCAATCGTTTATTATTCAACTTCTTTGCATAATGGGGATAAAATTTGTCGCTAAATGAATAAAGTTCACTCAAGCTTATAATGCATTTAAAATTACATGTCATAGTAAAATAATTGTTGTTTTTTAGAAAAAATATTGTTGACAAAAATGTGTTTTTTTACTATATAAGATATAAATTCGATTTAAAACGCTTTAAATTGTATAAAGATTTATTTTTAGTACTCAATAATAGTTTTAAACATGATGAAACAATCATAAAAACACTTTTATGCACAAATTAAAATGCATCTTTAAAATGCTACCTACTATTTCTAGTTAACGTCTTCGGCACCAGATGGCGAGATGGTCGACCACCATTCCCAATATGAAAACTAAATTTTCTGTCTTGCTTTATATTAGAAACTGCAATATTTAAGAATTAAGTCTTCAATAATAAAAAATTTAAATCGTAAACCCCTTAAAAAGAAAAAGTTCACCTATCTAATTTCTTACTATTCCATTTTAGTTCACAATATATTGCAAGTGCGCCGATCGGCGGACACGTATCAGTGGTTGGGCACATTTTTATTTCCTTTTAATCAAACTCTGATCATTTTATAAAAGTTGAATCATATAAAAGAGATTGGCATTTATATTTTAATCTATTTTTGACAATTTACAAAGTATAATTATTTTGTATGGCCTTCCAAAAGCGATCCAGAAGATTGCATCAAACTGGATCAAGAATTCGACTATTAAATATCACTATTTTCGTAATGCTTGAGGCTCATATTATTTTAAATAGATGTGAACGATTGGCAGCATCATATTATCATTTTTTCGTAAAACGCTTAAAAATTTCAATTCTCCCCCTATAATTACAAATTTTAAACACGTATGTACCCCGATACCAAATTTTCAGCATTTCATGAAACTGGAAAATTAGCGCCTACCTGTTTTGCTTGACATCTTTAAGTGAATAAAAATCTCGAATTTTCAAAGAGCCAGTGCACGAACAGCTGGTTCGAAAACACAAGTGTACATATCATTTCCATATCAAATGAAGGACTGTTGATCTCATTCTCATAAATCCTGGAGGAACTGCCCTGAAAAGGGTCCTACATTAGAGTATTTTTAATACAATAGGGCTACCGATTTAACGTCACAACTTCTACACTGCTCTATAGTATATGAAATAATTAAATATTTAGTATTATCCTTACTGTTTCAATATATTTTTCTTTTAATAACTTCTTCATGTGAGAAAATCATTCAAACAAAAAAACTGAAAAATAATTATTTTGAACTTATTTCTTTGAATATATACCAAAAGAATCGTTATTCAACGAAGTCGTTTTGTTGACCGCATTGGGTTGATTTCAGAAACCATGTTAGTTGAATGAATTAACGAAATTTCGGTGCAGCTGCCAAAATGTCTGTGCTTCGATCAATCGAAAAGTTTTTAGTTGAATCTTCTTCTTGTTGATTTTAGAAAATATATTATCGATTCGAAAACATTTTTTGGTTAGATCTACTAAACAATTTATTAGTGCATTTTACTGAAATCAAGATAAAGATTTGGTGGAATACACAAAAATATATTGCTGAAAGCATCTTAAAAGCGACGGACGTACGTGCACTTATTATGATCGCGTACTCAAATTGAAGCTGACAATCGGATCGATTAAAATATTTGCTTAGATTAACTACAAACTTTACTTGGATCAACCAAAATATTTGCTTTAATCAATCAAAAGATATGGTATTATTATTACACCACTAAGCCATTTCCCTTTCGGGGTAGGCGTGACTCACTCGGTAGGGGAAAGGAGTAGTATGTGGAAGGGATAGAGATTTTTCAGATTGATCCAGAATTCTCGTGCTATTTAAGTAAGTAACGAAGTCGTTATGTAAGGTTCCCCACTTGGGTCCATTAGCAGCCAAGGTCTTTTGATTCGCGCGTCATTCACTCTACTGACACTCTTTCTGTTAACTATTTTCCGCCATACTTTCCTGTCCTGGCATACTTCTCTAGCTTCTTTTATGTCCATGCATTTTTTCATGCAGGCTCTCGTGTTTCTGTGACTTCTTATGTCTCTTCTAACTAGGGTCTCATTCACACATTCTAACCATTCTTTCCGCGGTCTACCTCTGGGCATGCTGCCATTTACTTTACCTTGATACACTTGTTTCGTTAGTCGTTCATTTGGCATTCTCTCAACAGGTCCGAACCATCTTAACCGATTTCTTTCCCATGTGTCCACTAGCGTCTCTTCTGCACCACATTCTTTTAGAATTATCTGGTTACTTACTTTGTCCATCAGAGTTTTCCCGCATATTATGCCCATGAATCTCATGTCAATTACATTCATTTTACTCTTATCTTTTTCTTAATAAGTCTATGTCTCGCTACCGTATAGTACAGTCAGTACAAATATAGAATTATGTATTGCCATTTTAGCTTTATTTGATATATTTTTACTTCTGATAAGGGGATCTGCTCTACCAATAACCTTCTTACCTTTATTTATTCGTCTATCTGATTCCTCATCTATCTTCCTGTCACTAGTAAATAAGCTACCAAGGTATACGAACTTATCAACTTGTTCAATTCTCTCATAATTTAATAAAGTATTGCATAATGCTTTCTCACTCTTTCCTTCGAACACCATAGTTTTTGTTTTATTTGCGTTAATTTTGAGGCCCATGTTCTTCATGCTTGCATCTAGTTTCTTCAACATTCTTTGTAAGTCTTCGATAGACTCTGCCATAACAACCTTATCATCTGCAAACGCTAACCCACGTACCCTTACTGTTTCGAGATCCACACCCTCTTCGTCGAAGAGAGCCATTCTTAAACACTTGTCCATAAATAATATAAATAACCATGAAGACATAACGCATCCTTGTCTAATACCTTGAATAATATCGAAACAGTCACTCAGTTTCCCATTCACCTTTACACTCGCTTTGCTACCTGTATATATTGTTTTTATAGCTTGTAGGATCCATCCATTAACTCCATACTCTTTCAGGACTTCCCAAAGTTTACTTCTACGAGGGTGGATTGATAAGTTTCCGGCCTGACCAAGAGATGGCGCCACTAGGCCTACCTTGAGGTGGCGTTCTATAGTACCATCCTTAGATAGCT
>NC_046663.1:84471093-84473215 GCF_010883055.1 Belonocnema kinseyi
TCAGCCTTGGAGGAGATTATGTTGAGAAATAAAAAAAAAATTCTTAAAAACGTTGTTTTTCTTGGTCAGGCCGGAAACTTATCAATCCACCCTCGTATACCATTTCCCCCTTACTATTTCTCATGTTGACAATTTCTGTACTTTTGTTTCCTTTCATTTTTTTATAAAGTAGTTTCCTGCTTCCTTCTAAGTCGTTTTGTATTTTTATCTCTTCTTCTGCTCTAATTATATCTTTACTTTCTTTAACTAATCGTTTAAGTATCCTGTTTTCGCGTCTATGATTAACCAAATTATACAATTATATTTTATGCATTATGTAGAGAACATGAACTCATATTGAGGTCAAAGTACGAACTCAATCCAAAGTCATGATGTGAAGCTTACATTAGGTTTAAAAACCAGTGCAAAATTAATAAGTAAAAAAAAACTTAAAATTGAACCAAAATCTTCATGAATTTCCGTAACTAACGATTCTAAATGATAATTTAGAGGATACACTCGTAGATTTCATTTAAAAGCAAACTTTTACAGGTACTGAAATAAATTCATTTTTAAAAAGCATTGTCTAGTTCAAATTAAAGTTCTACTTTTCTAGTAACACTCGAGTTTGTTTTGTTTTGAACGTGGTAATTTTTTCATATACAACCATAACGATAAAATAACTTTTTCTCATTTTGCAACCGACTGTTAACTTCAAATGTTAGTTAATTAACAACATTAAAAACTTTCTCTTGAATTTACTCTCATCTGGCTTCATTGTACTAAAGAAGACCTATGGTTTGCTTTGATACTGACCGTACGCGAGAAACAGCGGGAACTCAACATAACCTCGTTAGTTAAGGGATTTCGTGTCAAGCGCTTGAATATCAGACAAACCTGGCTAATTGGTTTATTTTATTAGAAAGGGGCATTCGAACGAGAGTCAAAGTTTCTGCATTCAAAGCCCCCCTACCCCATTCTTACCTTAAAAAAATATTAACGAACCTTCTTTCGCGTGCTATTGCAAATAAAAAGTGCATTCAATCTCTGAGGAATAGCAGACTGCTATAATTTTACGACTCATCGTCGATCTCAAATCGTAGCTAATTGAATGAGTCTGAACATTGCACTTAATTCGCTTCGTCATAATTTCCTTACGTAAGAAACGCAATTCAACCATGAAGTGAATTTAAAAAATTTATTTTAATTAAAAAATTATCGTGATATAATTGGACAATTCCCTCAAAATGATCAATTTGCCTGTAATTAATTTTTTCTTTAATACCTTCTAAGATTTCTGAGATTTTTTCCAGATTATTTTATTTAGTAACATTCTGAAATATCCTCAGAAAACAAATATCTCTTTTTTTATTATTATTATATTAATCTTTATACCCCAAAGCGAGCTACAAACATGGGCCACAATTATAATTCACCTGCTTTCCTCTGGACGCCTGGATGTATAAGATCCAGATCAAACTGAAAAATCAGTTTGACGTCAAAATGATCATGTTTTATCAGTTTCCACGTAATGCGAATCAGAGGGTTTCAAGTAACAATAGATTTTTTTAACCTTATTCTCTGTAAAATGATTATTTTGTTAAAACCACCCACATAGAACACACATTAAGTGATACTTCGAGACGTGCGGGAAAGGGGCTTCCCTTTATTATCGACATAAAAATGTTTGATAGTTGCAGTTTCAATGGTGTTCTTGAATTTTCACAACAACAATATTATTTTTTAGGTCCCGGAATTTGGAATTACAACATTGCCATATTGATATGGGTTATATCCCATAATGTAGTGATTATTTAGAGCTAATTAATGCTGCAAAAAAAAAATTTTGTGCGCGATAATTTTGGTCAAAAACATGTGGTAATGCGATCTTCAGCTGAAGCCAAAACTCTGATATGCGAAACTCGGAAACTATTAGTCGTATTAAATTCTCCTTTGTGCAAGAATTTAGTGCTAATTAAGTGCCCTGGATTTGTGCTATGCAAAAAATTTGGGCACTTTTTTTTACAAAAAACGTGTAATGCTGTTTTCAGTCAGCACCACTCCCGACTAGATATATGGTGTAGTCACAGTCCACATCTTCTGAGTTTACGTGTTTTTATAACCAATTGAAAAAAAAAATTGT
>NC_046663.1:84473315-84474470 GCF_010883055.1 Belonocnema kinseyi
TTGTTGAAAATTCGTCCTTTTTTGGATTGAAAATTCATTTTCTATGGTAGAAGATTCATCTTTCTCAGGTAATGAACTTTTGTTTGTCGATAATTAACTTTCTGGATTAAAAATTCAAATGCCTTCTAAAAAAATAAGGTCGCGGAAGCTGGAATTACAACATCGTCATATCGATATGAGCACTATATGCCATAATTTAGTGCTATTTTATGCTGTAGAAAAAAAATGTTGTGTCCCGCAATTTTGGTCAAAAACATGTAGTAATGCTAGCTTCAGCTTAAGCTACAACTCCGGTATGCGAAACTCGGAAACTATTAGTGGTATCAATCTGCTTTGCAGAGGAATTTAGTGCTAATTAAGTGATCTGGATTTGTGCAATGCGAAAAATGCGGGCCCTATTTTTTTACCAAAAACATGTAGTAATGCTGACTTCAGGTGACTCTGACATATGAAACTCGGAAACTATTGTTGGCATCCAATTCTCCTTTGCGCAGGAATGTAGTGCTAATGAAGTGCTAATATATACTGCAAAAACTAAATTTTGTGCCCGATAATTTTGACCAAAATATTACTAATAGCATTATTACTTGTATTTAGCAAAAAAGTGCCTTGATTTTTTGCATAGCACAAATCCGAAGCACATAATTAGCACTAAATTCCCGCGCAAAGCAGAACTTGATATCACTAATAGTTTCCGAGTTTCGCATACCAGAGTCACCTGAAGCCAGCATTACCACACGTTTTTAGTAAGAAAAAAGTGCCCGGATTTTTTGTACATCACACATCCAAAGCACTTAAATAGTACTAAATTCCTGCGCAAAGAAGAATTTGATACCACTAATAGTTTCCGAGTTTCGCATACCGGAGTTGTGGCTTCAGCTGAAGCTAGCATTACTACATGTTTTTGACCAAAATTACGGGACACAACATTTTTTTTCTACAGCATAAAATAGCACTAAATTATGGCATATAGTGCTCATATCGATATGACAATGTTGTAATTCCAGCTTCCGCGACCTTATTTTTTTAGAAGGCATTTGAATTTTTAATCCTGAAAGTTAATTATCGACAAACAAAAGTTCATTACCTGAGAAAGATGAATCTTCTACCATAGAAAATGAATTTTCAATCCAAAAAAGGACGAATTTTCAACAA
>NC_046663.1:84474570-84480773 GCF_010883055.1 Belonocnema kinseyi
CGTTACCGGCTGATGCCGTTGGAATTGATTGTTGAAATATATTTTTTTACATCTTTTATTGTTAAGCTTTGTACTTAAACGTAGTTTTCTTTCGGCTCTTGCTTTTCTCAAAGTTTGAGACCGATATTTTATGTATAAAAAAACTTGGAATGTTCAAAAAATGTTGAGGTTCAGAAAAAAGATGAAATAATTTTCAGTGAAGTTTCTACCAAAATGCAGTACCTAAACGTACTTTATTGCACTCTAATACATTTTCCGAAGTTTCAGCTCGATATTTTACTTACAAAAAAACTTCTTAGGTTCAAAAAAACATTCAGTGAACTGAAAAACTGTGGTCGGTAATATAGGTATTTAGCTGTGTCACATGCCCTTAAACCATTTTAAAATTGTTCAATTTTGAGCACTATATTTAGAATCATCCATTCTTAAAATCTTCCAGCATTAAAAAAGCTTAAGTTAAAAGTTAATTTCAAGCAATTAATTTAACATAAATGTGAACAAAAAATTTGAAAAAAATCTGAAGAAATTTTCATTTGTCTAAAAAAAAGTCTTTGCAGCAAACATTATCATTTTGCGGCAAACTTTGTCTAATCTTGCAGCCAAAACAGGGTGTTTATTGATCAGCTAATTGGTGTTTACCCCAACTACATTTTTTTCCCGACCAATTTGAAGATGTCTTTTTGTAATTTGACAATTATTTAATAACACGTACAAAAATTATCCACGATCATAGACTGAAATTATAATTATTAATAAAAACTATATTACCAATCACGAGTATGGCACTGCCTTTTATCGATGATTCTTTAAGTTCTTTTAGTGTTAATTACATAAGAGGTAAACATTTTTTCCTTAAATAGGTTGAAAGCCATTGGTATTCTTGGCAAAGGGCGCCAGGATGAAATCAGTTTGTCAATTTTCTAAATCGATATTGCAAAAAAAGTGTAAATTTCAATTTTGTCTTAAAATTCAAATAAAATATAATGTGATAAACATTTTTCAATGTTCTGGGGGTCATGATAAAATGAAAACTTTTGTATAGAAACGCAAAAATTTATCACCCTTATTAACCTATTTTGTGTTCACAGAAATATTTTTGGTAAAATATATTCAATGATCAATCGTGCGGTTTCTATAAAATTTATTTTAAATACATATCAATTTGATCTTTATCATTTTTTCCTATAGTAGGATGTTTCAGAATTGTTATATTTACCGATCCAATGCTTTAAAATGTTTATTACATCAGTTTTTATTTAAGTTCCAAGGAAACACAACAATTTTCACTATTATGGAAATAACATCCTTTAAAAATTGACAAAATGCCTTCATCCTGGATTATTTTATATAAAGTTCTGATAGCTTTCAATCTACTTAAAAGAACAAATTTAACTCATATAAGTAACATTAAAATAACTTGAGATCGGTACATCACAGTATACTCATACACGTTGATGTAATCGAAACAATAAAAAAAAGGAAACTTTTTCGATAAAAGGACAACATTTCCGACCCTAAATAAAATTTCCGTAGATTTTCCGATTTCCCGGTTCATTAGACACCCTGTATACAATTATACTTCTGAAAAAAATGATGACCGTGTAAATCAGATTTCAAATTGTTACACCTTAAAACTGTTTGGATTAAATCTAGTAAAATTTATTTGGATTTAAGCCTTCAACTAATTTTAATTCCTCGTTACCTGAATTTCAGAAACAAGTCTTAAATTTAAGAAAATTTTACTTAAAATCAGATACTTTTTACTTCAATCCAAACAAATTATCCTGAATTCATTTAAAGGTGTAACAATTGAAGGTATGTTTTTTACTGTAGCAATTTTACATTTGGAATTAACAAATTTGAATTTTTTTATTTTTAAAAGCTATTAAAATTTGAAATTGCCTGATCATATAGGAATTTGTTTAGACTTAAAGCGCTTTTATTTTGAACTTGTCCAAGCATTCAAAATGGCTTTTTTACTTTTCTCATTTGTAAGTAAATGATTGAAAATTAATAAACTTCATAATGGCTAGTTTTAATTTAAGCTTTTAAAAGTAAATAATTTTGAATTTTATATTTCTAAAGTTAAACAGTTTTGGGATTAGGTGTTACTAACATAGTGATTTTAAATTTGAAGATGTTTCGAATTGCACATTTCAAACTCAAAGTCTTAAAACTTTAAATTTTAAGCTTTTTCAAGAATGCCCGAATCATTTCCTGCTTTATTTATTAGAAAAATCATGTTTAACTCGCAACTTTTTCTTAATGTTATTTTAAGTGAACATTCAACCAGCACTTATTTAACCAATATTTAAATCAATAACTATTTTTCTTCGGACAATCTCTTTGTTCGTATGTCCGAATGTAAATAATAAAAAATTACACCAGTCCCCTTAAACAACCAATGATGAACTATTCTGATTGAAAGGCTAGATTTTAACAATTTTTTGAAAGCACCAATTTTTTTATTTAACTTAAGTATCTTGTCCCTCTATCGAAAAACGCATAGAGTGGTTTTGGTGCTGGTAGTGCCATCTGTCTGCAGGAGCTTGAACTTTCTCCTTCAAGTATTCTTACCATCCAGTCGACGAACAGTTAAGATCATAATTCTCTCTCTATACTTTGTAAATTAAGTATGTCAACTCCTGTTTGTTTCACATGATAGGAATGAATAGGACGAGTGACGTCGCGATGAAAAGGAAAGTGGCCTTCGTGACAGTATAACTTTTTTCATCAAGATATACCTTCTTAGAGTCAATCATGTTATTCGCTAATTTGTCTGTCAATAAAATAAAATACAATAAAATATGAATTGTATAGCATATCACTTCTGCTTTCTAAAAATAATTAACAGGAATCTTTTATCAATTCTGTAACTTTTTTACTTTGCGTCTCATGAGTATCATGTGGTAGAAAAAAATACAATTTCAGAGAAAAAGGTCTTGCATTTTTTTATATTTTTTTATGATATTTCGCATATCATTTTACAATAAAAGAAAACATGCATCCTGAACTTTCTTTTCTTTCCTGAACATTCTTCTTTTTACTCACATTTCAGGCTGTTATTAAATACTTGTTTGAAATACGCTACGAAATTGTTCATTTTAAGCGGTCAATCTTATATGTAGTTGTTTTACCAAAAATTAAGCTCACTTTTGACATAAAAAATTATTTTTCCAGTGAGTGGGCGAGGGACTCAGTATTAAAAAATAATTCCAGCATTTATAGTCTTATATCGAGACAAAGTTTGCTGAATTCAAGTTCAACAATTTCCAGGTGCTCGCACATATCAATTCTAATCATGTGTTTTTAATTTCAAGTTTCAAACAGATAGATTGCAATTACACCTAATAATTATTGAATACGCATCAATTGTAATATTTTCTTCAATAGTTATTAACGCTTAATAAGTTGCGATTATTTTCCAATTTCTTTTTTGCGATCACTGATCTGTTCGCTCTCATTTGTTCAGAACTTTTCCTTGCGAATGTAAAGCCACTGATCTACAAAGATCATCGTAAGAAATACTGATTGCAGTTTATTGAATACTAGTGGTCTTGCAGCCTTCAACTTCGCTTCACTCCAAGGAGTTATCGGAATCATCTAGAGAGCCTTTCGAATTAACACCACCATAATTAGGGATCTAATTAGAATCTGTGCTGACTGGCAGTGCATACGGCCGTTAGACTCGTCCCACTGATTTTAAATTCTCCGTCATTTCCCGGTTTTCACCCGCAAAGTGAGGAAAAATGATGAAATTTTTCTTAAAATACAATTCGGGTAACAATTTTCAATCAATTTCAATTTCTTTCAAATTAAAGCTAACTAAATTCATAAGAGGTCCCTCGAGAACGATTTTCAAGAGAAATGTCTTATATACTTTATTTGAAAATAAAGTTGAAAAAAATGTAAAACTTAAGGTATGGTTGCTTTAATATAACGTAATTAATTCAAAATGATTGATATTAGTGTGAAATCGGTCAATAAACTTCCGTGCAGAAATAACTTGATATAGTGATTATAAATGAATAATTTTTTCCTAATAATTATATTTTTATAAACACTGGTAGGTGATTTTTGCATATTTTTTGTTATTTATAAACAAAATTCATAAACACATGTGCAGTTTGAACAATTTTTTAGAACTTGAGGTACTTTTATTTAACGTGCTTTGTTCGACTCGGTAGTGATGTTGCCGTAAACCATATTGTAATGTCATAACCGTAATGTTATTAGTTCATTGCAAAATTTCGTGACCGATTTGTGTTTAAAACTTTCAAGAAAAAAACAAGACACAAACAATTTATTAATCAATTAAGTAATCTCTATAGGATTGTACAATATTTTCCCAATGTGCTTTCAACTGACGAATCCCAGTATTCTAAAAACGGATGGATTTGCCGCAAAGAACAAATTAAGATGACAACAAAGAACAATTTTCCGATGTGAAGAGTATTAAAAATGACCATAATTCGCTCTTTGCGACAAAACCAACCAATTTTTATAATATTGGGATTCATCAGTTGAAAGTGCATAGGGAAGTTGAAAAATTCCCTATTTCGAATGAGAATGATGTTTTCACAAATTCATGTGCTTGAAGTTCTGAACCTTCAAATGAGCGAAACTTTTATTAATGGCTTTGGAAACTAGAAATAACGCTAAAATATTGATTCAATTTATATTGTAAATAACAGATTACAAAATAAACTTTGAATGCATTATTGTCATTGTAGCTGGAACAATATTTGTTATAAAATAAAATTGTGAAAAAAAGGTTTTGTTGATTTGGACGTTCTAAACTTCAGGTACATCATAAATTCCAGATTACATCCCTACTCTCAGAATAAGCCTCCAAGCAATGCCTGACGTACTCAATCCTGTGGGTGTTTTAAATTTATAAAATCATCTATCGCCTTCGTTCGTATTTTTACTAGAAGTGTTCGCATTAGCCTGAAAATTTGGTCAGAGAAGTGGGAAACTGAAAAAAACGAAATAACTCCTAAGCGCAGCCGGTTACCGACAGATGAGTTTGAATGTACACATTTGATAGCACCCACCCGAGCACTAACCGCGCCTGTCTGTACTTAACGTTCGAGATCTCGAAGAATCGATAATTACCACCTAGCTACTGTCGTCGGTAAATTTTTTTTTATTTTATCAAGAAAAAATGTAATGAACCACTAACCACATCCCTTATCTTAAAGAGAAATCAAAACTCTAAGTAATGTAAAACAAGCAAGTGTGTAATTTTGTCACGATATCCAAGATGATAACGATTCAAGTGCCTTGAGAAATTTAATTCGGTAAACAGTAGATTCTATAGAGGAGGTGAACAATCGACCTTAGAATACATGGAAGAACAACGGTTTACGGTCGACATGGGTCGTGCTCGACTATCTTCTCACAATAAAAATCCTTTCTTGTATCTAGCCAATTAATGTCGACAACTAATAATACGTGGATACGTGGGCGTATAATTATTTCATGATTTAAATAGGAGGACAAAAGTGCTCTATGAAACCGTATGCGTATTACGGTGAAAACCGTGGGTATCAATTTTCTATGTAAATACCATGTAAGATAAGCAGATCATAATGGATAGTTTGCCACAGGCTGAGATATCTCGTTAGGAAACGAACGGTTTCATCGGGATATTATCTGTTTCGTGTGCGATTGCACTAATTGTTGATTGTGCATAAACGGAAGAAGCTTGGAGCTTACCGAGGCATTGCAAGATTTTCTTAAAATTGTTTTTTTTTTATTTAATTATATGAAGTAATACAAATTCATTTTAATGTACTAAACAAAATTGAACAGTTATTAAATAAACAAAACAAAATTTTCTCATTACGCAACAGTCAACAGGTTCAAGGTCTAAATTTCAAACGCGTTAACAGCATCGTTTGCATATATGTGCAACAATTATCTTCAATTATGTCAGCTGAATTTTAAAGTGGTTGGTTATCAGAATTTACTTTCACTAAAGATTTAGAAACACTTTTTACCTAAAAAAATTAAAGCAAAAGGAAATAATAAGAGTTCAAAACAAAATATGAAATTTGCCGAAATACTAATTTAAGAGTTTAAAATACCAGTTTCTGATCAAACATACAGTCTGTCAAGTTAAAGCGTGGGTGGCTTTACTCGCAGTCGGTAAGGTGTATCGACATGATTTTGGTGTCAAAATATTAAGAAGAGCTCCC
>NC_046663.1:84480873-84482872 GCF_010883055.1 Belonocnema kinseyi
GGGAGCTCTTCTTAATATTTTGACACCAAAATCATGTCGATACACCTTACCGACTGCGAGTAAAGCCACCCACGCTTTAACTTGACAGACTGTATATAGATGAGGCAACTTGGACTGCATTAATAAACAATAAATATATAAAGGGCGCATCGAATATGATCAGGGATGGCATTGTTAGAAGTGTGTCTGAAGTGTGTGGTACTGCAGATGTAAAAAGAATGTGTGGTGATGCGTGGTTGAACGATAAGAGACGCCATCGCAGGCATTAGCGATGAGTAGGAAAATAGTCTTGAAAATGATTACAGACAAAAAAAGAGGAAAGTAAAACTACTAGATAAGGAGAATAGGGGGGACCGCCCTACAAAAGATATTGATCCTACAGTAGATAATCATTAATTTAAAACACTAATATATGTAAAACAATTACAGTCAAACATCGTTTATTGCAAGCCAAGATACTCGTCTATCACAACTTCCCTGACTCCCACCACTGACGGTCACGTGTTTCGCATAGCCAATGACAGGGTGGAAGCAGTAATGTATTGTGAGACCACTTTACGAATACGTTGAGTGGTGGGGTCCCCTTTCGAGTTGCAATATACAAGATGATTACGTTTCGAAGGAGTTGCAATAAACGAGGTTTGACTGTCATTCAATCTAATAAACTGTCAGAACTTTATATGTGTTAAATAATTAAAATTATGTATATTTATTAAAGACATATGCCTGCTTTTAATTAGAAATTATCTACTGTAGGTTCATTATCTACTGTGAGGTGATCTCTGCCTTGAAGGTCAGGGATGTAATTAAGAATCCAAAAATTGGTGAGAATGCTGGTGTAGACAGTATTCATGCTGAAATCGTAAATACGTTGATGACTACATGCCTCACACATTCCAAGTATAATATATATTCAAAAATACTTATTCTCAGGATAATAAAAATAACAGAATAAAAGATATAGGATGTCAAAAGTTGATTTATTCCAGAAAGATCATGTACGGGTCAAATATTTAGCTTAAGACAGATCACAGAAAAAAGTTTGAGAGCAAGGAAAAAAGTTGTCTGTGTTTTTGACCTATCAAACACGTTTGGCAACGTGGATAGAACATCTATCCACACTATAGAAGTAAACTTTCAAACTTCCTGAAAGAGTACAAAGTCAATGGATGGCTCCAAAAAGCAATACAAATAATATATGCTGGTAGAAAAGCGATCGCAAGGGTTAATTAGAGACTGAATAACTGATTTGGCTTTCTGCAAGGTGTTAGGCAAGCGTGCGTTATGCCATCTTAGTTATTAATTACATGCATGGACAATTATCTGAGAATGGCCCTCTTCGAAAAAGAATTAATGCAAATAAAACGAAAAATGATGGTATTTGAAGGAAAGGGTGAGAAAAAAATTTGTAACATAGTCCTACACGGTGAGAGAACAGAACAAGTCGATAAGTACTTTTTAGCTTGGTAGCATATTTACTAATGACGGAAAGATAGATGGAGAGTTAGATAGGCGTGTCTATACCAGTGATACCAGATCTGAAACGAGACGTGGTCCAAAACTATCACACGTCTATGTCCGTGTGAATATGGTAGGAGACGATATAAATGCCTGGGTTGCGCGCGCAACCCATTTCTCCTCTTCTGAATTTGAAAACTCGAAGGTGCACGATTGCCTGTCGGAACACTTCGGCGGTTCTATTTATATCTCTATTTGCTTCGAAATAAAATGAAGAGATTGGGATTTTAATATTTCCAGATTCCGATGCTGGGCTGGCGTTTCTCATGATTTGAATACTTCGCGCGCCTCTTTAATGCGTGTATTTTGAGGTTACGTTACTTCAAGTATAAAATATAAATTATATAAACATTAATACTATTATATATATATTAATTACACGATTATAATTATGTTATATTATAATAGTCTTATTTAAATCTTGATCCGCATTTGAAAGAAATTAAATAAATTATTTTGTTAAAAATGTAACTATTTTGTA
>NC_046663.1:84482972-84483992 GCF_010883055.1 Belonocnema kinseyi
AGGGAGCTCTTCTTAATATTTTGACACCAAAATCATGTCGATACACCTTACCGACTGCGAGTAAAGCCACCCACGCTTTAACTTGACAGACTGTATTCATTTATCATATTTTGAAAATCTATTCGCACTTTCGTTTTCTGTAGATTCTAAACGTTGAACTGGAACTGAGAGAGTCTTAGTTGGTTAAGATCCACGCCAATTACCATTAGTTTCCACAATAATTCCATGAATATTAGGAGAACAAAAATTATGTTCATTTTGATTGCACTATAATTTTCTTGACAAAGAAATACTTCACGTCCCACATACAGGCACATTTTACACTCGGAAGTTTATATAATGGAATTGCGTATTGTGGTTACCTATGAAGCATTCACAGTTTTGTAATAATTGCATTAGTGCATAGCAATTTTTTATTTCAAAAAAGTGTTTCTAATCTAATTTGAGATAATACCTCAAAATGATTCAAGCGCATAATTATTACGTAAATTCTGCTTTCCCTGATCATTATTTTTCTTAAATTGAGTTGACCGAATCACAGTTTGTTCTAACTTCTATTTTTTCCAATAATCATCCCTAATTTTTAATAATTCTAATTACAATTTTCCCTAATTTTAATTTTTCCAAATATCTATTTACAGTGCTCTTTATTCTAATGTTTATCAAATATAATTTCTGTTTTTTAGAATCTTTATTTGCACATTATGACTAATTCTTGAAAAAAACAATTTAAAACTGCGATTGAAGTTATCCAAATAGTTTCTCGTTTGTCAATTTGGTAGAAGTAGTTGTCACTGTTTGAAAAATGTTCGCCTTTTTTTACATTAAGGATAATAAATAAGACGCATCATGTCTTAAAAAGACAAATATAGTGAAGTTTATTGTAACTTTATAGTTACTCATGTAGTGCCCTTAATTACATTGTTACAGTCTGTCAAGTTAAAGCGTGGGTGGCTTTACTCGCAGTCGGTAAGGTGTATCGACATGATTTTGGTGTCAAAATATTAAGAAGAGCTCCCT
>NC_046663.1:84484092-84488439 GCF_010883055.1 Belonocnema kinseyi
GACGGTATCAAAAAGTTAGAAAATCGTTGGACTCGCTGTATCGACCTAAAAGGAGAGTATGTTGAAAAATAAAACCGACTTCGGCCAAAAAAACGTCTCCGTATTTTATTTTTCAGCGACTTATCAGACTGCCTAGTACTTCCGGTGATGCACAAATTCTAATTTTGGTTGTACAAATTTGAACAAATTCTGCGAAATGGTCCTTTAAGAAAGCGTCCATCGTCTTATTACAAATAAGCTTTAGTCTATCTTTCTGCTACGAATAAGAATTAGGCTAATTTTATTTTGTAAGAAATTTAGTAAACACGTATAAGAAGTGTTAAAAGGGATAAAAATCTTCACAAATTTCTTGTTTTGAAAGTTATAAAGGTATAAATAACATTACAAACTGTAATACAAAATACTGGAGTTTTGAATTTGTAGGAAATGTTCCGACAATTAATAGGTTATTTATTCCTCCTGAAAACTTAGCGGAAATATAGACTAAAGCTTATTTGTAATAAGATGATAAACGCTTTCTTAAAGGTAACGGAACAATAGCCTAATATTCTTAGAACCAATCGATTTGTAATTTGTTTGCGAAAAAACTGAGACCATTCAAGCACTATGAAACTATGTGTTTTTTGTTAAAAAAATAGTTTACATAATTGAAAAAGAGCAGCTACTTTTAAATAATCGTAAGTTAATTAATCTCATTTTATGCAAAAACAATGAATTTGCAATAATTATTGTCGCTGAAACGTCAATAAACATTGAAAATCACAAACAATAACTCGTGTTCGTTAATTTATTTATAACATCATAAAAATATTGTTTTGTAACGCACGCACGAAATTTTCGATTTTCGAGGCATGTATTGCGTGCGGGAAGTGACCAATTTCAAAACAGTGGTAAAAAGCAGTTTCCGGGACTATCGGAATCATAATATTATAATAATATAATAATAATCATACACACTTCATTATAATTAGACGCTCGAGAGACTAATTGTGAGTAGTGCATAGAAAAAAGTGCTTAATTGAAGTGGAAAATTCGGCTTATTTTAAGGTTTCACAAAAAGAAGCATAGGCAATCTGAAATTAAGAATTACATCTGAACACTAAATTAAGGGAATATAGATTCTTGAAATTCGAGTCGGGACTATTTGAAATTTAGGGAGGCATGACCTGAAATTCAGGTATGCTCCCTCTTCAATTAAGAATATATGTATACTGAAAGCTAGTGTAACCTTAAGTTAATACACTATCCTAACTGAAATTAAGGGTAATATTGTAACTAAAAACCAGGAATTTCTCACGCCTTACCGACACTCCTCAGCTGTTTTTATATAATATATATTCGTTTTAGAAAATATACAGGTTGGGTCCAAACTTGTAAGAAAATACAGGAAAAGTAGAACAAATGGAAAAAACGGTATATTGGGGGCAGGTTCGGTCCAAAATCTTCAGACAATTGCGTTCCGTAATGTATTGAAAGGGCGCTCACGTTGCAAAGTAAAAAGTTTTGCAATAATGTAATTATTTTGATGGGTTTAATAATCCAAATATTGGCTGACAACTGGAATTGATTTTGCTCCAGCACCTATTTAAATCCGTGAAACGAAAACTCCACGAATTATGGAAACATAGTATCATAGCCGACACTGACCAACTCGAAATGGAGTATTGGAGTAGGATGCGACTAGAATAAATGGCCATGAGCCGTATAGTAGTGCAAGCGTTCTGTAACGTCATGCAAGGTAGTACGAACCTAAAATTCAGAAAAGATATATTCCTTTATTGTAGGCGACGAAAGCCTTGCAGGTTATTTCAGGTTGCCTTGAACTTACTTTCAGAACTGAATATTGAAATTTAGGACGATAATTTACTTTATTCCAGTAGAAAAATGCTGATTTCTTATTTTAGGTAAGTTAGTACTTTATTCAAGATAGTTTGCACACTTAAATTCAGGTACTTCCTTCATTTAAGTCAAATCTGAAATTAAGTCGAATATAACTTTAAGTATTTATTTTTACTGTGTGAGTAGTGACTGGACAAACTCAAAGTGTTAAGTTTCTATAAAGGATTGATAAATTACCAAAAATTTTGGAAATTTGTGTGTACTTGAAGTTTGAGGTAACTTAACATTTTTTCATAAATTTCCGGAAATTTGGAATATTACGCAATTATCCATACATTTCCGGAAGTTTAGCAATTGTCCATAAATTTCCGGAAATGTTGAATTCTTTCAAAAAATATTGGATACCTTAAATTTGTGGACATTTTCGGTAATTTATTTATTTATGATGATAATTTATTCGCTATGGCCGTTGTAGAATACTATAAAGCTTATTTCCTGTAAAAATCAAAAGATTCTAAGAATTGGCTGAATTACGGCGAGTTGAAATTAAAATTGATAATAAAGTTTGGTGTTCTAAAAACGGGATTATCGGATTTACTTTGAAAAACGGAAAAAGCTATAACTTTTTTGTCAAAAGAAAAAATAGCCGCAATTAAACTTCCTATAAGAATATACACTTTCAAAATCAATATTTTAAACTTTTTATAAGAGTTTCCAGGGTCCAACACTGTTTAACGAGTAGAATTATGCATGGGCGGTTATAAAATCCGCAGTCTCTCAATTGTTTTTATGTCATGCAATAAGAATAAATAAAAAATGAATTTGTTTTACTTTGCGACGATTTAATGCCAGTAAATTAAGTCCAATCCATATGATAGACTAGTCTGTAAAACTTCTAAATTTAGCCTAAAATTTTAAAAATATGTTTCAACAAGAAGATCTTTAGGATAGGAGAAATACATTTTCGTATATTCGTCTTATGAAGAGCTTTTTCCTCTGTGTTTTATTAAATTTTTTCTTCGTGCAATTTCTTTTGTCTACTCAATAAAACAGTAATTTATGGATGCGGGTGACGCGCTGGATTTGCATAGGACAATAATGCCGCATGCACGGGTCGGTAGACGTTGATTGATTTCAATTCTTTTCGCCAAATGCGTCCTGTCACGAAGGAAAGGCGCGAGACATTTCCTGCGTTTCACCAAGTTCGTTTCGCCGGCTATCCACGTGACGTGCGACATGATTATGCTTAACTTACTGTTTAAAAAAACCTCTTTTAAACAAAAAAATTATCTTTAAATTTTTATACATATATAATTGGGTGATAAAAAAAGGCGTTTTTGAAAAGCGGAAGCAATTTTCGATTTAAGAAATATGTAAGTCATTTAAAAATTTTTTTACTAAAAAATATGATGTTTTTATTTAAAGAAGCTTGTCGTATTCAAAAATTTGTGAAATAAAAATTATTTCTCACGTTTATATCTACGAGCTTTGTCTTGGCTGAGATGGTCGGCGTCATCTTTTCTCAATTTTTTTTCGACGAGAGTAAAATTGATGACTGAAAAATTTGTAATTATTAAATCAGTTATTTTTAATTGAAAAATTCAGAATCTGTGGGTCTGAACGAGTATAACCCTTAAAAATTGTCTTCAAAAAAATTAAAATTGTAACTTTCTAGAAGGATCTCCTAAGCCAATTAAAATAGATATAATGACTTGATAAATATAATTGGCGGGTTATTTAGCAAAGTTCTCAACATAAAGGCTTCTTCATATGCAAGAAACATTTTGTCTCAAGTTAACAGTTGATAACTGTAAATTGATCCCTAACTTACCAGCCCTACTTTGAAAGCGTTTGGTTAGCGAATGCGCCTCCATGTTCTTTTCAAGAGAGCTGTAAACGAACCCTATTGGCTCTCTACAGGTATCTATTTGAGCTTAAGTTCTAAATGATACCAACTTTTATTTGAGCCGCAACTTTAGTAAACCCACAGTTTTGTCTGTGTACTCTTTTCTTTTTTTTTTTTGTAGTTCTAGGTCGAGCTACCGTACATCACAGTCTGCAAGAATATATAATTATGTATTGCCTATTTAGCTTCACATAATGTATTTTTACTTCTGAAAATGAGCCCTGTTCTATCGATCACCTTCTTACCCTAGTGTATAGACCAGTGATCCCAGATCTGAAACGAGACGTGGTCCAATACTATGACACGTCTATGTCCGTGTGAATATGGTAGGAGACGATATAAATGCCTGGGTTGCGCGCGCAACCCATTTCTCCTCTTCTGAATTTGAAAACTCGAAGGTGCACGATTGCCTGTCAGAACACTTCGGCGATTCTATTTATATCTCTATTTGCTTCGAAATAAAATGAAGAGATTGGGATTTTAATATTTCCAGATTAAAACTTGATCCGCATTTGAAAGAAATTAAAGAAATTATTTTGTTAAAAATGTAACTATTTTGTAAAAAGTCCTCTTTTCTATCAAAAATTCAACTACTTTGTTAA
>NC_046663.1:84488539-84503137 GCF_010883055.1 Belonocnema kinseyi
CAGGCGTCATTTGAAGGATCAAGCTCGACGAAAATGGTTCACATTAGTGAATACTAATGCCATCTCTTAGAATTTGCAGGTACTTATCAGACTGCCTAGTACCTGATTTCTCAGTAAAACACTGGCGGGGCCATGGTGTTTTTAGCACAGGGAGTAGTTTTTAGGAAATGTCTTGCCACTGACCTCTTGATGTTATACTTTTCGAATTATTAATAACTGTTAATTATTTGAACAATTTCTATAAACAAATGTACATTTCAATTTTTCTATGAATAGTACGCGCGAAACTATCGAGATGATACATACATGCGAATAAACGAGCTACGTGGCCGAAATGTGACACCTTCCTAATTTCTTAATGATGAATCATTTTTTGTAATTATTTCCGTAGAAAAGATACTTTATACCTTTCTGATCAAGTTTCCCCCTAAAAGGTTCTTGTTGCTTAAAATTTGCTCGAATGACCATGAACTTGAATATATGAATGAATAAGTTAAAGCCTAAAACTTATAAATTTTGTTCAAACAAAAATGTCTATATATAATTTACACTGACAATAGTAGAAGCGCCAAAAAATCAGACAAAAAAATATGCCCGCTGCACGAACAGATTTATTGATTGTGAATTCTCTTTTGTTTAAGCTCATTCGGCTTCAACGAACACATTCTCATCACATATCTCGTGAGAAAAAAAAATTTAAAGCAAATTTGAAGATCGAATTCAAGAACAATTTTGTTATTAAACATTTTATTTTACCTTGGGCCTTCTATCCAAAAATTTAATTTGTCTATTTGTAATGTCGTTTTTCACGATTAAACAAAAACTATGCATTCTGTCAAAAAATGATTAATAACAAATTTGTAGCTCCTTTTTGGGGAAAAAAATTTTTGTCCGTTTTTTCTGTAGCTTGTAACGTTTGTACAAACAGCAGAAAACATCTTTTTTATAAATAAAACAAAAACTACGTATCTTATCAAAAATTGATTAAAAACAAATTTGTAGACTCTTTCTGGTGCATAATTTTAGTCTTCTCATCTGTTTTGTATCTTGCATAGTTTTACCTAAAAAAGAAATTAAAAAAAAATTTTATTATTTATTATGTGGTCAAAATTTGAATTTTCTATTTCCCAAGAAAATTCAAAAAGTTGTTATGATAATCTTGTAGGGCTCTTAAAGAGCAACGTTTTTCTTCTCTTCACTTTTCATCAAATCGTGCGCTGTTTGGCTTAAAATTTTTATTTTCAATTGATTTTTTTAATTTTCAGAATGCTATAACTAAGATGATTTTCTGTTTATCAAAAAAAGTCGTGTAGATAAATTGTTCGAATTTCCGAGTACTACGAATACCCGTACATAGCATTTTTAAATCTCATAAAGAAATGGTCTCAACATTTTTTTTAATGCTCTAACTTTTTGCATTTATATCCAAAATAGATGGCTAACAAACTTTTCTTTTCTTTTTATGCCTTACAAACGTGGGCTTAAGACGATCTCAAGGTACCGCGGTCTGTCTGCTCCTCGGCGACATTTTTATATTGTTCAGCGCTGGCCTGGATCTCGAAGCACTGTGGCTCTCAACCAGCGCCTTCTGCATTATGTTACAGGATTAAATTTAAATAAAATAGGTAGTGTATGAACTCTGTTGCGCCCTACCATGGAGGTCGAGTCGAGCGCGCGTTGCCGTGTTATGTTTGGGCAACTGCAATGCACAGTAACATATGTTACTCAAAGAAAAAAGTAACGTACGTTACTTATAGAAGTTTTTATACTATTTATACTAAATATATTTATACAAAATTAAATATGTATGGAGTCTAATTATCAACAAAGCGCGCGGGTTTCTTTTTTTTTAATGATTTACTGAGGTTTTAAACCATTTGCATACTTTTTTATAGTTTATAGTTTCTTTATAATTTGTCTCTTTTGGTAAAAAAAAAATACGTTTTGTTGTTGAAAATTCATTTATTCTGTTGAAAAAGGTTTTTTTTGTGTGAACTTCCGAGAAGGGCGTACGTCCGATTTTTTCGGGCTTCGTATACTTATGTATTTTGACGCGCTGATTACGAATATGATAAAGAAAATTGGCGCAAATATGATTTTCATGGGGAAATCAGAAAAAAAATCCACAAAAATCATGTTTTTTTCGGTTTATTTCAGCAAATATGCCAAAAATTTTAAAAAAATTCAAATAAAAGTTGTAGATCTCATCGAAATACATATTTTTTGTTGCAAGAATTTTTTTATAAAGGTAAAAGTTTTCGAGAAAATCATCTATTTGTCATGATTTCCATCGTATCTTCATTGTTTTTGGTTTGTTACCAAACGGAAGGAACCCCTGTGAGTGGCCACAAAAATATTGTACAGTTACACCCGTACCCCTTTTCCAACGTTTCGTGGGGGCGGGAAGGCACCTCTGTGACTGGTCACAGAAATAATGTGAGGTCGCACCGCTACCCCTTTTCCAACGCCTCGTTGGGGCGGGAAGGCATCCCTGTGACTGGTCACAGAAATAATGTAAGGTCCCCACTACCCTTTTCCAATGACTCCTGGGGGCGGGAAGGCACCCCTGTGATTGGTCACAGAAATAATGTAAGGTCGCACACCTACCCCTTTTTCAACTCCTCGTGGGGACAGGAACGCATCCCTTTACCATTTACCTTTGCTATATCCCTTTACCACTTCATTTTACCATTCCCTTCAACATTTCTCTTCACAATTATTTTCATTAACAATGTGTTCCATTAAGAATGTGAAACCCATGGTTTATGGGTTTTTAAAAATTAAAATCGATATATCTCTGATTAACTGGGAAACTATCTCTCAGAAAACAATTTTTTTAAGAAGAAATGTGAATTTCGATGTGATCTACCACTTTTATTTGAAAGATTTTTTTGGATTTTGCATATTAGCTGAGATAAGCAAAAAAAACATGTTTTTTATCGTTTTTGATGATTTCACCATGAAAATCCAATTTGCGCCAATCTTCACTATTATATTCGTAATCAGCGCGTCAAAATACATAAGTATACGGAGAGCGAAGAAAATCGGACACACACCCTTTTCGGAAGTTTAACTCTCTGGACATTTTTGAACGAAAAAAGTGCATTTTCTCCCACTGTGCGCGTCTTTGACTCGACCTTCATGGTAGAGTGCAACATAGTTCATACATTATATTCCATTTGATTGTCCCCTGTAACATAATGCAGAAGGCGCCAGTTGAGAGCCGCCCAGCTTCGAGACCGAGTCCAGCGCTGAACATTAGAAAAAAGTCGCCGAGGGAGCAGGCAGCCTGGTACCTTGAGATCGTCTTAAGCCCTAACGTGTGCAAAAGCTGAATCCAATCTGATAGGTATGTTAGCTGGCACAACACTATCAAGGTATAGAGATGTAACCTATTTCATAATTTAGGGCTCATTTAGGGCTAATTTGGGCCCGTGGTCCTAAACTTTGGGCTCTTTTATTTTTTGTAAAAAATAGTAATTGCGCTTCACCCAGAAAAAAGTTTTGTTGAATCAAAGAAACTTTCTTTAATACAAAGAAATTCTAGTATTGATATAGGTCAATGAATCATTTGTTTGATTTGAAGAAGTTTGTTAACTCTATTTATTAGATTTAAAGAAATATTTCGTTAATTTAAACGGGAAATTTCTTTAAATTAAAGAAATGTTTCGTTCCTTCAAACCGTATATTTCTTTGAATTGAAGAAATATTTGATTGCTTCAAATGAAAAATTTCGTTAAATCAAAGAAATATAATTTTTTATTTGAGTTTTACATTTATTTAAATGAAATAACTGTTTTGGTTGAAAAAAGAGAACAGGTTAGTATGAAATGAATATATATGTTATTTCAATACAATAATACTTAAATCCAGTATTAATAACATGAGGAAAAAAGTTTATTTCAATATTTTTTGTGTGTGCATGAATTTTATTAATTCCTAATTTACAAGTCCTCACGAAAAGTTAAGGTAAAAAGATAAATTGTGACAAAAGTGTACACAGAAGTAACAAAAAATTACATAAACGCGAGGTTAGGTCGTGCTGTATAAAAGTATCTATTTGCACGGTAGAAAGCTGCTATGCTTTCTGCCAATCCCTACGATGCAGGGATGTCGCGCACTTCTTTAACACACATTTGAGCGATTTAAATTATTACCAAGAGCCGTCGCATCCGCGTCTTCGCAAAAATTTGACAACACGTGTTCCGAAGGACGCATTAACGTAAAATTATCAAAGTAATTTGGTTTTGCGCAATATCATGGCGCATTAGTAATGTCGATTAAGAAAATCTTTCTTTGATTCAAAGAAATCATTTGCTTATTTCAAATTACTGACTCTAAAGAAATTATTTCTTTTATTTCTCCTAGCAACTTTTTTGAATCAAAAGAATTTTGTTTAAAATCAAATAAACACTATTTTTTACAAAAAATAAAAGAGCTTAAAATTTAGGACTACGGGCCCAAATTAGCTCTCAATGAGCCCTCAATTATGCGAGGGGTAAAAATGACTTTTATGGCTTTCTTTATGTATTTTTTATAACGTTACGGTGGCACAACACCATATATAACGAAAAAAAGGACGAAGGAAATATCGCGCGACCTTCGGTCGATGATTCTTCAGGAGTCTTCAATGAGCCTTAAATTATTCAAGAGAAAAGAAAATATTTTTTTGGCAAATTTGTTTCAACAAAAATTGTTCAAACATTTTTTTAAAATTTTTGATTCTCATATTCCCAGAGCCCTAATGGAGCCCTAAACTATTCATCAAAGGTAAATTTTCAGCAAATACATTTTTATTACGTTTTACGGCAATCTTGGACCAACTAATTGTTAAGCTATTGCAAACACTATTTTTTACCAAAAACACTAGAGCCCAAAATTTGGGACTACAGGCCCAAATTAGTCCTCAATGAGCCCTAAATTATGCGATAACTAAAAATGGGTTTTACGGTTTTCTTCATGCGTTTTTTATAACGTTACGGCAAAGAAAAAAGAGGACCAACTAAATTTAGTATATGAATATGGACTTTGAGGATTAATTAAAAATTAATTTAAATAATTTCTTAAAAGTTCATTAAAACAGGACTTACTTTCGATTCATAACGTGAGAATGTTTTCATTGCCAGTAACTTTTCATATTTTTATCACTCTTAAGAACAGAAAGTGACTATAAAAAAAGATTTATCCAAAGGGCTTCCTGCAGCGAACAACAGGTTCTGGTTCGTGACACCGAAACTACCGGAAGCACAAAGTAATTAAAATTCAATAAGTCATTTGATTCCCCCGTTTTTCAAGGTTAAATAAATTATGTATACTTCTTCTCCGAAAGTATAGCATTCTTATTTCTTACCTGTCGAACCGTTCTAATCATTGTCTAATCTTTATAATCAGGTTTCAACAAACAAACCCTGAACAGGATGTCTAACGAAATTTCGTTTTATAATTCCTGGAAAATTCCCGTGTTTCCCGGATCGCTTTTAACGCTTTTCCCGGTTTACCTTGTGGAATATGTCTCAATGTCACACGTCATTATTAATTTAAAAAGTACTAAAAGATACTAGAAAAGTTTTAAGACAAGAGTTCTTTTCTCGGGATCGGTAGGATTTTACCAAAAGGGCAGATTTAGGTTACGTTTTAAATAAAATACCTTGAAATGAATAGTCAAAACTTCATGCGTATCAGAAAAATGATACATTTATTACTTCTAAACCAAAATTTAAAACAAGGCAAAAGCAACGTTTCATATTAAAACCAAATTTCGAAAAACTAAAAATTTTGCTGAGTTGTGCTTGGCAAATGCAATCTTTATTCCCTCTAAAAAAACTCTGTAAGCCCAACAGTTGTCATAATAAAACCAAAAAGGTCAAATTAAAAATACGTATAAAACTCTAAAATAATCATATTTCGAAAAACCAAAACTTGTGCTGTATTGTGCTCGAAAAATGGGGTTATGGCAACTGTGCACGAGCCCATCTGTGAACGCGGGTAGCCACTGGTACTGCTATGCACGTTGTTGGCCACAGGTACAATTGGGCACACAAGGTACCCTAGCGACAGATCACGTGCACAGATGGGAGACTCCCAGATGTGCAATTCAAAATGTAGACAAATGCAGACTTTATTCCCTCCAACAAAATTGTTGTTTTTTGAGTTTGACATTTCGGGTTTTAATATCACAATTGTTGGTATTATAGAATTTTATTAGAGTGAATAAGGACTGCATTTGTCGAGCACAACTCAGTACAAGTTTTAGTTTTTCGTAATTTGGTGAGTTTTGGGTTTTGTATGTTTTTTTTTTTTGAGTTTGACAATTTTGATTTTAATATGACAACTGTTCGTCTGACAGAATTTTGTTAAGAGGAGATAAAGATTGCATTCGTCAAGCACAACTCGGCACAAGTTTTAGTTTTTCGAAACTTGATAATTTTTTGGTCTGGTACGTTATATGATTTTGACAAGTTGGGATTTAATATAAAACAGGTTGATCTTTCATAATTTTGTTAAAGACACAAAAGACTATATTTGTCGAGCACATATTATCACAAGTTTTATTTTTTTGAAATATTTGATTGTAATAAAATTTTGGATTTTTTTATAGAGCAACTAGGTTTTTTAAAATTTTCTTTTCTGCACAAAATTGTGTATACTTCGAACCGCCGAGCACAACCTTTCCTTTTGCGCTCGCGAAAAGTTGCGGATCTAGCAACAAAAAAAAGTTTTTCAAAACAAACGATTTAAAAAGCTTTGAAATTTTATTTCAAAATCTTCAAAAATCTGCATTTTGCTTTAAATTTTGGGAAATATTTTCAAATTTAGAATTGTTTCTGAAAGTTTTTCAACATTTTCAAATATCTCTTACACTTAGTCAATTTTTGGTACAATTTTGTAAGAAAGGAATATTTTTACTGAAAAATAAAAATTTTCGGATTTCCCAGGTCGCTAAACATTAAATACCCTCCCAAAACAAAACAAAAATTTTCAAGTTTTAACAGGGGAGACCACCCTACAGTAGATGATAATTCACAGTAGATAATCTTTATTAACTAGAAAACTGGCAAAAAATATTCATTACTGTTTTTTAGTATAACATTTTAGCGAGCATACCCCAATTTTCCACCAAGTTTGGTTAAAATGTTATGAATAATTAATGTGTAAGAGCAAACAATTAATTTTCGACATGAATAATAAAATTGCACTTCTTCATTATTCATACTTTTTATCTGAATGAAACATTTCTTTGGCATGTTTATACATTATAATAAAAATGTACATTTTAATTAACAATATTATTTGATACAAACTGTTCTTTCTTTATTATTTATAAATAATCGAGGACTTGTTATGTGTCATTACATTTTCCAACAGCAGAAAATCTAAAAAAATTTCTGTCGAAATTGGTAGCTCTGTCACTTTCACGCTGCTTGTTTCTTTTGATTCGTGACCTTTTATAAATGTGTATCACCCTATGTGTTAGGTATCGAAAGGTGGATTCATTTTTGGGACTAAGGTATGCACAAATGTTGTACTTCGCTGTCATCACAAGTCAGGTTTAATGGCATGAAGATTAGACATCTCCTACCATTTGTATAGCATATCAGAAATAAAGAAATTATCGAAATTGAAGCTTTTATGATTTTTGTAAAATAATCAGTTTCAACTATGATTTACTCAACGAACCCACTTTAATTGTAAGTATACTAACGTTAAATTATAATTATCAAGAATTAAATATTCTGTATGCCCAGAAGCACGATTATCTATTGACAGAAAGAAGTGTCAAAATCGTACCCTTATTTTTTTAAACTAATGTAGTTGAATGCTGTTGACTTTTTCCTATCTACTGTACGGTTGGTTCCCTTTATCAAAAGAATTCCTTTTTACAAAAGTATCCAGATATTAACTATCAAAAAATTCAACGATCCAGGGGTGCAAATTTCATGTCTTAAAACACCTAAATTTCACTTATGAATTGCTTCCCATTCCTTATGAAGGATTCACAGAAATTCTCTTCAGACTTGATACGAAACCGCACAATGACAAAAAAAAAAGTTTAACGGAGTCAACGAAGAGTACTTAATCGCGTACCTTGAAGAGAAAAAATACAGAAAATTAAACAATTCCATGGATTGAGATTTTGGGGTCTAATGAGATTCTTTTTATGCGAATATTTGTACGTCCAATGATAAGCGCAATTTCCTCAGGACCGACACAAATGCATCCAATTAATTAGAGGTGAAAGTTTGGTGAAATTGTGCGCATTTAGAAGTCTATTGTATGTAATACGCACGCGGAGGTACATTCGCAGACAAGAATCTGTAGCAGATGCTTTAACTTCAATTACCTCTGCAGAAGCAAATTTAACGAGAATCTGACTCCCTAACTGGCTTGAATAGCTGACATTCATATTCTTATTAGGAAGACGCATTTGTGTAGGCTGTAATCTCTTCTTTTATGTACGAATGTTCCCTCAAAACCAAACACGGAAATCTAGATCACATTCATAAAAATATAAAGGGGTTGCTCTATAAATTATTCTATAAGGCCGTGAAAATTGTAAAGGTTAAGGCCCCGAAAGAAACGTAATTGAAAGATATGCCGTCAAATACGGAAGCAATGTACACACAGTACAATAAAAAAAAATATTATATTTAGAATCTGATAGTACGTGACTTATTTTATTATACATTATACACTAGACTCAGAAAAAAATTTGAATCAAAGAAAATTTACTTGATTCAAAGAAAAAATATCTCTACAATCCAAAGAAATGGTTTTATCTAAACCAAAAGTATCAAATTATTGTTTAAAATTGGTATTTATTTGAATCAGTGAAGTATTAACTAGGCGAAGGAAAATTTTTATTGGTTCAAAGAAATAAGAGATTTGTGTTTGAAAATTAGATAGTTGATATATTCAAATGTTATTATAAATCAAGAAAATATTCCTTTCAAACAAATTAAAGTCCATCAGCTGAAGTAAAAGACCTTCTTTCGAAGATGTCATTTCTTGATTCAAAAAAGTTTACCCTAAGTTTTACTAAATATTTCCTTAGAAAAAATGGGTTTTGGTCCTAAAAACCGATTTATTGTTTAGAATAAGCAAGTGACAAAGTTTAAAAACTCTTAATTAATTCGAAGAAACAAAAGAAAAAACTTTTTCAAACCGAACGTAAAATTAAATAAATTTTGTATTGAAACAGCCAATTGTAATCTTGATTCATGGATTGTCATATATTTGAATTAGCTATGTAACGTCATGAGTTTCAGACGTCATTAAAAATCGAAACTTCACACAGAAAGAACTTGGGGTTCATTCAATTTGCGGCTCAAACAAAAACTGCTATCAATTAGAACTTGAGCTCAAATAGATACCTGCAGAGAGTCAAAAGGGTTCATTTAGAGCAAACTTGAAAAGAACATGGAGGCGCATTCACAAACTAACCGATTGCAAAGTACGGCTGGTAAGTTAGGGATCGATTTACAGTTATCGGCCAATGACTTAAACTGCTAAGTTTCTTGTATATGAATATGCCTTTATGTTTGCAACGTTGCTACATAACCTGCAAATGTTATTTATTAAGTCATTACATCTATTTCAATTGCGGTATTATGTTGTAATTTAATTGTCTTCAATAAGTTATGTTTATCAGAGTTTCATTACATGTGTCCTTTAAGGTAAAAATGATGTTATTAACTAAAAAAAATGTCCAAGTGGGCAAAGCGAAAAATAGGTTCTTTATAAGTAGGCTCAATTACAATTGGGATCCTTTAAAACAGCGACTGAGATATAATTTGAGCTTATTTATCGTTTTTGGTTTCTTTTCAGCAAGATAGATTCATTTTTGTTGCAGCTCCTTTGGAACCAAAAATGGGTTCTAATGGAAACACCACTTTTTTTGTGCACGTACAAACTTTTGGTTAGTAAGATATATAGATAAATAAAATAAGTTTTAATCCAAGTATTAAAAAATTAGAAAAGTTCCGAAATCAAAATTCAATATCAAATAACTGATAATTCGAATTTTTTTAAATTGAGTGGTTCATTTGGGGTGAGTTGCACATGCGCTAGAGAGATGTAACTTTTTGATGGTGCTTTTGGCAAGACATTTTGACGTTTCAAATAATTAATATTTAATTTTTTCGTTTTTTGTAAACGATATAACAATAAATTCTGCTGCAGTCCGTGCTTTTATCATTTTGCCTGTACCGCCGGTTCGTTTCTAACATTTGTAACTAGAAAAGAGCGAATTATTTTTAAAACAACGTAATTTATCAGAATAAATGCAGCTTAAAATAAAAAAAAATGTTTGACTGATTTACAAAAACATCACCATTGTTTCAGTCGTTTTAATAGTTAAAATACAAAAATATATATGGCATCACATCTTTTTATTATAACTATGGTGAAAAGGTCTGACTAACTTATAACCTAGATAGCTATGGAAAGAAGGTAGCGTTTCAAGGTAGTGTTTCAATAATAAATGAATTCCAATATAAATGAACAAACATTTTAGTACTTTTTATAGTTTACACAATTATCAGTAAAAAATTTCGTTCATTTGAACGTTCGAAACTTCAGGTACATACGAAAAGAAGTATTTTTTTAGAATCGTCCACCCACTTCTTTTTTATGTACTAAATAAAAGTTTCTTCCAACGGATCCTATGAACATTTTATTTAAACAAATGTTATTTGCACTGAAATAAATGTACAAATGAAATGTAAACTTACTTGCAATAATCGTTTCAGCACTAAATCGGATAAATATTGTTGTCAATTCGATGGATTCTGGAAAAAAATATTTCTTTCACTCAAAGAAACCCAAAAAGAAACCTGAATTACTTCAACCGCACATGGATGAATTACTTAATTTAAATACGTAATTATCAATTCCAATCATCGATGTCATTGTAATGAGGAAATATATGTCTTTAGAGTATAAATAAATTATACAAGAAATTATTTCCTTGAGTAGATGCATGCCTTTTTTGCCTGTAAATAATATTTACATAACTGAAGTAAACAAACCCTTGACTCAAAGAAAAAAAACTCGCATTTCTTTGGTTCCAGTAATGTATTTCACTTAAAGAAACCTAAATTATTTGATCTGCCGATGACGATATTGAAATCCATTTTTTTAGGTGTTGCCTGGCATTAAATAGAAGCAATTAATAAAACAAAATATGAAAACCGAAAGTTTAGTGGAAAATAAAAATCTGTTGCGAATATCGAATACAGCTTATTTCATTAAAATAACAAATAGCACGCTATAACTAGTTATGTATTACCATTTAAAATCTTATATTGCAAAAATGTTATATTTTAGTTTATAAACGTTACGGACTTAAGTGACATAGTAATGAATTACTTAAATACGTCCACTCTAAATCTATCGTTCAATTTCATTACTAAGGTACCGTAATTTTCCAATGCGACTTCCAGGAGTTCTTAGGAAATTGTCATCGATTAACGATTATATTGATGATAGAAAAGTGGAATCTAATCTCTATTAGTCTATTGTCTCAAAGGTTATTAGTTATTGGTCGTTTCAAATAATCCAATTTTTAATGACCCTGAAGGTAGGAACAATAAGCTAACGATTTATCAATCTGTCCACTCCCATATTTAGCTACAAAACGCACCGAAAGCCCCATACAATTTCGCCTCGCTCATTGATTAGTGATAGACAGAAATTTAGCAAGCCAAATTGACGGCGATTGTCTCCTATGTCCCCAAGGCCGTGATAAAACTGATGATAAATGCATGAGGATGGATGAATTCAAATATTATTGCACAAATTGCACGCATCGACAATGGAGTCTTTGTTTTACAATAGGAGGAACAGGTATGTATAGCACGTGCATTTACAGACGACTTTGATTTTTTATATTCTGCGCACACTCGCATTGACTTTGCACTCATTTATTATTTAAGATATTGATGATCCTTGGTACAGAACTGATTTTTATTAAGTATTTATAAATAAAATTATGTTTTTGTAAAATTCGCATTCATGCGATTTTCTTCAGCATAAACAGGATGGTCGATTTAATCAACGAAACTAAATGCCATGTCATTTCCAAGCTTTTCACACGGTTCGCAAAACTTTTTCAAGAAATATTTTTTCCCATTTTTATTTTATCAACAAATATTGTTCCAACTACAATTTAAATGATGCATTCGAAGATTATTTTGTGACATATTATTTGCAACATAAATTAATTACTATTTCAGCACCGTTTCTAGTTTACAAAGCAATCAGTAAAAATTTCGTTCATTTGAATGTTCAGATTCAAGTGATTACATTCGAAATACAATAACATTTCCTATAATTAGAAGTTTCCGAAAATTTTAAATTCTCAAAAAATAATAATATTTTTAACAGTTTATGATATTATCGAACTGAAAAATTCCTCATAATAGAACATTTCTGAAATAAAATTGCAGATGTTATAAAATGTTTGGCACTATAAAACTGCCGATATACGAAAATTTCCGGATGCGTAAATACCCTAATCTAAAGAATTGAAAAAATGTTTTTGTAATAAATAAATAGTAAAATAACTAATAAAATAACAAATGTGTTCTTCAAATAAAAGTATTTTATTTATTATTTACCAATTTATTGATTGTTAGATACGGGAATTTCCCTAACGGTCGAAAATTATTTCAAAAATTTTCTACTCTAGGGAATTTTCCATTTCAGTAATATCATGAACTGTCGAAAATATTATTATTATTGTGGAATTAACCATTTTCAGCCACTTCTAATTTCAAGACAACTTTCTATATTTCGAATATTTTCTTCTTCGTTCATTTTATGTTTCAACATTTTTCACGCATACCTGAAAACTCATCTCTGTAGACATTTTATCATTTTAGGTTAAAAACTGATCTTTTATGTTTGTGGATTTAACCTCGGATTCAACTACAAACTTAGTTGAAAAATGAACTACTTTGTTTAAAATTCATATTTAACTAATCTGTTGCAGAGCCGTTTTTTTTTTTAAGATAACTTTTCTTATCTAAAAATAACTATTTTAATTTCAGTTGAAAATTGATTTCGTTAGTCGAAAATATTTTTTGATTGAAAATTCAACCATTTGGTTCAAAGTCGAGCTGCTTTGTTAAAAAAATTAACTACAGTGAAAATTTTCTATAGCGCCGATTTTGGGGTTGGGGGTGAGTGGGAACTAACTCATTATAGCCCGCTCCACTGTTGTTTGTTTAGGCCTGAGTACTCGCCTGAGTGACAACCGCATAACCCGCGAACCCCCTGTTACACCTATCTGCGGCGCGGCATCAATTTTCGGAAGGGCTATAGAAGGGAGAGCTATTAAAGTTTTTCACTGTATTTTGTTTAAAACAGTTTTTTTTATCACTTTTTTCAACTAGTAAGTAAGCTATTTCCTTCGTTAAATATTAGTGCAAATAACAAAACATTTCCCCTAAAACTACTATCCAATAGACTTTGCCCCAATTCTAGTCCGAGTTTTTTTTTCTTATGTTAAAGCTCCATCGGCCTTAACGAACACATTCTCATCACGTATCTCGTGCTTCGCACTCGAGTTTATCCCTGAAATTTTATATCATTTCCATAAACGTATATTATTATAACTCATAACTTACATTTTTATTAAAACAGACGTACTTTCATTGTCCCGTTTGAAAAATCGTTTTTCCATAAACTGAATTTGCTCATTTCTAATATCTGAGATGAGAATGAGAATGTAAAAATGATTTATTTATCATGAATAATTTTTAGATAGTTCTGTTTTTGGTTTTAATCGTAAAAAATAGCATTAAAAACATAAAAAAATTTATTCTTTGAAACCCCACACACGCAATGAATGAGAAATTAAAAGACAAAAGTTGTGTTTAGAATGTGCCTAAACAGCGGGCATATTTTTTCTACTGTTCATGATGTTTTTATGATTAAAGCCAAAACCATGCCAAAAATTTGTGGTAATACTAGCTTCAGCTGAAGCCACAACTCCGGTATGCGAAACTCAGAAACTATTAGTGGCATCAAATTCTCCTTTGCGCAGGAATTTAGCGCTAATTAAGTGCTCTGGATTTATGCCTTGCAAAAAATCCGTGCACTTTTTTTTACCAAAAACGTGTAGTAATGCTGGCTTCAGGTCACTCTGGTATGCGAAACTCGGAAACTATTAGTGGTATCAATCTGCTTTGCAGAGGAATTTAGTGGTAATTAAGTGATCTGGATTTGTGCTATTCAAACAACCCGGGCAATTTTTTTTACCAAAAACATGTAGTAATGCTGGCTTCAGGTGACTCTGGTATACGAAACTCGGAAACTATTAGTCATATCATATTCTGCTTTGCGCAGGAATTTAGTGCTAATTAAGTGATCTGGATTTGTGCTATTCAAAAAACCCGGGCACTTTTATTTGACCAAAAACGTGCAGTAATTCTGGCTTCCTGTGACTCTGGTATGCGAACTTCGGAAACTATTAGTGGTATCAAATTCTGCTTCGCGCAGGAATTTAGTGCTAATTAAGTGATCTGGATTTGTGCTATTCAAAAAACCCGGGCACTTTTTTTTTACCAAAAACATGTAGTAATGCTGGCTTCAGGT
>NC_046663.1:84503237-84506415 GCF_010883055.1 Belonocnema kinseyi
CTTTGCGCAGGAATTTAGTGCTAATTAAGTGATCTGGATTTGTGCTATTCAAAAAACCCGGGCACTTTTATTTGACCAAAAACGTGCAGTAATTCTGGCTTCAGGTGACTCTGGAATGCGAAACTCGGAAACTATTAGTGGTATCAAATTCTGCTTTGCGCATGTATTTAGTGCGAATTAAGTGCTCTGGATTTATGCTATGAAAAAAATCCGGGCACTCTTTTTTACCAAAAACGTGCAGTAATGCTGGCTTCAGGTGACTTTGGTTTGAGAAACAGGGAAACTATTAGTGGTATCAAATTCTGCTTTGCCCTGGAAATTAGTGCTAATTAAGTGATATGGATTTGTGCTATTCAAAAAACCCGGGCATTTTTTTTTACCAAAAACGTGTAGTAATGCTGGCTTTAGGTGACTCTGGTATGCGAACTTCGGAAACTATTAGTGGTATCAAATTCTGCTTTGCGCAGGAATTTAGTGCTAATTAAGAGATCTGGATTTGTGCTATTCAAAAAACGCGGGCACTTTTGTTTTACCAAGAACGTGCAGTATTGCTGACTTCAGGTGATTCTGATATGTGAAACGCGGAAACTATTAGTGATAACAAATTCTGCTTTGCGCAGGAATTTAGTGCTAATTATGTGCTCTGGATTTGTGCTATGAAAAAAATCCGGTATCAAATTCTGCTTTGCGCTGGAAATTAGTGTTAATTAAGTGACCTGAATTTGTGCTATTCAAAAAACCCGGGCACTTTTTTTTACCAAAAACGTGTAGTAATGCTGGCTTCAGGTGACTCTGGAATGCGAAACTCGGAAACTATTAGTGGTAACAAATTCTGCTTTGCGCAGGAATTTAGTGCTAATTAAGTGCTCTGGATTTGTGCTATGAAAAAAATCCGGGCACTCTTTTTTACCAAAAATGTGTAGTAATGCTGACTTCAGGTGACTCTGGTTTGCGAAACAAGGAAACTATTAGTGGTATCAAATTCTGCTTTGCGCAGGAAATTAGTGCTAATTAAGTGGTCTGGATTTGTGCTATTCAAAAAACCCGGGCACTTTTTTTTTACCAAAAACGTGTAATAATGCTGGTTTCACGTTACTCTAGCATATGAAACGCGGAAACTATTGTTGGCCTCCAACTCCATTTTTGGTAAAAAAAGTTTGCAGATTTTTTGCGTTTTACACATACAAAGCACTTAATTAGCACTAAATTCCTGTCCAAATGAGAATTTGATACCGCTAATAGTTTCAGAGTTTCCCATACCCGAGTCACCTAGATATTAACAGTTAATATCTAAGATATTAAAAATGCTAAATTTTATCGGAGCAAGGTCGCTGACGTGTGGCGTGGCGGCAAAAGATTTTGTCTGTATCTTGAGCTTTCATCGTGTGTATTATGGTTTTTCGGATATCTATTGCGCTATAAGTTTTAGTGGAAAATGGATTAAATGTTTTTAGATGTTATAATTTTCTCAAGAAAATGAGGACTCAGCTACAGGCATCTTTCATATTAGCCTTGAACAGTTTGTTATCTGTTTAATACAAAAATCGCATAATTATGCAAAAAACCGAATGCTTGAGGATTCGGATTTTCAAAACAGAGGACTACGATATTAACATTCTTTTGCATTTTACAGAAAATGGCATGCTTTACAGGTAATTTTTGCACAATTAAAAAATATTTCTTGAATATCTTAGATTCTGCCCTTTAATATCTTGGATATTGTCAGTTAAAATCTTCTTTTTAATATTTACGGATGCTCTACTTAAGTATCTAGATTTATGTCCCATAGTTAAATCGCTATCTAGATAGTCTGTGCTAACATCTATTTTTCTCCGTGCATTACTACACTTTTTTTGTAAAAAAAAAGTTCCCGGATTTTTTGAGTAGCACAAACCAAGAGCACTAAATTAGCACTAAAATCCTGCACAAAGGAAAAGATGTTATCATTATTAGTTTTTGAGTCCCATATACTAGTCATCTGAATCCATCATTACTACATGTTTTTGATCCAAAGAGAATTTGATACCACAAATAGTTTCCGTGTTTCGTATACCTGAGTCAGCTGAAGCCAACATTACTACACATTTTTTGTAAAAAAAAGTGCCCAGGCTTTGTGCTACGGACAAAGCCAGAGCACTTAATTAGCAGTAAACTGCTGCATAAAGCAAAACATATTATCATGAATAGTTTCCGAATTTCATATACCAGTCATTTGAAGCCATCATTGTTACATCTTTTTGATCAAAATTACCGGGAACAAAATTTACATTTTGCAGAATATATTAGCACTTAATTAGCACTGAATTCCTGTCCAAGCGAGAATTTGATACCACTAATAGTTTCCGAGTTTCGCATACCACACATTAATACAAGATGATGAATTTTAAACGTAGATGAGTTTCAGTTTTTGCATTAAATTAAGTAAGTCACCTAATTTCAACCAGAAATGGAACTTAATTGCAGTGTCTCGTATTTGATATACGAGTAATATGAACACACAGCCACACAAAAAAAAGTGTGCGGGTCTGGTAACAAGACACACGTATTCCTATGGATTTTGGGACGCTGAATTCAAATTCGGTATCAAAATCACCCATCACGTCATGGTTCAGCCATAACCTCAAAAAATGACGAAAAATCATGCACTGAGACAAATAAATTTAAAAATAATGCCAGTGATGCAAATTTTCACTTCAAAAACATGTCGACAACTGTGAAGGATCAACCCTTGCCTGATATAAATTTATTTAACATAACTTTACCCAACAGAACCTGACCTCACCTAACCTGAATTAACAGAAATTTATTTAACTAAACGTAAAGCTCTGGAAGCATGTTTTCCCAGTAGCAAATGTGTGCTACATCGAATGGGTCAACTCGAGCCTGACCTAGAAATAAATCTAACCTAGCCTAACCTCACGAAACACAATTAAACTGATTGCGTTGTCCCGTTGTGTTCGCGGTACCGTTTCATTCAGCTTCGGCTAAACTTCCTCGTCGATTGATTTTCGCAAACTGCTCACTTCATATTTAATGCAAATTTTATGTTAGGTCAGGTTTTGTTAGGTTAGGATACGTTAAACCTCTATGTAGGTTAAGCCGAAGCTGAATGAAACGGTACCGCAAACACAACGGGACAACACAATCAGTTTAATTGTGTTTCGTGAGGTTAGGTTAG
>NC_046663.1:84506515-84511401 GCF_010883055.1 Belonocnema kinseyi
TTGAAGTGAAAATTTGCATCACTGGCATTATTTTGAAATTTATTTGCCTCTGTGCATGATTTTTCGTCATTTTTTGAGGTTATGGCTCAACCATGACGTGATAAGTGATTTTTGATGCTTAATTTGAATTCAGCGCCCCAAAATCCATAGGAATACGTGTGTCTTGTTACCAGATCCGCACACTTTTTTGTGTGACTGTGTAATCAACCGACAGGTATGTTGAGTTTGGGACGACTTTCATTCGCGTGTTCTGAAATTCAATTTGTGCTGGCAGAAAGGCGTGCGCGAAATGCGATGCGCAAACACTTAAACGGTTTCGGCGATTTTAGAAGAAGAGCCAAGAGATCAGCTGAGAATAGCCAATTTGGCGTCGATAGCGCTGGATAGTAGCGATAGCTCATGATAATTGTTTCGTCAACGTTTCCTATTTTGATATATGTACTCAGATCTATAACGGATTTTGATTATAAATACAATAATGGTACATATATGATAAAAAAATACATGAAAAAGGATTGAAGATTCACGTTCTGTACATGGTAGCTTAAATGGATATAAGCGCCTTGTTTAGTGCCACTAAGTTCTTTTTTCCTTCTACTAATCTTATTGACTTGGAGCATAAAACAACTTGATTTATTAGGCATAAATAAATCATTTATTCAATGCGCACATTAAATTGCAGCTGACTTTCAACCAAGGGCGTTACTTAAAGTCATGCTATCATCATCAGTTGACTTTCAACTGGCCAATGATCCTTTTGGTTACATCTGAAAGTCAACCGCCTTTTTCTACTGAAATTCAGATTCTTGTATTTCTGTGCAGAGTCACCTAAAGCCAGCATCAGTACACGTTTTTGGTAAAAAAAAGTGCCGGGATTTTTTAAATAGCACAAATCCAGAGCACTTAATTAGCACTAAATTCCTGCGCAAAGCAGAATTTGATAGCACTAATAGTTTTCGAGTTTCGCATACCGGAGTCAACTGAAGCCAGCATTACTAAACGTTTTTAGTAAAAAATAGTACCCGGATTTTTTGCATGGCATAAATCCAGAACACTTAATTAACACTAAATTCCTGTGTAAAAGAGGATTTGATACCACTAATAGTTTCCGAGTTTCACATACCGGAGTTGTGGCTTCAGCTGAAACTAGCATTACTACATTTTTTTGGCTAAAATTACCGGGCATATTGCCCACATCCATATGACAATGTTGTAATTCCAGCTTCCGGGAAACTACGCATCCTATCAAAAAATGGTTAATAACAAATTTGTAGATCTTTTCTATATGCATTATTTTTGTTCTGTCATCTTTTACCGTATTTTGCACAATTTGGCCGAAAAATGTACTTTTTGGATATTTCATTATTTTGTATGTTGTCAAAATTTGAATTCAAAAAGTTGTTATAATAATCTGGTGAGACATTCAAAAAGCAGCATTTTTCTTCTCTTGACTTTTTTTCATATCGTGCGTTATTTGGTATAAAATGTTCATTTTCGTGTGATTTTGGAATTTATTAAATGCTATAATTCTAGTAATTTTTGATTTTATGAAAAAGTCATTATGATAAATTGTTCGACTTTTTCAATAATATGAAACAACGTACAGAGAATTTTGGAATTAAAAAAAAATATTCAAAATTTGCCCACTCTTTGAATTTTCATCCAAAGTGGCTGGCTAACGAACTTGACCTTCAGTTTAGGACACTAAACGGGTGTGCCAAAGGCCAATCTAATAGAATGATTTGGTCAAAAGTTATCGTGTTCACAGACAGACAAATAAATGAAAAAACTCTTACTCTACTTTTTTACAATGCTCTGTTATTCAGTGTTATTTTGCAAACTAATTCCAGCAATTTGCTCCCCCTTGCGTATCAGCTAATTAAACATGAGATTACATTAATGACCTTATCGCCTTGTACGCCACTACGATTGCAGCATTAATCTAATAATGCATTATTGATTGCTTCTACATTTATCCTCTATCGCCGTTCATTGATAGGACGTTGCACTTAGATGACGCCAGCCAGCCATGAGCCATCCTTTTGGGTAAAGGGGGTAAACTGTAAAGTATGCAGGAAGTAAGGAAGGCTACACGTGAGTCGTAATGGAAGTCAAGAAGTATTTATCACTGTAGCAAACAGCAGAAGGTAGCCAGTGTGCTCCAGGAGTCTCGGTAGGGCAGCTGCAGCCTGCACAATGCTATAGAGAGCGAGAGCTGTGGTTGTGGCGCAGGTAGATTTATGGGGGTAGAGGGGAGCCTATGTTTGTGTCGCAGGTCAGCCATGGTTCACGGTCATGGGGACCAACCGTCTGACCAACCTAACATAACCCGACCACCGCAAGCTAAATTAAACCCTCACGCTGCCTACCTGCAGGCACCAGACTAAATTTATTGAGACGAAAGAAAATCCGCTGCTCAATTTCTTTAATATGAGTTTAATTTTACTGTTTCCGATTTATTATCTCAAAAACACAAGAGAAATTTCCTCTTGTGTAAGAAAAATGCTTCTTGACACAAATGGGATTTCCATTAAATTTAAGGTTAAAGGGAATTTCATTTGTCTTAAAAAGAATCTTTTTGCTGCAAACATTATGATTTTGCGACAAACTTGACCTAACCTTGTAACCAAATAATTATGTTTGTGTAACAAATATATTCAAGTGGTTCAAAACAAAACAGGCAATAGGACGATGCTTCAGTTTCAAGACAAATTTTTCACTGAGTGAACCAAAATGGCCACTTAAATCTAGGAAAACAGCAGAATAATTCCTACCAGAAAAAAATAATTGAAAATACTACAGAATTTAAAAAGGGAATAATTTCCATTTGGATCAATCAAAATTAAACAATCTTCACATAAGCCTTTGAGAATTTAATAAAATGTCGGTGTTTTTATGCAGATCCTTTTAATTAGAAGGTTTAAAAAGTTAAAATTTTAAACAAAAAACTGATTCATTGAAGCAATTTAAATAAAAAATTGTTCAAGTTGAAGCCTGATTTAACTAGGGAACCTACGTCCTTCAAAATTTTGTTTGGATTACTACACTTACCACCTTTACTAAAAAAAATTATAGAAAATTCTGATTTTTTTATTCATTTGATCATTTACATACATATTTTATTATTATTTTAAAATGTGATAAAAATAAAAAAATAATAATAGTATAATAATAAAATAAATATTCAAATATAAATTAAATACAATGAAAGAAATGAATTGCTGGTACAATCACATTGCGCGTTAGATCCGCCATCGATATGTTTATTCCAGCTATACAGATTGCTGATCTAACCCGCAATATAACTGTATCAGTAATTCATTTCTTTCAGTGTACATTAATTATTATTATATTAATATTTTTAAATTAGAGCAATGATTGATTTTTTGACAAAAATTTGCATCAGAAATCGTAATATTTCAAGGGTATCGCGGCATTGACTTATCCTGGAAATATTCACTTCAGAAATGATAAAAGTTGAAATCCCAACTTTTTTATATGGAAAAAAATGTTTAAAAATACATATTTTGGCTTAATTTAAAGATATTTAATATTTATGGCAGTAGAAAAATTTGAATGAAACAAAACTCGTCATCACAGTACCTATTGTCGTCAAAAAAGGTGAATAGGTGACATTTTTTTAAAAATAAGTGACAAATAGATGATAAACGAATGTTAAATAAGACAAACAAGTTGTAATTTGTTGTGAACCGAGTGATGCCCAGAAGTTTTTTTTTTATTAAAATGACTACCCAAAAAGTGGAGTATTTACATTTCCACTAAGAACTAATTTTCAATAAAAAAAAGTAAAAAATATTTTTTTACAAAACCATTTAATTGTTTACACCATACTTAAATCCGATACCAAATTGTTGATTTTTCAAACAAAAAAGATGAATAGTCTTCATTTTTAAAACATAAAAGTTCAATTTTTAACTTAAAAATCAAGCAGATGAATTTATACTTAGAAAAATTAATTTTCAATAAAAACAACAACGATAAAAACGAATTTTCAACAAAAAAGTTGAATTTTATACAAAAATTTCTTATTTCTAAGAAAATAGTTTAATCCTCAACCACAATAGATAAATCTTCAACTAAGAAGTTGCATTTTTAACCAAAAAGAGATGAAATTTCTACCAAAAAGTAAATTTTCTACCAAGAAAAAATTTTCAGTCAAGAATGAAAAATAATGTTAAGCAAATTGTTCAATTTTCAACAAAAAAAATTAATGTTTATCAAAAAATTTTACAGTTGATATTTTCACTACAAAATTGTAATAAAAAATAAAAAACCGTTAGATTTGACCAAACAGTATATATTTTCTACAAGACTAGATTTTGGCAAAAAAGTTGATTTTCTACCAAAAAAAGACGAATTTTCAACAAAAAAACAATTAATCAGTTGAATTTTTTAACAAAAATTTTGAATTTGTAGTTTAAAAAAAACTTGTGTACAATAAAACGAATTCGTAATTTAATTTCTTAACCAAAAAAAAAGCGAACTTTCAACTAAAATTATGAATCTTAACGAAAAAAAATGAAATTTAAAAAAATTCGTTCAACTTTCAACCAAGGAGTGGAATTTTTAATGAATAATTTTTTTGTTCAAAATTGTACTTTTTGGTTACAAATTCTACTATTTAGTTAAACGAGTTCAGGATCTTCAAGGATGCCATTAAGTTTTCCCCGCTTTAAATAAACCTTGGCGCATTTGTTTAACCCAAATTCCATTCCAATTTCCTTAGTATATTGTTCGACAATCCCTAGGGCTAGATGTAGTTTCTCTTTGTTTTTAGCATAGATCTTAAGATCGTCCATGTAAAATACATGAGTGACCTTGTACTTTCAATCTGCAGCTTTGCCGCACAAGCACACTTCGGAATG
>NC_046663.1:84511501-84513561 GCF_010883055.1 Belonocnema kinseyi
ATCACAAAAAGGTCCCTGTACCAAAGGTTTCTGCTGAATATGGTTACAAATATAAATAGGCAGTCGCGGACAATATCCAGGGGTGGTCCCGAAGGAATTAACTCCCAAGCAGAGATGTGAAACCCATGCCAAAAGCTGAATGGCACCTGGGTGAGGTGTCTAGAACGGTGACTCTGGGATACCGGGCGACCTCTCAGAGTAAGCAGCCTTATCCTTGCATGCGGGGCTCTACAAGGATGGACGAAGCCCTTTCCCTAGCTTCTCGTAGGAACAAGAATGACAACACCAAACATAGTTGTAGTAAGTGTGGTTCAAAACAACAGAACGCGCAGGACTCCCGATAATGGGTCGGCCAGAAATGCCGACCACTCTAGAGCTGGGGGAGCCAATGAAGATGGATTCAATACGATGGATCGACGGAAACTCGGGACCTGTAGGTGGACGAAGCGACTAAATCGCGACTTGCTAGAGTGCTACGATGCGAGTGTGGCTCCTGAACGGGGTTGCATGGCAGGGCTACATGCTCTGTGGCACGAGAAACACCCGGAGCTATCGCACTTTTCGCAGCAACGTCTGCGAAACCATGCCGAACTACTCCGAAAAAGGGGCTATGTAAGCGAAACGCTTACTCTACCACAGCTAGAACAAGCCGGCAACAGAGAAAGAGAGGCGGCACTAAGACCAACTGCGGGCAGGCATCCAAAAGAGGAAGAGCGATGCTTTATGACCCGGAGAAACATCAACACCAAGGTTTCTCTCAAGCCTAAAGATCTGGCTGAAATGGATGACGAGCTTCGTGAACATTTTTGCGTAGAATTCGACCTTTGAGCTATCAATTATTGTGTGTATAATGCAGTGAGAGCTTTGGCCGATGCGAACCGTAAAACAAAACCAACGGCTGATCATCAGACCAAAAGACGAATGCATCAACTTGCCAAAAAGATAGGCTGGGCAAGACAGTACACGTCCCGCATTCAGTGTGATTGACATCAGATCTGGCAGGAATTTTACAGCCAAGGTTCGAAAGTTCGCGCGCGAACTCTGGACCCCTTATCACACACTTAACAAGTCAAAGCTGCTGACCATCAGACAGCATATTGTTGAGAGAATACGTATACTATCTGATGCTAAGAGAAGTCTAGAGCGGAGGGAGTGGTGGGTCAGAGAAAATCAACAGTTTCTCTCTGACCCATCTCGACTCTTCCAAGACCCTTCAGTTACTATCGACCACCCGCCCAAACCAGAGGAGGTCGAAGTATTTTGGAGAAAAGTCTACGAAGTGCAGCATAGCATGGACGAAGACTCAGAAAATATAAATACCTTTAAGGAGCTGTATGATGGCCTCATAACACCTGATAAAGAATGCCCACCCATCACTACCGAGGAGGTGAAACAAGTATTAAGAGAGATGAACTATTCCGCACCGGGACCAGATCGCCAGACCACCGATCCCAAGTAGTTGGTGGAAGGGCGCACAATACTTCTGCCGAAAATAGGCAACTTAGCTGACCAAAAGAATTACAGGCCAATCACTTGTCTGAACACAATGTATAAGATATTCACAGCAATCCTAAATTATAGGATTGTCGGGCAATTGAACCTGTGTGTCAAGAAATTTATGAATAACGAGGCTCAAAGAAAGGCGTAGCGAGATGTCAGGAAAACCTGCTCATCGATAGATGTGTCTGCAAAGATGCAGCATTCTACCAGCGTGACCTATCGATGGCCTGGATTGATTATCGGAAAGCTTTCAATTCGACCTCACATAGACTTATCATTTGTCTTTTGGAAAGCTTAAAGGTTCATCCGAAAATCGTTAGGTGCATAGAGAGATTTATGCTGCTTTGGAAAACCAGATTTAGTGACAAGGTCACCTTTCAGAGAGGTGTCTTTCAGGGTGACAACATGAGCCCAGTCCTCTTTTGCCTTACATTATTGCCACTATCTCTAGCACTTCGCCATTCCGAAGTGTGCTTGTGCGGCAAAGCTGCAGATTGAAAGTACAAGGTCACTCATGTATTTTACATGGACGATCTTAAGATCTATGCTAAAAACAAAGA
>NC_046663.1:84513661-84516864 GCF_010883055.1 Belonocnema kinseyi
ATGTGCTGTACCCAGAATAATCCTGTTGTGAAGACATTCAAGACTCAATATTCGGCGACCCCCTTGACGGCGTGAGATGTACAGTCGCGGAACGGAAGACTTGAGATGCATGCTTTTGTTCATGTGCATAACCTTTCTTGTCCCGATATCAAGATATATATATATATATAAATGTTGCCTTAACACTAGAAGGGCCGGAAAAATCGCATACCTAGAAGGGTCACACAATAGCAAAAAAAACTATTTTCTTTGTTCATAAACCTAATATCTCAAAATTTGCTAATCGGGATTGAATGAAATTTGAACTGAATACAGTTTACGTCATAACTAATAAGGGAAAAAGTCTTACAAGATCCAAATACATTTTCCAATGCCCGAAAATCCATTGGAAATCAGGTACTTTTCATATTTTATGAATAAACTGACTTAAACTTTTAGAAACTCTGATAAATTTTCGTATATTAAAACTTAAATTTGTTTATTTACATCGGTAAAACTAAAATCCAAAGGAAAATTGGTACCCCCGATTTTTCATTTTCCTGGAAAATTGGATAAAACATGAAAAAACGTGAATTTTCAGGTTTTTTAGCTGGCAAAGCTGTTGTATTTTTCTTGTTTTATCGAATTTTCCAGGAAAATAAAAAATCTGAAGTACCAATTTTCCTTTGGATTTTAGTTTGGCCGATGTAAACAAAGAAATGTAAGCGTTAGTATAAAAAAATGTATCATTATTTCTAAAAGTTGGAGTCAGTTTATTCATAAAATATGAAAATTACCCGATTTCCCATGGATTTTCCGGCCTTGGAAAATATATTTGGATCTTATGAGTATTTTCCCTTATTAGGTATGACGTGAATTGTATTCAGTCTAAATTTTATTCAATTCCGTTTAGCCAATCTTGAGATATTAGGTTTATGAACAAAGAAAAACTTTTAATTTTTATATTCCCAGAGCCCTAAAGAGCCCATAATCATTATATAAGGTGAGTTATCCGTAAAATCATTTTTAGTACGTTTTACAGCAATGTTCGGCCAGTTTAACGTTAAGCTAGCGCAAATACTATTTAAAAAAAGAGCCCAAAATTTGGGACTGCGGGCCCAAATTAGCGCTAAATTATGAAATAGGTTACATATCGCTTAACATCCCCCAGGATTTGAGAATGAACGAGTTCGAAAGGCTGAACAGAAAGTACGTTACTACTTGAAGGGAAAAATCAGGATAATGTAAGACATACAATTTATACATGTCACATATATTATATTTGCACGGGAAGTTATTTTAAAATCATGGTAATTCTATATTATCACCAACATACGTTAAAATTTACCAACCTATTTTGAATTATGTATCCTTTAACTAATTGTTATATTAATCGTAATACAAAATGTATATTTTACATTTTATTTCAAATGCACTTGGTATTGTAATAAGACATATTTAGTATTTCATATTCCAATGGTTTTTGTTGAGTACTATTAATAATGCATGATATTATAGTTGCATTTGCTGTTCAGTTAGTTTAGTGTTTAAATTTAAATATTGGTCTACAAAATAATATTTAGACATGCAAGAAAACTATATAATTTTATGTTTTCGTATAGGATGTTTTTAATTACATGAACACAATTTTTAAACATACTCAAGTATTTCTAACAAAAATTTAATTATTATTTATTGCACTTTGAAATGCGCGAAGAAAGATTTCAGTAAAATATTGAGTACATTTTCTGATTTTGGGCGAAGCCCGATCACTGAAGTTAACGATCAGCACTTGGATTTTTTCTACTCGTATTGGTGTCTGCGTATTAGACGGGGTGTATTTTATTAGTCTTATCTGATGTTTTAGCTAATAATGCCTTTTTGGAAAAACGGCACTTGTTAACTTTTATGAATGATTTTAATTTTTTTATTCTTAAATGTATAATAAGAAAAATTCCTAATTTTGAAAGTTTCAAGCATCAAAACTGTTGAACTTGAAAATTTTCAAACTTACAAAATGATTCAGTTTCACAAATTATCAATATTTTGAAAATCAGTTCATTTTCACTAATTTCACATTGCTACTGACTTTCAAAGATTTAAAGTTTGAATTTAAAATTGTATTTTTTAAGACATACATAATAACTCAGTTTTATTTAGCGTTTATCGTAGAAGTATTGATTTTAATAATTACTTGCAAAGTTGAGATTTTCAAGAATGAATACAATCTTTTGGGCTTTCATATCAAGTTGGATTATTATATATTCAAAAATATTTAAGTCTTCAAATTACAAATTTTAGAATTTATACATTTTTAAATCATATGATATATATTGTAATTTAGATCAAGCAAAATCTCTTACTCTGAAAATAAAACGAAACAATTTGAAGCTGTTACGTATCACAAATCAAATGGTCTCTTGCCATGTAGAAAAGGCACAAAATATATTAAACTTCTTTTTTATTTTATTTTACGTGATGTTAGTTGAAGGTTCCACACGTCTTCACTAGTATGATATGAAAAAGCTTGAGCTTTGAATTTTAGTTTCAAGGCTTTGTTCATATAGATGAATATTCTTCGAGCAAAGAATTTCGATCCTTAAGATCAATTTAGAGACATTATCTTCGAAAAAATGAAGCCTCTAAGAGAAGGACGAAGTTCTATCTTGCAATTATCCAATTACTACGTTCGAATTAGCTTTCGTTGCAGTCTAATAATTGCACTGTAACCGCGGATGCACCAGAAAGCATTGACCTTCAACTGAACACCTATGCCTTGTCAGAAATACTGGACCACACGTGTGGTTTAGAAATATTGCCCAAGAGTAATCAAGTCGAAAGTGCAACCGCAAAAAATAAATTGGTGTTTTTAAAGTGGATTTTTACGACAAAATGTCAGGTTTGAGCGGGCTGGGTATTTAAATATTTTATTTTAGTATACATAACTTCAAACCCTTAAAGAAAAAGGTAAATTATTTAATGTTAGGTGTTTGAATTATGTAGGAAATCACACGTTAGGTGTACTGTTAAAAAATCTGTGTAAAAATGGCGTAAAATCCAAAACTATAATAAAACAAAACATTCTACTGACAAGAAAATTTTCGAAAGTAATCAAAACATTTTACTTTATGTTTTCAGCGGAATTCAGAACAATCAAATGCAAATGATATAATTCTGCTTCTTTCAATTTATAAAAAAAGACACACACACACAATATAAATAAA
>NC_046663.1:84516964-84518919 GCF_010883055.1 Belonocnema kinseyi
CCTTACCGACAGTAGATCAACCCTCCAAACCATGAAGGCAGAAAATCTACACAATATCGATCAAGTTAAGAATCTTCAATAACAGAAAATGCTCAACGTCTTAATAAGACTAGATGGAAAATAATATTTTTAAATTAAAATTATTTCTTGAAAAAAATATCCTACTCCATCATTTTCTGTTATTGAAGATTCTTAACTTGATCGATATTGTGTAGATTTTCTGCCTTCATGGTTTGCAGGGTTGATCTACTGTCGGTAAAGTACAATCTCTGATGATATAGCAAATAAATTAAAAAATTTAAAATAATTACTTGTACCATTAACACCTAGCTAAAAATTAGCGTTATGTTCTTGAATAAAGAGTTCTTATTCTGATCCCTCTAATAGCTTAATTGGAAAAGCACCTGACCGGAAATCAGAAGTTTTGTGGTTCGATTCCCAATGGAGTGAAGATGGAGTAGGATCTTTTTTTCAAGAATTAATTTTAATTTAAAAAATATGATCTTTTTTTACCAAAATATAAAAATATATTATATGACATGTTTTGTATCAGTCATTTGGTATTTTGAATTTTCTGCACAATATTTGGAATTTTAGACTCAGAAAAACACCATAAAGTAATATTTTTATGAATTGGGTAATTTTTTTAACTGTTCAATCGCCATTTTGATTTTTCAATATGTAATGTGATATTTGAAATTTATGACTCAGAAATTCTCTTTAAGACTGAATTTTATAAAAATCTCATAATTTTTCAAATTCTGCTGATCGACATTTAAAAATCTGCATAATATCTAAAAATTAAGCAATAAGCCATAGTTTCGATACGTGTAACTTTTTTTGTTGCAACACAAAGATTATATCCCTTATTAAGGACTATTATGAACATACGTTCCGCATTTTCTTGACATTCTCTAAATAGTAAAAATTGCGGGCGAATACAATTAAGCGTAGGTTAAGTCTGTTATTTATTTGCTTAAATATAAATTTTAACCTATTTAATGCAAGTGTTCCAGTTTAAAAGTACAACACAAATTGAACGCTTCAATTTAAAACAGTGGAACTGTAAATTTACATTTTCTAATTTTAAACAAATCAAATTAGGATTGGGAACTGTCCTAACATTGATTGTTTCTATTTTGACGTTCAGTTTATTTTAAACTTTAAATATATTTTCTTATTTCTTTATATACATGACATAAAACATCATAAAATTCCTTGAAAGGTCGTATTTCCTTTATGTCTTGGTGCTTAAAATTTTGTATTAAAAAAGTAAGGCTAATATTCTAAACAGATACATTCTGATTCTTTTTTCTGAAATACCTGAATATAGAAGGATGCTTTAACGTTCAAAAATTTTTTACTGTACTTTTATTATTAGGATAAAAATAAAACTCTCTACTTATTTTCCAAACGGCACTTCGAAATTTAGTTTCTGTTTTTAATACACATTATTCCTCATTGCGATCAAGGTGCAAATGATTAGATCAGTGGAATATAACATTATACCTATTAAGAAAGTTTAATGAGATCTTTCTCAAGGCCTTCTAAGTGCGAAAATATAATTAATATTATATACATATATACATTATTCAATTAAGAAAGTAAGACAACAGAATACAGCTAGTTAAAATAATCTGCACAATAAAAAAAACTGAAATCGATTTTAAAATTTTAATCCCCATAATCTTATAACTATAACTTCCGTATGGAAAGATTTTCACAAAAGAATCACTTCCAATTCCAATTCCCTTTCAGTATTCTCTAGCTTTCTTGATAACATCGACTACGTACTTGAAAATACAATAGCCAATTGCGTAGGCGTTTTACACTAAGGCTGGGACGATAACAAAGCGTGTCTTTTTCGCCCCGAAAAATGCAATTCTGTGCACTTCTTTCGCTAACGGTAGATATAAGGAGGTAATAATTTTTATATACTTTTATATGCATACATA
>NC_046663.1:84519019-84521708 GCF_010883055.1 Belonocnema kinseyi
ATTTTTGCATGCCAAGACGGTGTCATTTCCACCTTAACATACCGTCGCCACATTTTGAGCCAAGACATTCCCGATGATAGCTGCAAGGCGTGCCATGCACACTCCGAACATTTGGCTCACATACTATCTAGTTGTCCAGCACATGCGGGAAAGACCTACATCCAAAGGCACAATGCGGCACTAAGAGTGCTTTATTACCATCACTGTCACTCTTACGGCATTAACCTTAATATCGCTCCTCTAAATGCTCCTAGGGAAATCGAATCAATTGTCGAGAATGGGAAGTGCCGCTTAGACTGGAACTTTATATTCTCGACAATTGTTTCTGTTGCACACTCGAGGATAGACATGGTTCTTCTTGATTTCGAGAAGCGAACCATGTTCGTTATCGAATTTTCGGCAGCAGCTGACAAAAATATCATAGCCAAGGAGAATGAAAAGAAAGAGAGGAAAGGCGTTCTTGGAAGTGCCAAGCTTTCATTCGTTAATAGCCTGTCAAGCACCCCTGCATGTCAACAATATGCTAAAACACTTGCGGGAAAAATGCAGAAGGCGGTAGTTTTCGCTGGGAGCGGGTACAAGTTTTCAGATTAGCACCCGCTCCCGGCGAAATCCTGAGGTTGTCCTTATGATAATTTTTTGTAATATATATATATATACATTAGGGGGGTCCAAAATCATACCTGTTAACATTTTTTTTGGATTAGAGAACATGCCACCCCCCCCCCCTCCCCCATCTTGTGATATTGCTGGAAAAAAAATTCCCTCCAAAAAAATAGTTAGCTTTTCTGCTTATTATTAAATATCTACGTCATTTAGATACTAGTAACTTATTTTGTAATAAATTCTTATCTGTTCAAACAAATTTTGTTGGTTTAAACAAAATTGAATGTAATTTTTATAGAATAAAGTCTTACTAAAAAAAAATAAACTTTTCATAACCAATGTAAAACATCTATGAACAAATATTAGTTATTTAAAGCATTTGTTTGACGTTTACATATTTAACAATAAGCAATATACTTAACTGAATTAAGAAAAAATCAGACTTTTGAATCATAATTTCCAATAAAATGTTACATTAATATTTATTAAATTTATTAAATAATACGATAACGGTTTAGGCAAAAAAAATTTGCTCTTTACAATGACAAATTACCACAATAATTACAGAAAAACAGAAATTTCAAACATTTATTTTCGAAAAAAATGGTTTAAATAAGCAAAAATTATTTAAACAAATAAGAATTTATTACAAAATAAGGTACTAGTATCTAAATGACGTAAATATTTGATAATAAGCATCAAAGCTAAACAAATTAAAACTAGTGTTTTGTACCTCTTTTGAAGAAAAAGTTAGAAAAAGTTTTGGAAGAAAAAGTATTTAAACAATTTTAAATTAGCTGAAAAATATTTAAAACCATTCCACTTGGCAAACAAAAATAATTTATGGCAACAAAGAGAAAAACAGAGCATTTATGTGTCAATTTTGGCAAAAATATCAATTTCTGTTTTTTGGGGCATTTTTGGGGCTCTAAAAGGGGGGGGGGGCATCGAAATTTAAAGTAATTCAATGGAAATGATTGATAAGAGACTTCGCAAGCGCAAGCTAAGTTTAAATCCAGAAACCTGAATCCCATTTTTCCGAAAACCAAATTTCCCCATCTTAATCTTATGGGATTTTCAGGGCCTTTGCGACACGTCTTAATGTTAACCGATTTCGCTCAAACTTGGAGGGATTTTTTTACGGCAACCCTGCAAAATGGGGGGGGAGTGGCATGCCCTACTTATTGTAGTACAGTTGCTTTTGTAAAAATAACTTAAAGAGCCAGTGCAATATTATAATCTGCTTATTTCAAAATGACTTTTTACATGCAAGTTCAATGGAGAAATTGAAAGCAAAAATATATTGCAAAATATTTAAATAGTTTATCATACACAAATGTATGGCTTTTATATTGCGTCTTTCGCATTTTTCCGTTTGCTCCAACAAAAGTTGGCCAGACCAGGTTATCTATCTAGGCGCTGCACTTGGGCCCCTATCGGGTATCGTGTTTCATTTCGTGTATAGGCCCATCTAGATAGCCTAACTCGGGCCAAGTTCTGCATGATCGGGTCCCGATCAGATCCATATTAGAATTTCTGCACGGGGAATGGTTATATATACATTTATAAACTTACAAAATAAATAAAACGACCTATATAGAACCTAAACGTGAACTAAATTCAAAGGTTGATTAAAAACAATTAAATTATTTATTAACGAAAAATTACTTTGTATAAAAAAGAGATTTATTATTCTATAATTATTTTAAAAAATCACACGTTAATTAATTTTTAGGTAGTAAAACACCATAAAATGTTAACAGTAATAATAACAACAAACAAAATATAAAATGACCGCCTTTATATACTTTTTTTCTGGAATTAAAAGCAGTTTTAAATTACACAGGCAAACAATTCTCAGAACCAGAGACCAGACCTACTATACCTGAAGGTTTTTGCTGCGCTGAATCCGAATCTGACCTCAGAAAAATTCGGATTCAAATATGAAAAATTTCACCCCCAAGCCCGGTAACTTTCGAGTCCTAACACTTCAAAATGGCGGATCCAAAATGGCGGCCAAAAAATTTAATTACGCGTATTGGTATGATAATGTATACTAAGGGGTTTTGGAGGTCGCTGATTA
>NC_046663.1:84521808-84529409 GCF_010883055.1 Belonocnema kinseyi
TTTGTTTGTTTCATACACAGTTTTATAAATAAATTCACAACTTGATTACTTTTCGACAAATGCATGTCGTTTTCTTATGAAATTGACTACGAGTGACTTAGAAAGGAACTTATTTATTATGATACGTTGTCATGCGCCAAAATTTGTTATTTATTTTTAAAAGTATTATAAAAAATGCTGCTTAAGAGTAATGTTTGAAAGACCACTACAACCAGAAGCTCAAGAACTTCCGCTAAAGCCAGAATAGACAGTAAAGTTGAAATCGAGGTTTAAATTGGTTTAAAGAACTGTAGTTCATTGATAAAATAACATCAGAAAGGTTTAGAACCTCTTTATTTAGAATTCCACTGCAAAAATGAAAACCACCATTGCACGACGAAACTTGGTATTTTTTTCTAAAAGTTATTTAAATAAATAAAGGAAAATTAGCGCATGAAAAAAGTATTCCAATAAATAAGGTCTTGTGTGACTGGCAGTCGATTTCGGAACAAAAAACAACATCCATTGTTTGAAGGTCCGTTAAGCTGGCAGGACCACATTGCAAAAATGAACTGAAAACCTATAGGGGATTTAGGACTCCTTTAGGGCTAATTTAATGCCCCATTGCCAAATTTAATGCTCTTTATTTAAACAAAAAAACCGGTGGTCATGCTAGCTTAACGTTAAGCTAACAGGACCACACAGAGAAAGAAACGACTTAGGCATTATTTCTTTCCACAATAATTTAGGGCTCATTTAGGGCTCACTTAATGCCCTGTTGTCAAATTTAATGCTCCGCAATTTTTCGAAAAAACCTGTGGTCATGCTATCTTAACGTTAAGCTAGTAGGACCACAAAGAGAAAAAAACGACTTAGGCATTATTCCTTTCCACAATAATTTAGGGCTCATTTAGGGCACACTTAATGTCCCATTGCCAAATTTGAAGGTACGCATTTTTTAAAAAAAACATGTGGTTCTGCTATCTTAACGTTAAGTTAGCAGGACCACAAAGAGAAAAAAACGACTTAGGCATTATTTCTTTCCACAATAATTTAGGGCTCATTTAGGGCTCACTTAACGTCTTATTGCCAAATTTGAAGGTACGAATTTAAAAAAAAACTTGTGGTTCTGCTATCTTAACGTTAAGCTAGCAGGACCACAGATTTTTTTTTAAAAATGCGTACCTTCAAATTTGGCAATAGGACATTAAGTGAGCCCTAAATGAGCCCTAAATTATTTTGGAAAGAAATAATGCCTAAGTCGTTTTTTTCTCTGTGTGGTCCTGCTGACTTAACGTTAAGATAGCATGACCACAGGTTTTTTCGAAAAATTGCGGAGCATTAAATTTGACAATTGGGCATTAAGTGAGCCCTAAATGAACCACATGTTTGTAAGAAAAAAATGCGTGCCATCAAATTTGGCAAAAAGACATTAAGTGAGCACTAAATAAGCCCTAAATTGTAGTGCAAAGAAATATTGTCCAAATCATTTTTTTCTTTGTGTGTTCCTGCTATCTTAACGTTAAGATGGCAGAACCACAGGTTTTTAAGAAAAAATGCATGCCATCAAATTTGGCAATAGGACATTAAGTGAGCCCTAAATGAGCCCTAAATTATTGTGAATAGAAATAATGCCTAAGTTGTTTTTTTCCCTGTGTGGTCCTGCTAGCTTAACGTTAAGATAGCAGAACCACAGGTTTTAAAAAAAAAAATGCGTACCCTCAAATTTGGCAATAGGACATTCAGTGAGCCCTAAATGAACCCTAAATTATTCTGGAAAGAAATAATGCCTAAGTCGTTTTTTTTCTCTTTGTAGTCCTGCTAGCTTAATGTTAAGATAGCATGACCACGGGTTTTTTCGAAAAATTGCGGAGCATTAAATTTGACAATAGGGCATTAGGTGAGCCCTAAATGAGCCCTAAATTATTGTGGAAAGAAATAATGCCTGCGTCGTTTCTTTCTCTGTGTGGTCCTGCTAACTTAACGTTAAGCTAGCATGACCACCGGTTTTTTTTGTTTAAATAAAGAGCATTAAATTTGGCAATGTGGCATTAAATTAGCCCTAAATGAGCCCTAAATCCCCTATAGGTTTTCAGTTCATTTTTGCATTGTGGTCCTGCCAGCTTAACGGACCTATTGTTTGACATGTGGTCAAGTTGTGAATTTGTTTATTAAATAAAAAATTATTATTTGTTGATGAAGTAAGTACCTAAAGTTTTAAACGTTCAAATGAACGAAATTTGTACTAATGGCTTTATAAACTAGAAATAGCGCAAAACTATTGATTCAGTTTATATTGCAAAAAATAGAATTCAAAAATAGAGTTCAATAGATTCAAAAATAAACTTCAAATTGATTATTTTAATTTTAGTTGGAACAATATTTTTTGATAAAATGAAAATGGAAAAAAATGTTTCGTTCATTTGAACGTTCTGAACTTCAGGTACATTGATATCGTAAGTGAGGAATTTACCAAGTAATTTAAAATTGATTCTGTTGGAAAAAAAAGAAATCCGGCGGTTGAAAATCGACGTAAATTTGTATTTGTTTATCAATTTTATTTTAAAAATTAATAATTGTTATCAAACATTTACAAATAACACATTTTATTTCTAGTCTAACAAAATTGTTATCAATTTTGTTTAAGAGACCAAATGTTTAGACCTTGCAATGATTAAGATATCCATTTAGTTATTAAATTTGTTTATGACAATAACAACTGTTATCAGGTGTTAACAAATCGCACATATTGTTTATTATAAACAAATTTCTCATCAATTATGTTAAAGAAAAGAAGTATTGAGATCCCGAAACGTATGAAACGTATGAAGTATCTACTGCGCTTTTATGATGTTATACATAAATGTAAGTAACTGAAAAAACGGTAATTTCCTTAAATTATTTTGATTCCCTGAATGTCTTCCTCTCTGAGTTGCTGAAATTAAATGAAATACAGTGAAACTCTTCTATAACGCCGATTTTGGGGCTGACGGTGGGTGGGAACTAACTCATTTTAGCCCGCCCCGATTTTGATTGTTCACGCCTAAGTGCTCGCTTGAGTGACAACCGCATAGAAGGGTTTTACTGTAATTGATTCCTTTGATTTCTCTGTATTCCTTTTAGTTTTTTTCTGAATTACCTGAAATCCTTCTAATATTCTTTCTCTGAATGCAGTGAAATTTCTCAAATTCTCTGAATTTCCGGGAATACTTGAGTATCCCGAATTCCTTTATTATTATAAATTTCTTGCAATCTATGATTTGTTTGATTTCTCTGCATTCCCTGAAATCCTTGAATATTCTGAATTTCCTATATTCTATGAATTCCTTGAATTCCATTTATGCTGTGAAATTCTCTAAAATCTCGCAATTTTCAGAAATCCTTGAATTCGTAGAATATTCTGAATTCTCTAAACGGTCTGAAATACTGGAATTACCTGAAATCCTACAATATTCTGAACGCCTTGAATTTTGGAAATTCCGTAAATTTCTTAAATATTTGGAATTCTCAGAATTCCTGAAATATTCGGAATTCCTTGCAGTTTATAAATTCGCTTTAAAATTCTAATTTTTACATTGTTATTTCCGATAAAAGTATCCTAACCTAGAAAGGGAGGCTAGTATAGTAAGGGCTTAAACAAAAAAGGCAACAATAGCTCTCAAGTTCAAGCTCTACTAAAGCTTTCTTAAAGGGGAACTAACCAGTGTACAGAACTTCCCTCTGATCGAAAGAAAGCCACAAGGGAAACTAAAAGTATCAAATTTCGCTGAAAAAGTTGCTGATCACAATATAATAAAGTAAAAAAAAATGATGAGAATGTAAAAAACTCACCGGCAGGTTTCTTATGCCCAATCGCACTTTGGAGTACTTTTTCATCAAAACGCGCCAAAGTACGTAAGCCATGATGGTAATGATATAATAATCCCAATGATCGTTGTCGGATCGTCACCTTGAATCTTCCTGTCAAAGCAACTCATTCAAGCCGACATCACGATTCACGCGTCACAACATAAGACATAGATCAGTCCTGTCCGCTGACAACTATCGTATTTCTCCTCTGCTCGTGCCATAATTCTTCTTTGAATTTAGACCCGATTTTCAATGATTCCAGTCATTTCTCTTCGTCCCCTCGTCACTATTCAGTCTTTTCACTCGCACTTCCGACGGTCTTTTTTATCGTCTGTCGACATAGCTCCCCAATTAGCTTCAAATCGACCGCTCGTAACGCAGATCGCCTCCCCAAATATTTTCTCAGAATTTTATCCCAACATCACATATATAGCTGGCGAAAAAGAAACACTGCATTGTATATATACAAGGGTCCGGAGATATTTCGCCTAAATACCGCCTGAGATGGTGAAAAAACTTTCTATTCTTAACGAGTACGTGAGTACCTGGTGACCCAAATAGGTTAGAATTCCAAGGTCACTATCACTATCGATGACACCTATCGTCTGTCTCATCGTCCACTAAATTACGATTACGTATCCACCGCGAACAACAAACGACCTCGTAATTAGTTCTGTCGTTTTCACACATCCGACACTTTCGTTACGTAAACAACATTTGATACTCCATTTCGCGGAAATCAAATAAAAAAAAAATAGACACCGCACTTGAACTGAACAATCGTTGAAATCTCCGAGAGTCTTCGCTTTTCAGAGGAGTAAAACTGTCAACAATCTTCTTCTTGGAATTTAAATTGGACGAACTGTCCTTTCATGTTTTAAATTTTGGGAACGGGAGTGGAAGGAGAACCAAAACAAATATGGCGATCCCAGCTAACTCACTTATTTGACGTTTTCAATATTGTTTGTTTTTCAAATCACGCTTTCCGATTGATATTTCTCCATAATTTTAGATAAAACTTTGAGTCCATCAACACACTCGACAGGATAAACGGCACTTTGTCTTGCGTAATAATCGGAGTCACGAGGTTCAATCATACCTCAGGTTGTAAACTCATCACTCGCGCGAATATTAACATCGTGTCTCCTTGCAATTCTCATAATGTGTAGACTGACATCCGACAAAACATCCCACTATGCGAATTCACTGACGTTGCACCAATTCAACTCAAAAGGCACTACCAAAGCACAACTTCGAAATCGAATTTGCACTTTTTCAAAATCCGTTAGAACAACCTTTTATATAAAATTGAATTTTCAAGATTGTATTGACTCAAATCTGTACGTGTTACCAAAGATATACAAGGCACTTTTTAAGACGTCATACACCGGTTCTCATAATTTATTGGTGAAAAGATTGATGGAAGAGGATATTATTTAGATACCGGAAGAAAGGAAATAGGGGAATGAATGCAACAAAACTAGCAAGTCACAGTCAGTGACAATTGACAACATCCGGTCGCGCGCGTTTTACGATTTCCGCAATTCACTGCTGCAATTGGAGAGTAATTTTGGGGGTAGGGGATCTTAGTTTTTTTCACTTTTCCGGTATAAAGGTTCTTGTGCGAGGCAGATGGGCGAAAATGAACGATAGCATGACTCCCGCGACCGACGGCAGCACTGCCGGGAAATAACTGACAATACAACACACGCAACCGGCTGGTCTCGCGCCCGGCGCCCGCACGGCGGAACGAGGGGAACGCGGACAAGGAGCATTCGAAACCTGTTGAAAAGAGGGAACGTTTGAGCAACAAAAGGACTAAAATAACGCTACGGTGGCTATACTCAATCCTCAAGAACACAAATATATCAACAAGAGTGATATTGTTAATTTCAGTGGCGCCAATCGTTTTTCAAATGAGTCGAGGCTTTCCAGCAGCCTATTTCCGATAAGTAAAACAAAAACCTACGACCATTCAAGTGGAGTACTAATTTAGGCGCGGATCCCGACAAGTAACATACTAGCAATCAGTGTTGGGTAATTTACTAATTTTTGGTAAATAGTTACAGTTACCAGATAAAGTAAGTTAAGTTACCTCTAAAGTTACTTTTTTAAATTCCTTTATTTTAAAATTTAAAAACTAAAAATAACTGAGATGATAATTCACAAAAACTTAATTTAAAAAAATTAGGATTAGTTGTAAATAAAAGACACTTAAGTGAAGTTACTTAAAATTCAAATTATCAGACAAGTAACTCAGAATGTGCTACGGTATCAGTTTCTGAACGGCTTTTATTTTTACACGTTGTTCGGTAGGATTCCCAGAATTACTACTTGTTTCGGTCACTTTATATTTATTGGTCATCACAATTTTTAAAAATATTTTCAAGTTAAAATCACGACTCACATAATAATGTTAGCAATTCTATTTCCCCGTTTCACGGTACTAAGACAGAAAAAACGAAAGATAAAGTTTACATCGATTTCAGGCGAAAGATTCACCGCAACAAAAATTAAACTTGCCGGATAAACTTTACATGAATCGAAGAAAATTTCCAATTTTTAACCGTGCCTGGATAATCTTTCGCCTTATAATCGCTCCATTTTTATTCGCGATGTAGCAAGAATTGCGATCCCAGCGCTATCTGTCCTCGTTTAACTTCATTAAATTGGAGAGAACTGGGGATTCCCATCTATCAGTTGCCTTTTGCGCTTTTTGCTACATGGTATTAAATAAGTTCTAATGCAACAATAATCTAATTGATTTCGGAGGAGATATATCAGTAAGAACAAATTATTTTTTCGTATTTTCTGTTGCTGATTGTACATGTGTTACCGAAATTTCCTCAGTTCATCGTGACGCTATAGACGAGATCAGAGTTATTCTCCTAACTTTTCTTTTTTCTTAGTTGTTTTCAATCTGGTGTCTCGTTTGATAGCTCGAATTCACTCATACTTTGCCGTTTTCCCATTGCTGCTAAGGATGCCGTAGCAGACGACAGCTTTTATTCCATCGTAGGATACACTTTTCCCAAATAGCATGTAAATATTATCAGCTGGAAATTTTACATGCAACAAAATTTAACTTCAGTTTTTTGTGTGAATGAAATGGAAGTTTTTAGCGTGTCCCCGTAGGGGTTTATTTCATTTTCTTTGTACCAATTCCTTTATTCCTTTACATACACCTCCCATACACTGACTTGGTGGTGGGAGAACCTTCAGTTTAAGATGGGTTCCAAACCACCAATAACAATGGCTTCAATTACTTAATAGATCCTTCTACGCAGAGGTACCGATCCCGCGAATCACAGGAAATGAACAACTTCCCTTACTTAGGCTACAAGTTCACCGCATAGGCACCATCGTCCCTCTTTTTTTCACGGTTTCGCGGTGCTATGCAAATCATAACTTTTGACTTATAAAATAGTAAAAAAATACTATTTGCATGACGGTAGAAAAGAATGCTTATAATTGTTATAGATGAAAATTTGTTCGATGAAATTTATATTAGTAAAATTTTATTAGATTTAAGACTCCATTATAAAATTCAGGTTAACATTTTAAGTGTCATGGCTTTGAATGCCAAACATTTTAAGTAAAAATACTCACATTTTTCAACCAAACAATTGTATTTTTAACAAAAAATATAATTTTCAATTTTTAAATTTATCTGCTATATCATCAGAGATTGTACCTTACCGACAGTAGATCAACCCTCCAAACCATGAAGGCAGAAAATCTACACAGTATCGATCAAGTTAAGAATCTTCAAT
>NC_046663.1:84529509-84531708 GCF_010883055.1 Belonocnema kinseyi
CTCAAATCTTAAGTATGTGTGAAATAGCTGAGAAGTCTCTCATTTTGCCTCGTCACCTCTGCGCATATGTATGCATTTCTATTTGATTCAGGCGTGTTTTTTTACAGCTAATAAAGACGTTCTTTCCCACAACCATTTTATGCGTTTCTACGATAAGGTCGAGGCTCGTGCACTATCAGCATAAAAGGCCAAAAGAAAGCCAAGACCGAGGAGAAAAATAACGAGTGAATGGTTGTCTTTCACGATTAGCATCGTCCTCGTGATCTTCCCGGTCTCTTCCTGTCTCGCGCCACAGCCTATATCACATTTTTCTTCTTTACCTCCTTTATATTCAAACCGTCCTGCATGAATACTGTAATCTACTCACGTGCAACTAAGGTTACGAACGTAACCCATATGAAAAATATTTTCCAAACAAACTACTGTATGGTGACAAAAAACAAGAAATGTATGCTCCGATTTCAATAATCTAATTGTATTCAACATGCCATACCTATCTCTCTTCCTCCATTCCTATGAACCTTCTCTACGTCACTATCTATATCCCTATACGACCGAACATCCCCTCTAATATCCTCCCCTGCCCTCCCTAGCTATCCTATCATCTATCTGCTGCTATCCACCTCATTTATTCCGTCACATCACATCTTATGAACTCTCCCCTATCCCATTTTCCCTAAACCACATTCATCATCTAACCTTCTCTTTGTTGCCCCTCTACACTATTCACTCTCATCAGCCCCTCACAATCCATACACCACTGTTCCCTATCCTCCTTTCAGTACTCCGCGTTTCTACTTATCTACCATATTCCTTTTTCTTATTCCCTACCCTCCTGAAACCCTATATCCTCTCCCCTAAACTTTTACAACCCATGTACCCTCTTACTCATTTTTACAAAACCCTGCCCCTCCTTTCCCAAAATCTCTTTATTTCATTTCCTCTCACTATTATCTAACCCTCTCTGAAGCCCCCGAAACCTTCCTGGTCCTCTTTTCTTACCAGACATCCACCACTATCCACTCTGTTCATCCCATCCTTACCAACTCTTATCGCATCTTCTGTATATTCCCCCTTCCCTACACCACATGCACCACCAACCTTCTTCTCATCGTTGCTCATGTACCCTGTTTCCTCTCCTCAATCCCTCACAACCCATAACCATTTCCACTACACTCCTCTCAGAAATGCGTGTTTCTGCTCCTCTGCCCTATTACTTTTTCTTCTCCCCTCTCCTCCTCAAACCTTCTATATTTTCTCCGAAAAGTTTCCTAACTCATGTACCCCTTTAATCCTTCTTTTGCAATCCTAATACATATTCTATTGAATAAATTAAAGGTAACATTTCATAAGGAGCCTTCCATAATTACGCAACACATATTTGCCAATTTTGTACCTTAAATACATAGGAATCACTGCTGCGCTTGCCAGAGCCATCCGCGTTCTGACACCACTAAATGTGTTACAGACTCCCTCCCCTCACTACGCTTAAGTTTTGTAATTTGTTCAAATATTTTCCGTTATGTCTTCTTAAATGCAATTTGATTACGTACACAGAAAAACGCTGGTGTTAAATTTATTGCAGCTTAAATTTCATTGCTCTCACAATGAGATTTTTTTGTCTCCTATTTATTTCTATGAACGTAGTTACACATCTGGGCATCTAGAGGAAATCATCATTTTGAGACTGAATAATGACTCATTTGGAGAGATGTGGAGTGCAGAACCACGCTGTCATCCACCTGAACACCTGTCAAAGCAATTATTCGCTTTGCGATATTAGACTAAAGAATTGTTAATAAGCAAACTAAAGGATATACGATTTACCTAATTTTTAACTTCTTTCATTTAGCAGTGCGTACTAGTCACTTAGAATAAAATTTCAACTCCCTAATGCAACATGCAAATCTCAGGTTAGTCATGGTCGTCGACATTTAAACTAAAGCCGGGCGGGATGTATAAAAAAAGTCATGACCGTCTACATATACAATTAGGTATTTTCACTTCAACCACCAGCTAACTTTACTTTGTTCAATGCAGAAAATCTAGAGGAAATTTCCATGAAGGCCCAGGCATCAATTTCGATTCAGACGGTCACGACATACCAGGTGTATACATATGAAACCGGTATTTTTTCAAGAAAAAAACACATTTATTTCAAGAGAATGATAACAAATATTTTATTCAAAGTATGCGCCC
>NC_046663.1:84531808-84543758 GCF_010883055.1 Belonocnema kinseyi
ACAATACGCCAATTAGCACACATGGTAAGTTCCGACAGTGCCTACAAGTGTGCCTACTGGCCGCTAGATGGCAATACCGGTTTCATATGTATACACCTGGTAGTTTTTACATCCCGGCTTTGGTGGTTTGAATGTCATGTGTCGGTTTTTGCTAACCTAAGGTTTGGAAATTATACTACGCTAAGCACAATTTTGATTTCTAAAGACTAATATTCATTGGAAAATAGGAGGAAATTAAAAGTTAGGTAATTATTATTATAACTTACCTGCTTATCAACATGTCTTCCATCCATTTAACGCCTGCAAAATCATCTTGACGAGTAACTGACAGTTTGAAGACAACACTTCACATTGCTCTGAATGAGGAAAAGTATCACAAAATGATTAATTCCCCTAAATTCTCATAATGAATCTGTCTGGTTCAAATTTGTTGCAACTCAATAGACCTTTTTATTTAAATTGCTTTTGAGTACGCATGCGCGAAAAATAATTGTACTTTCTTTCTATTTTCGGTCCCTTTTGACGAATCTATAGTATTATTATGATAAAACAAGTATTTTTTAATTCATTCGAGGGGTATCTCTGTCAAAAAGTTAACTAAAATGATTCAATCCGATATTGAAAGAAATATTGTGCAAAAAAGGAGAAATTGATGACAGAAGCACACTATTACACGTGAGAAACTGTAATTAATGCAAGAAATGCGATAAATGGGTAAAGGCATGATGTGACCTTACCTTGCAACTTATTCGTTCTTTTCTCTCTTTGTCGATTCGCTTCGAAACTGCTGACATATTTTTAATTGAGTACAATTTAGTCCTTTTACAGACAATTCAGCTATTAATTCTGCACCTGGCACATCTTTGACATCCAAATTAACTTTAAAAAATTGCACATCTGCACACATTTTTACCTCTGTCGAAAGGGACCGACTTTTTTAAACTCGCGGGAGGTGGCATGGCGGCCGCGTTTGCGCACCACTAACTTTCGAATTGAAATGAAAAGGCCTATTGAACATCGATTTTGGTGTACTTTCGAGGATCGACGATTTTCTATGTACTTACTACTCGAGAAACCAGTACTAACAAATGATTTGAAGCTATTACAATTAAAAGAAATAAATGAAACTGATATGGAATATGCAAAAAAGGAACTATAAAATCATAGAAAATTAAAACGTTTACAAAGATGTGAAATCTAGTGGAAAAATAATAATTAAAATCCCTCAATGTTTGTAAATAAATTCTTCGAAATCATTAAAATATTATAACATCCCATAAATTTGCATTAATTTTCAATATCCTTGAAATCTTTTGAAACTCCTTAAAATGTTTGAAAGCTGTTGAAAATACCTTTCAATCTTGTAAGTTAGCCTGAAATCTCTAAATTAATTTGTATCTATTGAAATTACTTGAAATCTTTTAAAGTATCCTTAAATTCTTAAAATTCTTTCCAATCTTTCAGATTTATAAAAATATTTGGAAGTACCTTACAATATATAAAAATCTCTTCAAAATGATTAAACTCCTCAATTCTTGTGAATAAATCATTTGAAATTGCATTAAAGTATTATAAAATTCCATGAAATTACATGAAATCTGATGATTGTCCTTGAAATCTCTTAAAATTTTTTAAATAATATGAAATTCTGAAGGAATCATTAAAATATACTTTATTCACCTCTGCAAAAAGTCTTCGACTTGATTTCGACTTGAATTGCCCCCAACCAAGGCATAGAGGTCCAAAAGTTCGACTTCAGCATGTTTCAGTTTTGAGACGGAGCCAGACTTCAATTTATGTTTCGGAGACAAGTTCATATGGCTTGAAGACATATATTTATGCCTTGAATCGAATTTTTATGACTTCAAGACGAGCGGTTTATAACTTCAAGTGTATATCTGCCCTTACAAAAGGGGTCATTCTGTCTCACATAAAAGCTAATCTTTGTTAATGATTAAACAATGTTATATGTTTTTAAGACCATAAAAGGAAGAGGAAGGCTTATGTCTCGACTCAGTTTTGAGACACAACAATAAATCGATATCTTGGAGACAAACGCAAGATATCACCAAGTCGAACTTAGGTCGAGGCATTTTTATTCGGGATAGTATATGTAGGATATTAAAATTTGATTTTCTTAACAAACAAAGAAAATCTAAAATATATATATTTTTGATTTGAAGTTCTATAAGGAAAAATCCTTTGAGTTTTATGCATATTTAAGAAAGTTTCACAAAAAATAGTTCTTGCTCCTATGTGAAATCTTTATCGTTTACGAGAAAATGTGAAAATTATGACTTTAGAAAAAAAATGACCCGGCCTCAAAAATGTCTTAGCTCGCATAAAACTGCCATGTCGTTAATTTAATTGTTAGAATAGTTGATCATAATTAAAAATGTTTTTAATTATTAGAAAATTAAAAAATGATACAAAAATCGTCAAAATCGACCTCAAACATATTTTTCTTAGTTACACGAAGTAAAGTTAGAAACTTAAATTTCTTTGTATTTTTGTTTTTCTTATACATTCCTTTAAACAATTACGTGCAAGCAACATACATGTAAATTTAATAACGTATGTTATTTGTTTAAAGTATTAAACAAAAAAGGCATTTTTCAATCGTATTAATATAAATAAAGATCATTTGAAAATAATTCTTAATTAATTCAAAATAAATTGTTTTTGTTGCGAAAAAACCACTATGCTAAAAATCTTGAGCCAGCACCTATTGTTCGTAAATTAAATGTGAGAATTAAATTTTAGTAAATTGCATTACTTTTAATAATTAAAACTTTTACGACTTTCATTTCAGGGAAATACAAACGTAATGATCGGTTTCGTTGAAGCTATTCCTAAAAGTGGATGACACACCTACTAAGGGTGTTTGATATACAAATTTGGAACTAGTTACTTTCTATGCTTGATCATTATCACCCTCATATGCCTCAAAGGGAGCGGTCACATTATAGGTAACTTTCTGGTTGCAATTTATACTCTCCCCTCCACCCTGCATAAAGCTTTTTCTTCAGTAAGTGCTATATAACTTTAACATGGGCGTAGTAAAAATTTGCCGCCCCACACCTTTTAATGTTATGTAAGCTTAGCAATCAATATTGCCTTTAAAATATGCTTAGGCGAAGTGTAAACGGATTTCTAAAATTGATCTAAGTCGATTTGAGAAGTTCAACCCCCCTTAAGGAATGTTTCTTGGAAGCAGTTCAGGTGGACATCTTTTTTAGTTTGTTGGGTGTAAAGTAAAAACTACTTTGTCCCAAAATTATTAACTGAATTATTCAAAAAACTTTCGTGACTACAATATTTGTTACTGAATAAAACTTCTGCAGTGGTCAGCAATCCTCTTTTCTCTCATGAAATCGAAACTGAACCCACCCTTACATATTATAAAATCAATGGCATATATCAACGCGAGCTTCATACTCGCGCATTTATATTTTTCGAACACACACATATACTAACACCATAAGACAATGGTCGTGCTTTTATCACGCGCCTGACACGTGAGTACCCTTAAAAAGTCCCTCAGCTCCGAACTCTCATTCGTGCTGGATCGTTCATTTCGTGGGTAGAAAAAAAGTCTTTTCAGAGGAGTGGGTCTAAAAAAAATGTTGCAAAGAAAGACGGCGCAAGTGCTTTAGCGCTGCGAAAAAAATATCCGCTATACTTTAACGCATGCTTCGCGTCAATCGTTTTCTTTCAAGTTCGTGACTCCGAATGGAATTACTTTATTAAGGTCAATCTACGTCAGTAGACCCCATTTGAAGGGAACTATATATGACAGAAATTAGGTAATTTCACTATTAAATGTCATTTTTGTTGCTCGCCTTTGATTACGAGAGAATAAAAATTAGGATAACTTACAAACGAATTATTCGTTTCGCAGGAGAAAAAAATCACGTGGAATTGCCCGTGGAAAACTACGCAGGACTTCATATGGATTAAGTATTTCGACGTGGAATCAAACGGGAAATTCGCATCTCCGAATCAGAACCGTGGTTTCCTACCAGAACGGCTAAGTTTTTGGCAAAATCGTATGTACGTTGCACACTCTTTGTTTGGTGCTTTCCGTCAACCTGAAATTCGATGCAAACGTGGTTAGGCACTTACGTAACTGCGTACACTAGTCGAGTAAAAATTCGCAGTTCCATCTCAATTAGTAGAGAGCCTCACAGAGGTTATCCTTAAATGGTAAATAATTGTTTTAGCAATAACACAAATAGATTTAAATTTAGAGTTAAATCAATCTGTGAGATATTTTAATATCAGGGATCAGGCGTTTTCTGTTATTTTGAGTAAATTTATAATTCAGTTCATTATCTTTCAAATTATATACTTTTTAACGTCAAAACGAGATACATGTTCATTTAATTTGTCGAGAGTCTGTTTTATTTTTTCATTGAAACTACTTATCTTTATGTGATAGTCGTTAAAAACTAAATTCAGAACCGATCTTTGGAATTATTCTGTGTTTTTTGAAACTATTGTCGATCTTCTTCATGATGAAAATAAATTAAAGGCAACTTTAATTATAACTTATGATAACACATTGATGCTTTTGTTTTTGTCCTGCAATCTAGTGAAATAAAAGAAAATTATCCTTTTTTGGTTTTTCATAAGAGGCCGAACTCACTTATCAAACAACACTGAATTTCATTATTATTACACGGAGGAAAAAAGATATTGAAAAGCATATATTAAAAATTTTTAAATTTAACCATAATATATAGATATTACGGCATACTATCTAATATCTTCTATTCAACATACAAAATATTAAAGTGCAATATCTGTTTATATTGAAAGTATAAAATATGTGATATTAACAGTTAATATCTAAGATACTAAAAAAGCTAAATTTTTTCGGAGCAAGGTCACTGACGTGTGGCGTGGCGACAAAAGATTTTGTCTGTATCTTGAGCTTTCATCATGTGCATTGTGGTTTTTCTTATATCTATTGCACTATAAGTTTTGTTGGAAAATGAATTAAATGTTTTTGGATATGTTATAATTTTCTCAAGAAAATGAGGACTCAGCTACAGGCATCTTTTATATTAGCCTTGAACAGTGTGTTATCTGTTTAACACAAAAATCGCATAATTATGCAAAAAGGCGAATGCTTGAGGATTCGGATTTTCAAAACAGAAAACTACGATATTAACATTCTTTTGCATTTTATAGAAAATGGCATACTTTACAGGTAATTTTTGCACAATTAAAAAATATTTCTTGAATATCTTTGATTCTGCCCTTTGATATCTTGGACATTGTCAGTGAAAATTTTATTTTTAATATCTACGGATGCTCTACTTCAGTATCTAGATTTCTGCCCCATAGTTAAATCGCTAAGATATTACCTATTAATATCTAGATAGTCCGTGCTAACACCTATTTTTCTCCGTGTAGAGAACAAAGTTTTTTTATTGAAAAACTGTGTCAGATTTTAGAATTTATTGTTTTATTTTCAAACTTGTCTCTTTATACCGATACATGTAACGTTTATCTTAACACACTGAAATTTTTACTTTATTTTTAACTATAAGCGCATTGAATGAAAAGTAAATACTAATATTTTACCGTTAACTGACTGTCTTGTTCCGACAACTTGACCTTCTGATACGCTCTGTATACCAACATTTACTTTAAACAGACCCAAGAAACGTATCTTTAAAAACGCATCATTTTGGCAAGTAAAGCATCTTATCATCAATTTTATACAACAGAGTAACATCGTAATTCGACCCTCCGACCCTCCGACCCTAAGGTCATTCAGAAGAAACATAAATTTGCTTGAGTTTTTTAAAGATAAAATATCGTTTCACTTTTAACGCACCGAAAGAAAGAGCACTTATGTCAACAATTTTACTCTATCTAATATTAATATTTTTTAACTAAATATGTGTAAGCATTACCTTTCAGAAGTTCAAATATGACACGAAATAGCATCGAACTGCATTAACTATAAACTTCATCAAGCGGTCGACAGATGTCTGGCGTGTTTTTCTGTACGAGTTTAACATCTTAGACGTTTCCGTTTAACATAAAAATACAGTGAAACTCTTTTATAGCGCCGATTTTGGGGTAAAAGGTGGGTGGGAACTGACTCATTGTAGCCCGCTCCGCTTTTGTTTGTTCACGCTTGACTGCTCACCTGAGTGACAACCGCAGACCCCGAAGCCCCCGTGGAGTTCCTGTTATACCTACCTACGGCGCGGGGTTACTTCTCGGAAGGGCTATAGAAGGGAGGGTTATTGAAGGGTTTAACTGTATATGTAACTTAATGTGACACACTCAAATACCTTTATTACTGGCTTCAATATTTCAATTTATTGAATTTTCTTTGAACTTAAGAATTTTTTTTTTTTTGTGAATAAAATATCAGACTGAAACTTTATAAAATATATCAGAAGACCATAAACTACGTTTATGTACTGCATTTAAGTAGAAATTTCCCTAAAAATTATTTTCAAGGAAATTAAAACTGGGCCCATTTTTTGACATATTTTCTTCGTACCTTGAATTTTTTTGAACGTAAGAACTTTTTTTATATGTAAAATATCAGCCACAAAACTTAGAGAAATGCAAGAGACGGCTGTAAATTCAGTTTTTGTGCGTTTTCTACTTCTCGAAGATATTTGAATATAAAAAAATGCTTAGGTTCAAAACATTTCAAGGTAATTTCGAAAAATGGTCCCAGTTTTAATTTCATTGAAAATAATTTTGAGTCCGATATGGTATTTGAGGGTGTTACTTGCCCTTAAGCCTAATATCTGAAAAATATATTAAATATGAAATGTTAATACTTGTATGTTTGATGGTACCATCTTACACTGAAAAAATGGTCTAGCTGTCCCAGCTAACCGTTTAGCTCGATTTCGTCTTCCAAGAAAATATAGCTATGTCACCTAAATTTCTAGCGGTTTTACCTAAATTTGCCATCTCGAAATTTACTAGCTAATTTACCTAGATGATTTGTAGGTGGCAAATATAGCTAAGCAGCTAGAAATCTAGGTGACACAGCTATATTTCCTTGGCAGACGAAATCCAGGAAACGTTTAGCTGGAACAGCTAGACCATTTTTTTCAGTGTATACTTTTAGCATCTACTATTGAATATCAGTGGTTAAAAAATGAGAAAAAAGAGGAAAACACTGATCTAATAGGAATACTAATAATGATAAATAATGTGGTTCCACTGAAGAATCATAATTTCTTAAGTCGATCAATATACAGGGTGGACACGCTGGGGCTTACATACATGGCGAATCGAATGCTACCCGAATCGCACAATAGCAGGGGAGAAGCCATTAAACAGGGTTCTTTCAAAGAGAGTCCTTAATAGGATTTGAGAAACCGACGTAGCATTGACTTGACAAAGCAGTAGCTTGGATGTGATGCGCGCGCATGTATTGTCAACTGTTTATTTTTACGATTCATGGAAATAAACAGTTGAAAATTACATGTGCGCGCATCACATCCAAGCTACTGCTATGTCAAGTCTACGTCAAGTCAATGCTACGTGAGTTCTTAAATCCTATTGTGGACTCTCCTTCATATTTCGCGCCTTTAAAGTTTCATTCAAATCGGCCATTCGGTCAAGTCCGTGCATCTTCGGATCAAATTTATCATAATTTCCATGGTTGCGTTCGAAACTTCAAATTGATACAAGTGTCAAAACAATATAGGTTATGTTACATAGTAATTACCAATAATAAAAGTGTTTAATTAGCGATTAGGGCAAACAGGTGAATCTGAACATAACCTCGAATTAATGACAGATCAGCCCGGGATGTTTATTATACTTTCGATTGATTATTCTTTACCAAAGAAATGTTTTGTGGTTTTGTATGTTTATCACTGACAGTGTCGGCAGTAATAATTTAAATAATAATTACTTATTAACAATTTAACAATAATTACTTATTAATCATTTTAATAAGTTAAACATTATTTCTGAATTTAAAATTTGATTACCATTGTTTTTTACACAGATCGATCCTAGGAGAAATACACATCAGGAAATGCAGATGGAATTAGTGCATTTCGGCTTGGTGTATTTCAATAAACATTATTGAAAAATCTTTATCTCCAGACCTTATCCCAAGCCTGGGGATTGATCAGCCTAAAATTAATAATCTGAGTCATTTTGATGGTATAGGCGTATCAAAAAGATATCTCGAAGCAATCTAACTTGCCCGGAGTTTAATTGATACAATTTTTAGGGATTTTTTTTATTTTAGAAAATGTTTTCTCTGGACCTCATCTCAAAATTTGGTTTGATCAAAATTTGGTTTGATCAGCACCTAAAAACAATTTCAAGTAATTTTGAGGGTATCGGTGTATCAAAAAAAATCTCGAAATAATTTACCAAGTCCAGATTTTAAATAATAAACTTTTTATGTATTATTTTTATTTTAGAAAATGTTTTCTCTGGACCAACTTTTTCTTTGAATTATTGTATTTTCGAAATTGCTTTCTCTGGATATCCAATGGAAAAGATAACATCTGAAATAAAATGTACAGAATTCGTGTCTTCACTTCTAACAGCATAATTTTAAGTTGAACGAGGCCTCAAACAAATACATTAAAAGAACATTTCGAGTAGCTTTGAATTACACTTAAACATTCTTATTTTCTCATAAGATACCAATAATTTATGAATTTACTTTTCAGACCTGATGAAATAGATAATTATAGAATAGTATCTAAAAAAATTGGAATAAAAATTCCGACCTATAATTTCGCTTCTACATTTCTTTTCGATGCACTACTATCCTGAGCGATTGTTTAATCTGTTTCAGTAGTTGATCAAACGAAATTTTGAGAAGAGGCCCAGAGAAAAAATTGTCTAAAATAAAAAATTCCTAAAACTTTACTAATTAAAATTTGGACTTGTTAAGTGCTTCGACATTTTTTTGGATACACCGATACCATCAAAATTACTTAAAATTGATTTTAGCGGCTGTTTAAATCCCAGTATATAAATCAGATCCAGATATAGCAATTTCAAGAATGGAGAAATTTAAAAATAAAATTGGAATCAAAATTTCTCCCTAAAATTTCACTTCTAGAGTTATTACTATAGTCAAATTGAATCGAGATTTTTTTTTTTGACACACCGATCCTCAAAATTACCTAAAATTTATTTCAGGTGCTGATCAAATGCCAATTTGGAAATCAGATCCAGATATAGCAATTTCGAAGACAGTATAATAAAAAAAATGGAATGTAAATATCAGCCTAACATTTCTCTTCTAGATTTATTACTGAAACAATCCTATCACCAAAAAGTGTTCCAGTTATTTTATTGGTTGAGAAAAACCAAATTTTTAGATGAGGTCCAGAGAAAACATTTTCGAAAATAAAAAAGTCCCTAAAAACTTTATTAATTATAATCCAGGCTAGTCAAATTGCTTCGAGATTTTTTTTAATACACCGATACCCTCAAAATTACTTAAAATTGATTTTAGAGGCTGATCAAATGTCAGTTTGCAAACCATATCACAGAGATAGCAATTTCGAAAATACAATAATTTAAAGAAAAAGTTGGTCCAGAGAAAACATTTTCTAAAATTAAAATAATCCCGAAAAGCTTTATTAATTATAATCCGAGACGGTCAAATTATATCGAGATTTTTTTTTTATACAACTATACCCTCAAAATTATCTAAAATTGACTTTTGGTGCTGATCAAATGCCAATTTGGAAATCACATGCAGATATAGCAAGTTCAAAAAATGGAATAATTAAAAAAAATTGGAATGTAAATATCTTATTTTATTGGTTGATCAAACCAAATTTTGAGATGAGGTACCCAGAGAAAACATTTTCTAAAATAAAAAAAATCCCTAAAAATTGTATCAATGGAACTCCGGGCTAGTTAGATTGCTTCGAGTTATCTTTTTGATACGCCTATACCATCAAAATGACTCAGATTATTAATTTTAGGCTGATCAATCCTTTGGCTTGGAATAAGGTTGGGAGATTAAGATTTTTCAACAATGTTTATTGAAATACACCAGGCCGAAATGCACTAATTCCATCTGCATTTCCTGATGTGTATTTCTCCTAGGATCGATCTGTGTAAAAAACAATGGTAATCAAATTTTAAATTCATAAATAATGTTTAACTTATTAAAATGATTAATAAGTAATGATTGTTAAATTGTTAATAAGTAATTATTATTTAAATTATTACTGCCGACACTGTCAGTGATAAACATACAAAACCACAAAAAATTTATTTGGTAAAGAATAATCAACCTGTTTGCCCTAATCGCTTTAAGTAAATGTAGGTAATGTCAATTTAAAGTATCAGCATGTAATATTTCATTCACTTTATTTAAAACATATCCTGTCTATTCATAACATACCTGTTTTTATGCCGTAAATATGCGGTAAACACAATTCACTCTTCGCTCACTGGAAGCGCAGAATATTATTACTATTTTATAGTTATTTGTCACTCAGCGGACAAAACACTTTTATTATTTGTAATTACAATGTAACATAACCTATATTGTTTTGACACTTGTTTCCATTTGAAGTTTCGAACGCAACGATAGAAACTATGATAAACTTGATCCGAAGATGCACGGACTTGACCGAATGGCCAATCCGAATGCAACTTTAAAGGCGCGAAATATGAAAATACTCCTGTATAATGGCTTCTTCCCTGATATTTTGCAGTTAGGGTAGCATTCGATTCGCCATGTATGTAAGCCCCAGCGTGTCCACCCGGTATAACAAGTTTACTCGTGAAGTCGGTTTGAATTATTTATAGTGGTTGGAATCGATAAAAAGTGGTTTCAAATTAGACGAGCAACCACCCTTATATCGTTTTCACCCTAATAAATCATAATTACTCGAATGTCACGGTCGGACGGTCTCAGGTAAGGCGAGCCACGGGTATGATGTATACTTGAGTCAATCCCCTATATAGTGGTTTTAATGCCTTCCGAACTCCAGGAGCACGTGTAGTTCACAATAACAGCGGCGACTCCAAGCATGTATGTACTTCTGTTTGCTAGAAGTCACGCATAAATACAACCTTTTTAAAATGATATCTATAGTTATATTTTATGTTCCGGATGTTTGCATATGCTGCGACCAGCAATTCTGCAATGTACATTGTACACTCAAAAGGTTGGCTATAAGTAAATGAAAAGAGTTTCTATCTATTTAGGACCGTTTTTTATCATTTGAATTTTTACTACAGTTTGATTTTAGATCAATTTTATGTCACTAAAGAATTTATAATAATAGTTGTAAATTCATTATATCGCAGGTGTAAATTCACGAATGGACGAGTATTAGCCCTATACAGATTGCCAGAGTCGCAGTACTGGGCGTCCAAATATTATTTATAATTTCTAAATTTTATTTTAACTTTATGGTTAATTATAACACCCACTATTGCCATACTTAAACGAAATGACAAAAAAGGTATTTAAAAAATAACTATTCTCAGAATTAATACAACCCGAGTAAAAATGCTTCGACTTGAGTTCCACTTAGTTATGTCTTGAGTACGTCTCCAAGACATCGATGCCTGGCTGCGTCTCAAAACAGAGTCAAGACATAGGCCTTCGCCTTACATTTATGGCCACGACAGGTAAAACGGCGTTTACTTGTCTTAAGTCGAGCCTTGTTTTGGCTAAGATGACGTTTACTTGACTCAAGACGAGCGTTGTCTTGGCTGAGATTACCGAACCGTTTTCGGCTCATAAATGAGATTAAAATTGATGCATAAAAAATTTAAAATGACTAAATTAGTTATTTTTAATTTAAAAATTCAAAATCTATGGGTATCAATGAGTATAACCCTTAAAACTTTTCTTTCAAAAATAAAAATGGTAACTTTCTAGAAGGATCTCTTAAGCCGTTAGAAATGCATAAAAACAAACAACATTTTTGGTATCATCGTCAAACAAGTA
>NC_046663.1:84543858-84547709 GCF_010883055.1 Belonocnema kinseyi
ACCCTTGGTACAGGGACCCTCTATCCGCAACCCGAGGACGCGTTCGGTGGCTTTGTCATAGGCCCTTCGGTTTGATTCTAGAGGAATCAAATATATATATATGTGTGTGTGTGTATATATATATATATATATATATATATTAAATCAACTTATTTACGGATTGTCATTTGTATTATACTTGTTTGACGATGATACCAAAAATGTTGTTTGTTAATACGCAATTCTAGCGGCTTAGAAAATCCTTCTAGAAAGTTACAATTTTTATTTTTTTTTAAGAAAAGTTTTAAGGGTTATACTCATTGAGACCCATAGATTTTGAATTTTTAAATTAAAACTAACTAATTTAGTAATTTCAAATTTTTCATGCATCATTTTTAATCTCATTTATGCACCGAGAAAGGTTCGGTAATCTCAGCCAAGACAAGGCTCGACTTAAGACAAGTAAACGCAGCCGCACATCGATGTCTTAGAGAAGAACTCAAAACATAACCAAGTCGAACTCAAGTCGAAGCATTTTTACTCGGGTAAACTTAATTTTTTGTAACCGAAAAATTAGATTTATTTTTCTGTAGATTCAAACAAAATTTTGGGCGATATGCATTAAAATTAGAAAAAAAAAATTTCCAATTCATTTTTGAACCACCCTAGCTTAGGTCATAGGGCTGCGGTTTAAACTTTTTTTCAAATAAAAGAAAAACAAGCATTAACTTTTGCAAAAATGAAAGAAGTTGAGAGCGTGGACGATCGAAAACAAAGAAACTGGACTTTCTTAGGACACCTTACTGCACATATGAGGAAACTATTGAATAAATTGATATTGACATTGGTATTGAATATCGCAAACCAGCAGGTCGCGTGACAAAGACAAAACCAACGTTTTGCGATTTGAATCACACGGAAGAACTTGAGCAGATCGGTGCAATAATAATCATTATTGTTATCATAAACTTGATACCTCGATTAACCTAGATAACCCTAACGCCGTTCCTAGTGAATCGCGATAATGCGATCGTATTTTCTATCTATTGTCATTTGCGGTGTGAGAGGCGTTTCTCTATACAGTCGTGGTTGCTCAACAAGAATGATTCATGAGTCGCGTTTTACGCTGCGCTTTCGATCTTTGTATGAAATTTACCTTTAACAGATCTCAATACCGTAATATTTTCTAAAAATACTACAAAAAAGTAATCCACCTTCAATCTATCTATCCACCCCGATCTTCATCTATCCTTTGCCAATTCACGTAAATATTTCTCTATCTCTTCATTTATCTACATAAAATCGTTAGGGTGGGTTGAAAATAAAATATTCTGTAATTTGAAATCGATACGCCTTGAAAAAGTAGCGTATTGCGTTCCAAAAAAAGTATAATTAATTTGGAATTGATAGACATGCAGCTTGGTTACCCGCGCTCGAATAAAATGTTTACCAAATTTCTTGTTTGCAGTGTTTTCAGATTTTCTTGAGCTTCGCGTTTTTTTACATTCCTGTGGGTCACAAACGTTTTCCTAATATTTGATAGATATGAATAAGATGGAGAATGCGATGGGGATAGAATTGAATATGAGACTGGAATTAAAAAAAGGGTCATTTATATTGCAAAGGAGATCAGAAAGGATTTACGTGGATAAGAAGACAGGAATAGAGAAATATAATTAGTATTTTTAAATTTCGAAAGGGATATATAAGGATAAACGTGGACAAATGGAGGACTGCCGAGATAGATTTGTATTTAAGGCCATGTAATGAGTGGATCACGTGACCAGATTCCTACCTTACCGCCACTTTTTTTATTTCCTAACTTATTTTCACACGAAGCGTCATATTGAGTTTAAAATTCGTGACAATAAGTAAGAAGCACTAAGAATGGTGGATCTGGTCCTAAATTTTTATAATTATAAAAAAAGTTTTTTTTGTAAATCAGTTTTGTTTTGCTTTTTTCATAATTATTAAATTTTAGAACTAGAACCACCTTTCTTAGTTTTTTTTCGATTTATTATCCCAAATTTTCAACTCGATGTGGCGCTTCGTGTGAAAATAAGTTAGGAAATAAAAAAGGTGGCGATAAGGTAGGAATTTGGTCACGTGATCCACTCTTCACATGGCCTTAAGAGCCGATTTGAAGAAAAATAAGAATGATTTATGTTGCAGAATGATTAGCAGAGGATTATAGTGTCGATAAGAAGATCAGGGATAGCAAAATAAAAGCTGTATTTTAAAATTTGCAAATGAATAGATGTTGATAAGTGGAGGACTACGGGGGATAGACTTAGATTGAAGACTTGGATTGAAAACAATAGGGATATGCGTACTAAGGGTAATTTAGGATTGAAGAAGAAATGGAAAAGAATTAGTGTACTCGACTAAGCACAGGAGAATAAGGGATAGATGTGGAAAATTTGATGTAATAATCTAAATTGAAGTCAATTAAATTGTTTCAAAATTGTTGGGCACACAATGGTGGCCTACATAATTGAATTTGATTAAATATATAAAAAATTTAATAATTTCTTGTGGAGATTCAATTAACAATTTGAAACTGTTATTCTTTAGTTAAAAGCTGTTCGAAAATTATGTAAAAATAATATTTTGTTTAGCTTAATTATTCAAGTCAAAGCAATTTGACAGTTTATTAGTATACGCTAGTTTGACATCTTATCAAATTTATTATCTTCATTAAATATGAAATTGTTCCCTTTGCATGGATGCATGCAAATGATTGATCCTTGATTTTTAAGTTCATAATTTCACACTTTAGAATAAATGATAAAAATCGTGATGCGCGATTTAAATCTTAATTATTTATAACAACTAGTTTCAAGATTTTAATTTAAGAATGCTTCAGTTACGAATTACAGTAAAACTCTTCAATAGCGCCGATTTTGGGGCTGAAGGTGGGTTAGAACTAACTCATTATAGCCCGCTACGCTTTTGTTTTGTTTAACACTTCAAGTTTTAATTCATTAATTTTTTCAAGCTTACGCTTTAAATTTACTGAAACTATTTGAAATTTTTAAGGTTTTGAGTATAAACAGTTTTAATATCACATTTCTTGGTAACTAGAATTGTTTACAGTTTTATATGAAGTTCGAATTTTTTCATTATTAACGTTCCGTAGTAAAATTTTTTGATTTTTAAAGTTATCTATTTAAAATTAGTTTCTACTTTAAACCGTGAATATGAGGTTGAATTTCTTTTTGGACTTTAGTCAAATTTGTTCAATTAATTTTAATTTAAAATTAGAATTTTATCTATGCATACAGATAGATAGATTACAGATGAATTCTTTTTTCCAAAATTTGTAAAACTTAACATTAAAAAATTTGGTTAAAAATTGATTTTTTAATTGTTTGGCGCAATAGTAGTCCAGTGATGGTTATTATAAAAAGTTTCGAAATGTTCTAAGACGCGAAAAAACGAAATATGACACAAAGAATAATTACAATAGACTGGTTGAGACTATAGCGACTGCAATAAGCAGTAGATTTAAGTATGGATGTAGGTTCGAAATATTATTGCATGACAAATTTTATTTGTGATCTAATGTTTAAAAATTTAATACTTCCCGAGTGAAAATGCTTCGACTTGAGTTCGACTTGAATTGCCCCCAATCAAGACACGCTGAAGTCGAACAGTTCGACTTGAGCATGTATCAGTTTTGAAACGGAGCCAGACTACAATTTATGTCTTGGATATAAGTTTCAATGTCTTGAAGACATAAATTTATCTCTTGAGTCGAATTTTTATCACTCCAACACGTGCGGTTTATAACTTCGAGCATATACCTCCCCTAAAAAAAGGGTAATCCTAACAGTCATAAAAGCTAATCTTTGTTAATTATTAAACAATTT